>NW_027139623.1:2692500-3067500 GCF_035084215.1 Heptranchias perlo | reverse complement strand
GGCCCTTCCCGCGGCTGCGCGCTGCTTACCTTTGAATTGAGATAGAACGTATTCTACCGCGCGGGGCATTTTGGGTAAGATTATCGCCATTGTAAAACCCTCTTGCCGATATTTCTGTGGTGGTGTGTCAAAGGGCGAGGTTTACCAATCAAAAGCAAAAGACTGCGGATGCTGGAAATGTGAAACATAAAGAGAAAATGCTGGAAATCCTCAGCAAGTCAGGCAGCATCACGCGGAGAATGAAACAGAGTTAACGTTTCAGATTAGTGTTAAGGTTTTGTCAGAACTTGAAGAAGTGAAAGAATTAACAGTTTTTGAGCAAGTAGAGAGGCAGGGAAAGAGGGGGCGGGGACGGAAAGAACAAAAGGGAAGGTCTGTGATAGGGTGGAGGGCAGGAGTGATAAAGCAAAAAAAGGGATGATGCTGCAAGGCAAGGTGGGTGGCAATGGGTCACGTCAATAAACAAAGGATGACTCCAGTCGAGCTTTAAAGGGCTGCAGTCAGCTGGATGCGTGAATGAGGCCGTGAGCCAAAGGAAGCGAATTTGAAGCGGAGAGAGAGGGACACGCTGTGTAACCGGGCGCAAACACTCATCCGCAGCCCAGACATCACTTCTTTCCCACTAGGCGTGAAAGGACTATATTAATTACAATAATCCATGTTCTTTGATTTTGAATAGTTTAGTTTCTAAATTGAATCATGTTTCTCCAATTATATTTCCCAACTCAGATTCAAGGCCTCCAACCCAACCCAAATGTTGGAGATGGTGCGATGTGTTTGGGTTCCAGCAGAGGGA
The DNA here is from genome assembly GCF_035084215.1 of Heptranchias perlo. Classification (NCBI taxonomy): domain Eukaryota; kingdom Metazoa; phylum Chordata; class Chondrichthyes; order Hexanchiformes; family Hexanchidae; genus Heptranchias; species Heptranchias perlo. Next base: position 3,066,704 of record NW_027139623.1, on the reverse strand, counting down.
GGAGGGTGAGTGTGTGAGACGGGGATTTACAGTCTGGGGGAATGAGCAGGAAGAATGTTCCATAGAAACTAGAATTGCCTGTTCTGAATTTCTATTCTGTATTCACAGTGAGGACTTTTGTAAACTCCAGTGCACTGATTGTGGAAAGAGCTTTAACCAGTTCCACAACCTGTAAAAACATCGCGCCATTCACAGCGGGGAGAAACCGCACACATGTTCTGTGTGTGAACGAGGCTTCAACTGATCGTCCAAACTGGAGAGACACAAGGACACCCGTAGGATGGAGAAACCGTGGAAATGTGGGGACTGTGGGAAGGGATTCAATTACCCGTCCCAGCTGGAAACTCATCGACGCAGACACACTGGGGAGAGGCCGTTCACCTGCTCCGTGTGTGGGAAGGGATTCACTCAGTCATCCCACCTGCAGGCGCACCAGCGAGTTCACACTGGGGAGAGGCCATTCACCTGCTCCATGTGTGGGATGAGATTCACTCTCTCGTCCAGCCTCATTGAACATCAACTTGTTCACACTGATAAGAGACCTCTTAAATATTTTGACTGTGACAAGAGTTTAAAAAGCAGAAATGAGCTGCTGAAACTCCAACGCACTCACACTGGGGAGAGGCCGTTCACCTGCAATGAGTGCGGGAAGGGATTCACTCAGTCATCCAACCTGCTGACACACCAGCGAGTTCACACTGGGGAGAGGCCGTTCACCTGCTCCGTGTGTGGGAAGGGATTCACTCAGTCATCCAGCCTTATTGAACATCAGCTTGTTCACACTGATAAGAGACTTTTCAAATGTTCTGACTGTGAGAAGAGCTTTAAAAGAAAAAGTGATCTGCTGAAACACCAACGCACTCACACTGGGGAGAGGCCGTTCACCTGCTCCGTGTGTGGGAAGGGATTCACTCAGTCATCCAGCCTCCTGATACACCAGCGAGTTCACACTGGGGAGAGGCCGTTCACCTGCTCCGTGTGTGGGAAGGGATTCACTCGATCATCCCACCGGTTGAGACACCAGCGAATTCACACTGGGGAGAGGCCGTTCACCTGCTCCGTGTGTGGGAAGGGATTCACTCATTCATCCAGCCTTCTGACACATCAACTTGTTCACACTGATAAAAGACCTTTTAAATGTTCTGACTGTGAGAAGAGCTTTAAAAGAAAAAAGGATCTACTGACACACCAACGTACTCACACTGGGGAGAGGCCGTTCACCTGCACTGAGTGTGGGAAGAGATTCAGTCAGTCATCCAACCTGCAAACACACCAACATATTCACAATGGGGAGAGGCTGTTCACCTGCTCCGTGTGTGGGAAGGGATTCACTCGTTCATCCTACCTCAGTGAACATCAACATGTTCACACTGATAAAAGTCCCTTTCAATGTTCTGACTGTGAGAAGAGCTTTAAAAGAACAAGGGATGTACTGAGACATCAACGTATTCACACTGGGGAGAGGCCGTTCACCTGCTCTGTGTGTGGGAAGGGATTCACTCTGTCAACCAGCCTACTAATACACCAGCGAGTTCACATGTGACTGCATTGGTTGGATTCTGCTGTTATCACTGCTGTTAATCGCATTCAGGAGTAAACCGTGTTCATTCTGGCAGTTGGGGGCTGTTTCTGATGTTAATAATCCATTTCACTGGACTGCAGTATCAGAATTCTGTACAAGTGTCAAATAAATCAGCTTTCTTTCAAACACAGTTTTTCTAGTCCTTGATAGCTCGATGATAAGACAAGGTGATTGAGGACTTATGATGAAGTGAGTGGAATCCATCTTTGAACTGAGTTCCTCCACCTTTTTAAAAGATGGATCTACAAGATGTCCAACTCTGACAGGACAGAATATTCTATTATATCACAGGGTCCACTTCAATCAGCCTGAGCAGATTTCCACTACCCTTGATTTAAGCTTATGCCCTCTTGTTCCGAAGCATCACTTCCTCCCCTTTGTATTCCAGTCCTCGAGATAAAGGCCAACATTCCATTAGTCTGTGATTTTTTATCTGTGCCCGAGCTTTTAGTGATTTGTGTACATGGACACCCAAATCCCTTTGCTTCTGCACCGTTCCCAGTCTCTCACTTTAAGAAAATACTCCAATGTTTCCTTTTTGCATCCAAAGTGAATGATCTCACTCTTCCCCACATTGAACTCCATCTGCCACAGTTTGTCCATTCACTTAAACTGTCTCTTTGTAACTTCCTGCTCCCATATACAGCACTTCCTGTGCCTCCTAACTTAGTGTCACCTGGAAACTTGGATCTACAACTCTCTATTCCTTCATCCAAGTTATTGGTAAATATGGTGAAAAGCTGAGTACAGATCCCTGGGGATACGATTTTTAAAATTCGCCAATCAAAGAACATTCCCTTTATCCCTACTCTCTTCTCCGACCACCCAACCAATTCCAACCCAAGTCACAAAGCAACTTTCAATTTTGTGCACTTTTATTCATTCATCTCTTGTGCTGAACCTTATCAAATGCTTTCTGGAAGTCCATATAGACAACATCCATATTCAATCCCCTGTCCACCTTGTTAGTGAGCTCAGAACGTTCAACTAGATTACTCAGACATGAGCTGCCCTTCACAATCCATCTTCACTCTCTTTGAACAGCTCATTTTGTTTCTGATGATAGATTTCAGTAATTTCCCAACAACTGACTTTAAACTGACAGGTCTATATTTTCTTGGTTTCTCCCTCCCTCCTTTCTTAAATAACGGAGTGACATTTTCAAATTTCATATCCAAAAGCACAATTCCTCAGTCTAGAGAGCTATGGGAAATTATGACTAATGCATCTGCAATTTCCCCACCCGTTTCCTTTAATACCGTGAGGTGGGAACCATCAGGTCCTGGAGATTTCATTCTTTTTTTCCAGTTATTTATTTATATGACTGTGTATAACAGGACTGAGTGTTTCAGCGCTGAGTGTGTGTATAACAGGACTGAATGGCCCAGCCCTGACTGTATAACAGGACTGATTGTCCCAGCACTGACTGTGTGTATAACAGGACTGAGTGTCCCAGCACTGACTGTGTGTATAACAGGACTGATTGTCCCAGCACTGACTGTGTGTATAACAGGACTGAGTGTCCCAGCACTGACTGTGTGTATAACAGACATGAGTGTCCCAGCACTGACAATGTGTATAACAGAACTGAGTGTCCCAGCACTGACTGTGTGTTTAACAGGACAGAGTGTCCCAGCACTGACTGTGTGTATAACAAGACTGAGTGTTCCAGCACTGACTGTGCGTCGAGTGTATATGGGCTGTGCGCGGAGATAAATGGGTGGGGTAGAATCCATGATCGGGTGGAGTGACATGGGGTTGTCGGTGGAGATTAATTCGGTTGGAGGAGGTTACAGAGATAGGGAGGGGGCGAGGACCATGGAGGGATTTGAATACGAGGATGAGTGTCTTAAAATCGAGCCTTTGTCGGATCGGGAGCCAATGTAGTAACACACAAACAGAAACTTACGGTTCACTGCCCGGCAGACAAGTGGGGAAGACACTGATGTCCGCGGAGGAACAGTCAGGTTCACAGCAGCAGTCAAGTTCGCAGACTTCGCCAGTCAGGTCACAGGTACAAATGGGAACTTTTGGAACAAGACACACACAGTGAGATCTTACAACAGAGCACGGACGGTCTCAAAGACCACCTCCCTCCTTTGTCTGAATCCACGATCACCGTCTTCACCATCTCCCAAAATCAATCTGCAGACTTATCCTCCCACTGCTTTCTACTCACCGAATTACAGCTTCCAGATACCCAGCACAACCCACTTAATAAATAATAATAATTATGTGGAGAGAATAGAGAAGCTGCGATTACTCTCTTTGGAGCAGAGAAGGTTCAGGGGAGATTTACCAGAATGGTACCGGGGATGAGAGACTTCAGTTACCGGGAGAGACTGGAGAAGCTGGGATTGTTCTCCTTAGAGCAGAGACGGTTAAGGGGAGATTTAATAGAGAGGTTGAAAATGAGGAGGGGTTTTGATGGAGTCGATGGGGAGAAACTGTTGCCACTGGCGGGAGGGTCGGTAACCAGAGGACACAGATTGAAGGGAATTGGGAAAAGAGCCAGAGGGAGATGAGGAGAATGTTTTTAGGCAGCGAGTTGTTCCGATCTGGAATTCACTGCCTGAAAGGGCGGTGGGAGCAGATTCAATAATAACTTTCAAAAGGGAATCGGGTCAATCCTTGAAGGGGGGGAATTTGCGGGGAAAGAGCAGGGGGGAGTGGGACTAATGGGATCGCTCTTTCACAGGGCCGGCACAGGCGCGATGGGCCGAGCGGCCTCTCTCTGTGCTGTTTGATTCTCGCTCACTTTTGGGCTCCGACCCACGGCCCGTTTGACGGGGAGGCGGGAGAGTGACTCCCCCCCGAGCCCAGCTCGACACCGGCCGCTGACAGAGTGGAGATTCAGGAGTCCCCGAGTAACTTCCCCCGTCTCCCCACCCTCCCCTCTCAGGCCACTCCCGGGTGCGGGCCCTCCCTCTGTCGGCCTCGCCCCCGCCCACAGCACCGCCCGTCCGCCGTCATCTTGTCGGCGCCGGCCTGTTGCTGAGGGAACGCGGCACAGGAACCGCGCGGCGCATGTGCGGCATCCCTCTGGCCCGAGCGGCACCTCCGCCTCGTGACGTCAGCGCGCAAAGGTGAGTGACGCTTCAGAGTGTCACGTGGTGGAAGGTGTCAGCCCAGGAGACGGGGGGAGGAGAGAGCTGTCAATCAAAGGGCCCGGATTCAGCACTCACTGCGCACAGGGTTTGGAGAATTTGTGTAAAATGCAAAATGTGCAAGAATGAAATAAAATTAGAAATGTACCAAAAAAAGGGAAAAAAAACTGCAAATACAATAAGCTGAATTTAAAACAGAAATGTCTAAACTCACATAAGGCTGATGGTCTGGGTCCTCCCGCCACTATTCGTCTTATCCACCTGGGGCACAGGATGAGCAGAATGCTTGAATGTAACTTTTTTTAATGCATGATGTGGAGATGCCGGTGATGGACTGGGGTTGACAATTGTAAACAATTTTACAACACCAAGTTATTCACAAGCTTTCGGAGGCTTCCTCCTTCCTCAGGTGAACATTCACCTGAGGAAGGAGGAAGCCTCCGAATGCTTGTGAATTTCAAATAAAATTGCTGGACTATAACTTGGTGTTGTAAAATTGTTTACAATTTTTTAATGCAGATGGTGCTGGATGGATGGAATGGACCAGCGAGGGAGGTCGTGGTGCCTGATTGTGTCAGCAAATTCCAGAGAGTTTGCGAAATACCTGATACCTTGGGATACGACAGCCTCGAAATTTAAAATAATTTTTGGTGCATGTGCACGAGTTTTTTTGTGATTGCTGTACCTGGGCACCTAAGTCTCTTTGCTCATCGACAGTCCCCAATTTCTCACCATTCGGAAAATTCTCCTATTTCTCACCTGGTGCCAGCAATAGAATTACATAGAAAGTGCAGAAGGTCCATGCCGGGGATTATGCTCCACATGAGCCTCCTGTCACCCTTCTTCATCTAACCCTATCAGCATATCTTTCTATTCATTGCGATATGACAGCCTAGAAATTGGGATCTTCAATGTTATTTTTGGTACATGGTGCGCTAGCTTTCCACTCTTCACCATCCAATAATAACAGACCTTTATTGTTTGGTGTACCTGGACACCAAAAGCCCCTTTGCTGCTCTACAGTCCCTATAGATGCTCTTTGTATTACTACCCGCATCTTTACAGTCTGGCAGTGTTCACTCTCTTCACTGTCCAATAACAACAGAGACGGCGAGACTGGAACTTTTTTTTGTATTTCAAAATATAGTTTATTTCATAAAATTTATGGATGCACACAGTTCAATTTAATTATCACAGTTACAATTCAAAATAATCAATACAGATCGTGCACACTACGATTCCATTTTTACAATTCAACACACAGGATATATTTTCGAAGACATGATGTACAATACAAGGTGAAATAGCCTAACACAGTGGCCTTTCCCCATAGAGCTTTTGCCTGGGCCGCACCTCGCTTCAGTGTGTCCCACTGCTGTCGGGGGTGACCCCCTCTTCGACTCCATGGTATAGGGATCCTGTCTCTATGGAGGGGGGTTATCCCCTTTTACCCGAATACATGGATCCATTCGCCCACATTCATGTTAGTGTTTGGCAAACACTGTCTGATGTCTTTCACACACCTGTAGAAGCTTGGTGTCAGAGACGTAGGGGGTAATTTCGCCTTCACTGCTTGGGCGGTAAACTGAGGGAGCAGAAATTAAAATCGGGCCGGTTCTTTCAGCGGGGGGTTGGGGGGGGGGGGTGGTGATCCACTCCATCGGTTCAGCCCCCAGCGATGGTGAACATTTCCCTCCACGTGTTGTGAACCGGTGCAGTTTGAGACAATGGACCAGCTTGTGGGCTTCGAAGATTGATACTAGGGCGGAGGTCAGGAAAGGTGTGGCCGATTTTAACTATCCCCGCCTGGCGGAAATGGGGTGGTAAAGGCGAGTAAATTGTGTCAGGTCACTTACCGCCCCTTTAACGTTGGAGTTCCTGCCTCCACCACCGTGGGTCGGGTCCTGAGAAGAGCGGCCGGAGCAACACCCACCTGTTTCCGGGTCAGACCACGTGTAATATGTAAATCTGGGTATTGTGACGTATCTGGGACAGTATTTAAATTTGGTGACGAATGGGAGGAGGAGCCGCCCTATCGATGGGCATTGAGTGATCCAGAACACTGAGAAGTTTATTTTTAACTTATATTTTTTGGAGTAAGGATGAGCCGGAGAGCTTTCCCTTCGCCTGCTGAGGCCGTGAGAAATCTCCCGGCCCCTGATCGTCTCAGAAATGTATCAGGAGGTTTCCTCATATATCCGTGTAACCAGGCCCAGCCTCATGTCCCATTAAACTCCCTGCACTGAGTAAACATTGCTGAACAGCAGCTCAGAGAGGAAACGATCTCCGGAACTCCCCACTGGAATTTGAAATTACATTAATATTTTACCAGTCAGTAACGGTCCGGGTGTTGGTCCATTATTATTCTGTTCTGGTCAAAACAAATCTCCCAATGAACAGGACGCTGTCTGACCCTGACAGCTCACCCTCAGTCCATCCCACCGGGCAGTGTGTGTGATGGGAAATAATCAGCAACCGAAAAGGAGCATTTTTGATTTTACACGTTTCAGGCTGAAACATTTAATATTGAAATCATGTTATTTCCAGATTATTAACAGCAAACCTTTTCACGTTAAAATCAACTTGTATCATTTCACAAACACCGCATTTGTCGTGCAAAATATAATTCCTGTCTGGCATTTCCAAATATTTTTAACGTATTGGATTGGTATCAGTTAAGTTATCGAACACATTGATCTCAATGGATAGTAAAATCAGGTGCGGTGAAGAACGGAAGCCCGATCCGCTACCGCCCGTCTTTTGCCACCGCCAAACGTGAATATCTACTCTCATTGACTTTTTATTTGATTTTCGATGAAAATTCTCAGACGTTTCTATGATTTAACTAATGTAACAATTAGATTCAGTGGGTATTTCAGCCCGTTCTTCAGCTCTTCCCTAAATTTAGTCTGGGTCACAGCATAAATACACGTGTTGGTGCAAGAACTGAGAATTTGAAGCATTTGTCCGGCTGTCACAATGCCACTGGCCATATAGTACTGGGCGTTTGCTGTATGCAGAGAGATAACATAAAAAACGAATGTGCTCCATAACAATATAAAACTGCCTGATATACTGAAGAGTAAAATGATGGATTTCCTTCGGTTCTCCATCTCTGGATCCTTGTGATTCCCTCCATTGCTGCGGCCCCGGAGTCCCCTGCGGACTCTACTGGTCGCTAAAATGTGTCTGGCAGTGAGAACATTGAACAGCAAAATCAGAATGCATGGGAGACACGGCATTAACACAAGATTAAACAAGTCAAACGCTGCCCATGCGGGTGACGTGAAAAATGTAGGTTTGAAGACACAACCCCGGGGTACATTGTCCATTATATATTCCGGGTCAATTACAAAGTACCAGGGAATGTTCTGTAAACAGCTCAGCGCACTCACCACCCCGATAACAACAGCCGCCGTTTTCTCGGTGCAATATTTTATTTTCAGCTTCTGACAACAAATGGCCACAAATCGATCAGAGGTGAAAACCACTGTGAACCAGACAGAGGCATCTGTGACTGCTAATCTCAGTATTTCAATGAAACGGCACACGGGGGTAATGTTCAAGAATGAAACTGGGAAATAAATAACAACAATGCGCGACATTATGACATCAGTGATAACGACCAGGAGATCGGCCGCCGCCATTCCCACCAGGTAGCGAGTGATACATTTGGAGAGACCGCACTTTCCTCGGGACAGGATCACAATCGCCACCAAGTTCACTGTAAGAAAGGGAAAGGAAGCAGAGAAATTAGTGACCAGCCTGGAGACAAAGCAGCTTTTTGACAGGATCTGGGCGGACATTTCCAGCTTTGTCGCTGCATCAAACGCTGGAATCTGATTCACTGACCTGGGCCGCGCTTTCGGGCAGAAAAACGTATTTAAAGACAATTATCAAGAATGACTTGGCAAATTGACACAGAAAGTGAATAAATTGAGCACCGGATCCACTGAAAGGCCCGAGAGAGGGGGCAGTGCCAGTAGGGAAGGGAGAAGGGGTTTTACGGACCGGGAATCCAACTGGTTAAATCCGGATTTTGGGCTCAAGGTGGACGGGAACGTGAGCGAGCTGGGGGGTGGGGGACAGCGGGAGGTGCTGCTGGTTTGTTGCTCTGGGTTAAGAGAGCCGACTGGGGCCGGCCCAAAACGGGAAAGATGGAGATCCGCGGTGGTGTGTTTGAGGCTTCGGATCGGATTGGAAGAGGCAGCTGGAGGTCGAGCGAGTGAGTGAGATTGGGAGTGAGACAAGGAAATGGACATGCAGGAGCTGGAGTGGAGCCAGGAGCAGATGGTTTTGGAAAGTGTATAAACAGAAGCAACGGATGAGGAGGCGGAGGATTCAATGCAGTGGGAGGAGAGGCTGGGATTCACAGGGAGAGACTGCAGCAGAGTGTTCGAAGAAATCTAATCGATTGGTCCGAGTAATACAACACAATTAATGAATTCAACCCGTAATTTCTGTGGTTATTGGTGTCAGGGAGCAGCTTGTTAGTTACAGTCCCCCTACCGTAACGACCCTCGCTCACTTTCCCGTCCATCTGCATCCCAATGCCTTTTTCCTGCATCATCCCCATATCCCGTGATGCCTTTAATATCCAGAAATCAATCGATCTCTGCTTTGAATGTACTCAATGACTGAACCTCCACAGCCCTCTGGGGCAGAGAATTCCAAAGATTCACCACTCTTTGATTGAAGAAACTTCTCCTTATCTCGATTTTAAATGACCTACCCCTTATTCTGAGACTGTGATCCTGCCTCTAGACTCCCCAACCAGGGGAAACATCCTCCTTGCATCTACCCTGTCGAGCCCTGTAATTAAAATGCATTCATTAAATTAGCCTCGTTCTTTATTGAATTAAGCTGACACATAGCTTCGAGAATACAATATCTTAATAATTCAATGCGATCAAGGAATCACTGATCCTTTTTCTTTAAATACATTTCAGTTTTGTTTATTTATTCAGTCAGTAAACAAGTAAAAGGAACATTCACATAAACAGACTGAGGATCTGATAGTGATAAACACACCCGGAGAGAGTACAATAAAACTCTCACAATCTGACAACATCCTAATAACGCCTTCAAGTCACATTTCCTCTTCATAATTGTATTCCAAGTTTCAGCAATTCATCCCGCTTTCTCCCTCCATCTCTCTTTCTCTCCTTCTCCCTCATTCTGCTCATGTGTCTCTCTATATCTCTCTCCCACATTCTCTCTCTCTCTCTGTCTTTCTCTTTCTCTCGTTCCTTCTGCTCCTCTCTCGCGTTTTTCTTCTCAGTTGCGTTCTCTATCGCTCCTCTCTATCTCTCCGCACTCTCTACACTCTTCCTCAATGCCCCTTATCACATCCGAGTAAATCCTAACATCCTGCGCCTGTGTTCTCTTCACCAGCCCCGTGTTCCAAAGGTCCTATTATTAGTGTCAGTTTGTTGAATAGTGAAGCCTCTGTGAACAGTTTCATGTTTCTACAGATCTTCCAAGTCTCCAGCTGTTCACCTACACTGTTTGCTTCATCTACAATTCATGGAATAAACAGAATCGAATGCCTCTTCCAGACACACCTCACAATGATTGAAATTCCTTCTCCTGTAATTACAAAGTACAGCGTTAGATGGCGGCATTGTTCAATTAACAAAACGCCAACATCTCCGCTGCTGCTTATAATCGACAGATAAATAGAAGGGCTCATGATTCCAACGGATAAAGTGCAAACTGATACAACATCAATACAAAACATTGCATTTTACAGTGAATTCATCCACAGTCAAGCAGAGAAGGAGATATGAAAGAATCAGCAGCAAACTCTGTTCAGTAACCAGACTTCTGGAGCTGCGTCAGATACACACATAATGAAATAATATCTCATAACAGTGATAACCAATAAACACAATGAAATGCCACTTAAACTAAACTATGTGATTGAAGAGGGCGGACATTGCGCTGCCTCCTTGGAACACTGAGACCGTGAGCTGTCTCATTATCAATCACTGAAAACACATTTATAGAAAAATTTTCCAGGACAGGTGATTTCAACAACATGAAAATGTTAACAACTCCTGATGGTCTGATACCAGCTCTTTGCTCAGACATCTGATTCCAATACATTCAGTACAGAGAATAATCCAGTAACAATGCCAGGGTTGGATAAACAACGTTCACTATAGATAAAATGCAATTGCTACATGACCGACCGTTTGGAATGATAGACCATTATTCCACGATAAATTCAGTGCACAGAATAATCCAGTAACAATGCCAGGGTTGGATATGTAATGATCATAATAGATATAATGCAGCTCCTTCAAGACCGAACGTTTTGAATTTAAGTACATACCGTTATTCAACATTATATTCAGTACAGAGAACAATCCAGTAACAGTGCCAGGGTTGGATGTACAATGTTCATTACAGATATAATGCAGCTCCTACAAGACTGAAAGAGCAGAGGCTTTAAACATTCAATCATTAAACTGATATAAGAGGTGACTGCGCAAAACATGGTGGGAGAAAAAGTAATTAGCCAAGTACAGCAGCACAGATAGCACCGATTTACAATATTCACAGATGAGATAACGGCTTACCTGGAACTCCAATGGCTGCAAGAACAGGATAGTAAATGCGTTCGATCTGAAACAATACTGAATATCCCATTTCTGTGAGAAGCAGTGACTTCTGCTGATCTGTAAACCGGAGCTCCAGAAAGCACTCTGCGCTGATACATTGCAACGAGCTTAATTTATACAGGGGATAAATCTCCACTGACACGGTTATACCCCTGATCATTGCTATTAGTTACAGTCACCTGAACAAACACATTACATCAGCAGCTTTGTCTCCGATGTAAATGATGACGTGAATATATCACAAACATCTCAAAGTTCAGAACCTTGTCTTAATGAGACTTCTCTCAGGAATAAAGTTAAAAGCTGTGTTCAGAAAGGACTGGTCCAACAATGAGCGGCTCCATTTACAGTTTTCATATAATTGTATTGACCATGTTCACTCCTGCCCATTCATTTGTGCATTTTACCGATTTCACTGCGTCTACACTGAATTCATGGGCAAAAGTAGACCGGTTTCACTCTGTTCCTGCAGTTACTCAGTTAAAATATATATTTCGAGTCTCTGACACGGGGACAGTTCAAGGCCACGCTCAGAACTGTGGGTGATATTAGGGGACGGACACTGAACGAGCTTCATTGCCATTCCTCTCTCCGTTATTTTCCTGCAGATATTTACCCGTTTATTTTACATTGGTTGAAGGCTGCAGTAAAATTGCTCACGTGTAACCCCGAGCTGAGCTCATGACCCGATTTGACCTCCATCACAAAGGCCCCGTGCTTCCCTCACCCGCCTCGATTCCTTCCTCAGCATTTTGCCATTCAAACCCTCATTAATGCCTCTGACCCTCCAGACTCCATTCCTCCAATGCACGCCTGTCCGGTCATTCAGCCTCCTCCTTCCAACCAGCACCAGGTCCTGCTTGGCCCCATTCCCCTCACTGAATCCCACTTCCCGATTGCCTAAAGTTTAACATTTTCAGCCTTGGGTTTAAATCCCTCCATGGCCCACCCCTCCCCATCTCCGCCCTCTCCTCCACACCTACAGGAAACCCACCCGTGACTTCCTCATTCATCGATCATTGGCCTCTTTTGGTGGGACATCCCTCGCTTGGTTCCACTCACCTGTCTGATCATAGCCAGGAGAAGCTTCTCTTCCCACCCTATCACCGTTATATCTGATGTCTCTAAAGGTTCAATCCTTTGCTCCCTCCTCTTCCTCATCCACATGATGCCCTTTGGTGACATTGTCCGCAGACATGGACCAGCTTTCAGATTTACGCTGACAAAACCACCGCCTCTCTTGACCCTTCCAATGTCTTTGTGTTGTCATAGCACCATTCTGTTTTAGAGGAGCCATAATTTACTCCAGTTAAAAATTGTGAAGTCAAGATCTTTGACCTCCCAATCTCCACATCCTTGCCACTGATTCCATCTCCAACCCTCTCTTTTTGATTGATGAGTCCCTCACCAATCACCCAATCCTTACTGACCTGCATTGGCTTCCAGTCTCCTAAGCCTGTAGTTTATTTTTATTGTTCCTTACACTTAAATCCACAAGGGCCTCACCCCTCCCTATCTCTGTAACCTCCTCCAGCCCTGCAAAATACTCCATTCGCCCACCTCTGGCGCTTGTGCATCCACAGTCTATTTGCCCGACTTTTGACAGCCGTGCCTTCAGCCTTATCCACGCTCCAGAATGCCCTCCCTCTGCCCCTCCATCTCCCTCTACCCCTTTCAGGTATCAGGCGGGGCTCAGTGGTAGCGATCTCACTTCTGCGTTCGAAAGTTGTGAGTTTTAGTCCCACTCCAGTGACTTGAACACAATATCCAAGCTGACACTGCAGTGCAGTAGTGAGGCAGCACTGCACTGTCGGACATATCGACTTACGTAAGACACGTTGAACGGAAGGCCTATCTGCCCTCTCAGGTAGATATAAAAGATCACACGGAAATATTCGAGAATAAACAGAGGAGTTATCCCCATTGACCTGGGCAATATTTATCCCTCAACTAATATAACTGAAACCGATTTTCTGGTCATTTATCTCATTGCAGTTTGTGTGAGCTTGCTGTGTGCAAATTTGCTGGCCCGTTTCCCACATTACCACAATGACTACACTTCAAAGTGCATTTCATTGACTGTAAAGCATTTTGGGACGTCTGGGGGTCTTGAAAGGCGCTGTATAAAGGCAAGTCCTTTCCTTCTTTCAGACCTTCCATGAAAGCCATCTCTTGTGTCATGATTTTCTCATGGCGCCTAACATCTCCTTCTTCAGCTGGAGTTCCATATTTGTCTGATTATACCTCAGTAAATCGGATTGGTCTATTTATCTATGGGGGGTTAAATGCGCTGTTTAAATGCAAGTAGTTATTTCTATGAGTTGTAAATTTTCAGTGCATTTGCTACTAACAGCCAATCGAAACCTTCTTGTAGTGTCATCACTGTTGCCCACGTGTTCCCCCACACAGAAGCCTGATACGAGCTCAGGCTCATAATAAACACTGGATTAAATATATGGTTACCTCGTGAAGGATTTTGGACTTTTCAATATGGATCTTTCACTTGCTAAAGGAGCAGAGTTTGGTTCAACACAGGATGGAACACAGAACTGTTAGACTTGACTATTCAAGACTGCATTCTGAGAAGATTGAACAAGTTCAAAAGGTTTTATTATTGCTTCAGATTGTTTAGAAGTCTAACTGAGACGATGTACTTGCGCTGAGGTAAGCGGCGAGGTTAAAGTTAAGACAGCTGCCGAGCTAGGAATTGAAAGTCTGTGGGAAACTGTCGTAAACTTCAAATGCTGCAGCATCAGTTTGTTTGAACCATGGGAAAGAGAGAGAGGGAAAGGAGAGAGAGTGAAAAGTTCCAGCAGCTTGTTTTTACCAGCGAGGATGGGAAAACATTTCTCCTCATTTCCCCTCCAGTTCTTTTGCCAATTATTTTAAATCTCTGACCGTTCGTTACTAACCCAGTTGTCAGCGAAAACAGATTCTCCCTATTTGGCTGCCCAAACCCCTCATTATTTTGAATACCTCTATTAGGTCTCCCATTAAGCTTCTCTGCTCCAAGGAGAACAAACCCAGATTCTCCAACCTCTCCACATAACTGAAGTCCCTCTTCCCTGGCATCATCCTGATCAAGCTCCTCTGTATCCTCTCCAAGGCCTTGCCGTCTTTCCTAAAGTGCACTGTCCAGAATTGTACACAACACTCAAGCTGAGACCTAACCAGTTCAGCGTGACTTCCTTGTGTTTGTTTTCAATGCCACTATTTAGAAAGCCAGGTGTCCCATTCACTTTCTTAACCACCTAATCAACTGGCCCTGTCACCTACAACGATTTGTAAATATGCACACCCAGGCCCCTCTGCTCTTGGATCCACTGAAAATAGGACCATTTATCAACTTGCCCTGTCACCTTCAAAAATTGGTGAATATACACGCCCAGGTCCCTCTGCTCTTCCACCCCCTCAAAATAGTACCATTTAGATGCTACTGCCTCTACACGTGGTTCCTCCAAAAGTGCATCAATTCACACTTATCCGCATTAAATTGCAACTGCCATGTGTCTGCACATTTTGTCAGTCTGCCTACGTCCTCCTGAAGTCTGCTACTATGTTGTTCACTATTTATGTTTCGAATTTTGGATACAATTGTGAAAAGATCCTCTTGGACTCGCCTCACCTTTAAACACAAGGACAGGCGAGACTTTCGTTACCTCGAGAAAAACCTAATGCTCGGCACAGGATAGCATTCAGTGGAAGAGCGCACGCACCGTATCAATGGTTCCGAACCCAGGGCTGGATTGTGGGCCCAGTGAGAGATTATTCCAAGTTGACAGATTGGGGAGGATCTGGGACAAGAGTTCAGACTACACAGAGGTAGGAATAGGATGCATGTTGGGCGGTTCTTCTTTTCCCAGTGAGTAGTAAGCCTCTGGAATGCGTTGCTGGCTAATATGGTGGGTATTGACTCTCTGTCTGCCTTCTCCAGGGAGCTGGACCAGATTTCAGCCGGGGTCGGAACATATAAAAGGTAAGAGGATTTGCAGTTCACATCCGTAAAATCCATGTGATCTTCTTAGATCACCTGAGAGGGTCGGGGAGGAATTTTCCAGTGTATTGTATCACTTAAAGGCTCTGGCTTTTTCTCAGGATCTTTGCCTCTCCCAGGATATCCCATGGCTGCGGGCGGGGTGAGGGGGAGCAAGTGTCAGTTATGATGCTCCAGCCATCACGAGTGAGGGGCAGGCTTGATGGACCAGCTGGTCGTTTACTGCCCGTCATTTCCGTTTGTTCGTCCACATCCCCAGCTCGTCAAGGTCTTTTCAATGAAGCGATCTTCACACAAACTCACACCTGGCGCATGTCCTGCGTCTGTCTTTAGTGAAACGAGTCTCAATGTTTTTGCTTCTGGCATTATTCTCCTCTGAAGCTCAAGGACGCGAACTATTCTCGCAGGCCTCTACTACAATGTGCCTGAGAATTTCTAGTCTCGTCCAACCGTCCGCTACCTGACTACGTGGCTGTTGTCTGCTTGAAGAACAAGAGGAGATGATTTTAAGCGCAGTAAATCATTGGGTGGTCTTAAGACAGTGAACACTCAGTCCTTATACCCTTGGTTAGAGGTCTATTGGATTCGGGGTTGTAGCTCAGTGGTATAGCGCCTGCTTTGCGTGTATAAATTTCTGGGTTCAATATCTAACACCTCCACCATTTTTTTCACCAGAATGTCCCACAGAAAGACGAATCGGGATTTCAGAGGGAAGCGAGTTCCAACTTCAGAGACAAACATTCAATTGTCCCGAAGCAGGACTTCATCTCACGGTCCCCTCAGCAGCTCAGCTCATCGCAGCCGCCGACTGACCGGAATTCAAAACATAAATTTGTTGGGGATAGCGTGCGGTCTATCACTGAGCTCCATCACCAGATAACCACGACCTCTAACCAAGTGTGAAACGACTGAGTGCCTCACTTTCCTCAGTCCACCCGAGGATTTACTCGGCTGAAAAGTATCTCCTTTTTTAATCATAGGAGACAAATACACCTGAGGTTTGCGGAACTGATACAGATGTAGTTGAACAGAAGAAACCAGGTCTCGTCACTCAGAGAAATGAGAAAGGGAGCGTTGCGAAGAAAGTCTGAGAGATGGGGAGAGTCTCATCGGGCTGTGCCGACCAGCATTTCTGTTTCAGGTCGCCGTTCTTCGAACTGCTCGCTGGACATTGCACCGTCACACATTCCAATCAGTCGGCGGCTGCTGTGAGCTGAGCAGCTGAGGAGACCGTGAGATGAAATCCTGCTCAGGGACAATTTAATGCCTGAGGAGCCTCGGATGTTCGAATTCGCGGCGGACCGAAATCAAGATTCGCCTTTCTGTGGGTAATTCTGGTGAAAAAATAGCTTTGGAGATTCTGGGGATTTGAACCCAAAACCTCATACATGCAAAGCACGCGCTCTACCACTGAGCGACATCCCCAGATACAAGCGAATTCCAGCGAAGAGCTGATCTCCTTCATTTTATGAGGCACATAAGTTTTTTTCTTGGTCTTCAATTCATCTCTTTTTCTGCTCCAACCAAACAATTAAACATGAAGTTTGCGGACCTGATGTAATTGTGGGTGAACGGAAGAAACCAGGCCTCGGCACTCAGAGTAATGAGAATGGGGGCGTTGAGAAGAAAGTCTGGGAGAGAGGAGAGTCTCCTCGGGCTGTGCCGACCATCATTTCTGTTTCAGGTCGCCGTTCTTCGAACTGCTCGCTGGACATTGCACCGTCACACATTCCGATCAGTCGGCGGCTGTTTTGAGCTGAGTTGCTGAGGAGACCGTGAGATGAAATCCTGCTCAGGGGCAATTTAATGCTTGTGGAGCCTCAGAGGTTTGAATTCGCGGCACGCCAAAACCAAGATTCGCCTTTCTGTGGGTAATTCTGGTGAGAAAATAGCTTTGGAGATGCTGGGGATTGAACCCAGGACGTCATACATGCAAAGCACGCGCTCTACCACTGAGCTACATCCCCAGATAGGAGCACATTCCAACGAAGAGCTGATCTCCTTCATTTTATGAGACCACAAAAGGTTTTTTTGGGGCTTCAATTCATCTCCTTTTCTGCTCCAACCAGACAATTAAACATGAAGTTTGCGGACCTGATATAATTGTGGGTGAACGGAAGAAACCAGGCCTCGGCACTCAGAGTAATGAGAATGGGGGCGTTGAGAAGAAAGGCTGGGAGAGGGGGAGAGACTCCTTTGGATGTGCTGTCACCATCCTCCCGATTTCATGGCACATTTTTCGAACGCTCCCGTTATCAGTCACTTTGCTTACGGTTGGACGGGACTAGAAATCCTCAGGCACATTGTGGCAGAGGCCGGCAAGAATATTTCGAGTCCCTGAGCTTCAGAGGAGGGTAAGGTGAGACACAGACAGCATTGAGTGTAATTTCACTATAGACGGATGCAGGACTTGCCCCAGGTGTGGTTTTGTGTTTAAAGATCACTTCACTGAAAACACCTTGACGATCTGGGGCTACAGACGGACATGATGGTCAGGAAAAGACCAGTTGGTTCATCAATCCTGCCCCACATGCCTGGAGCATCGTGACCAGACACTTCCTACCGACACCACCCGCCCCACCCACAGGAAACATGTAATCTCCTGGGAGCGGCGACAAACTAGAAACAAATCCAGCGCCAATAAGGAGGGGAAATTCTGGGAAATTCCTCCCCGAATCTCTCAGGCGATCGAATCGAGTTCAGTGGATCACACTGACCATGTGTAGGTTAACTGTAAAACCACTCACCTTCTTTATGATGCGATCTCTGCCTCAGTCAAGAACTGGTCCAGATCCATCCAGAAGGCAAAGAGAGAGTCAGCACTCACCACACCAGCCGGCAATGCATTCCAGAGACTCACTACTCACTGGGAAACAATCGCCAAACAGGAGGGTTCTCTCCCTGTCGGGGAACACTTCAGCAGCCATGGACATTCATCCACCGACCTTCGGGTAAGCGTACTCCAAGGCGGCCTTCGAGACACACCACAACGCAAAATCGTCGAGCAGAAATTGATAGCCAAGTTCCGCACACATGAGGACGGCCTCAACCGGGATCTTGGGTTCATGTCACACTACACGTAACCCCACCAGCGAACAAATGTTATCTGTTTTTAATATAACGGGTCATTGACTGTCTTCCTTCTCTCCCTCTCTCTCTTTTTTTGGGGGGGTTTGTATATTCAGTGGCCTTTTAGGTGACACCTTTCTGTCTGCTCACTGTGATTGCCTTGGCAACGGGCAGTAATCATCAGGCTTTGTTCTGTGATTTTCAAATGCGAAGGATTCGAAAATATCATTTCCACACCATTTCCACACCTGACGAAGGAGGAAGCCTCCGAAAGCTTGTGGTATTTAATTTAAAATAAATTTATTGGACTATAACTTGGTGTTGTAAAATTGTTTACAATTGGGAAAAGAAGAACCGCCTTACATCCAGACTGTTCCTACCTCTGTGTATTCTGAACGCCTCTCCGCTGCTTCTGTGAAACTGGGAATAATCTATTTCTTCACTCAGAGGGTGGTGAACCTGTGGAATTCTCTATCACAGAAGGCTGTGGAGGCCAAGTCACTGAATATATTTAAGAAAGACAGGTTTCGACACACAGAAGGCATCAAAGCGTATGGAGAGAGAGCGGGAATATGGCATTGAGGTGGAGGAGCAGCCATAATCATATATAATGGCGGAGCAGACTCGGAGGGCCGAATGGCCGACTCGTGATCCTATTTTCTCTGTTATTATTTCTGGGCCCGCTCTCCAACCCCGGGATGGGAGCCATTTCAAAGGCGCGTGCGTGCTTCCATTGAATTTTATCGTGTGCAGAGCGTTCGGTTTTTCTCGAGGTGAAGAAACCCTTTCCTGTCCTTGTGTGTGAAGGTGAGGTGAGGACAAGAGGGTCTTTTCAAAATTCGAAACATAAAGCGTTTGGAGAGGGCGGGGATTGAACCCGGGACCTCATACATGCAAAGCATGCGCTCTACCACTGAGCTACATCCCCGCGATGCCCAGTCGTTCCACGTGCTCACAATGTTCAACATTTGCTTCAGTTCACGGGGTTTCTGCTCCTCTTTAATTTGAACTTTCCAAAAAAAAGTCAGCGGAAATAAAAAACATCAAATTGCCAACAGTCAGTGACGAGGCTGACATCCAACCTCTGAATCATAAAGTGAGATGGATGAATGACACAGCGTCAAACAAGAGCTGGGACTGCTCGCTCAATATTGCACTGTCACACATTCCGGTCAACCGGCGGCTACAATGAGCTGAGCTGCTGAGGGGACCGTGAGATGAAGTCCTGTTCCGGGATAATTTAATGCTTGTGGAGCCTCAGAAGTTTGAACTCGCTGCGCTCAGAAAGAACGATTCGCCTTTCCGTGCTCAATTCTGGTGAAAAAATATTTTTGGAGATGCTGGGGATTAAACCCAGGACCTCACACATACGAAGCATGCGCTCTACCACTGAGCTACATTCCCAGATGGAATACACAGATACCCAAGGAAAGAAGAACTGATTGTCCTCATTTTATGAGACGACCCAAGGTGGGTCTGCCACGTGATGGGTGATTCCGAGTTTCACAGATTGGGGAGGAGCAGAGAACAGGCGTTTGGACCACACAGAGGGAAGAATAGTCTGGATGTTCGGCGGTTCTTCATTTCCCAGAGTGTAGTGAGTCTCTGGAATGCATCGCCGGCTGGTGTGGTGAGTGCTGACACTGTATACTGGGCTTAAAATCGTCTCGTTTTCTGCTGCAACCAGACAATTAAAGATGAAGTCTGCGGACCTGATACAACTGTGGGTGAACGGAAGAAACCAGGCCTCGGCACTTAGTCTAATGAGAAAGGGGGAGTTGAGAAGAAAGGCCGGGAAAGTGGGGAGAGACTCCTTGAAATGTGCTGTAAACATCCTTCCTATTTCAGGGCGCATTTTTCGAACGCTCCTGTTATCAGTCACTTTCCTTACGATTGGACAGGACGAGAAATGCTCAGGAACATTGTAGCAGAGGCCGGCAAGAATATTTCGAGTCCCCCCGCTTCAGAGGAGGGTAAGGTGAGGAACAGGCAGCATTGAGTCTCATTTCACGATGGACGGCCAGGTGTGAGTTTGTGTTTAATGATCACTTCACAAAAAAAACCTTGACGAGCTGAGGTGACTGACGGACATGATGGTCAGGAAAAGACCAGCTGGTTCATCAATCCTGTCCCACATGCCCGGAGCATCGTGACTGGGCACTTCCTATCGACACCACCCGCCCCACCCACCGGAAACATGTAATCTCCTGGGAGCGGTGACAAACCAGAAAAAAATATAGGGCCAATTTTTGGAAAATTCCTCCCCAACATCTTCAGACGATCGAAACCAGTCCAGGACATGACAGTGACCATGTGCAGGTTAACTGTAAAACCACTCACCTTCTATATGATGCGATCTCTGCCCCAGTTAAGAACAGATCCAGATCCCTCGAGAAGGCAGAGAGAGAGTCAGCACCCACCACACGAGCCGGCAATGCATTCCAGAGTCTCACTACACTCTGGGAAATGAAGAACCGCCTGACATCCAGACTATTCTTACCTCTGTGTCGTCGAAGCGCCTGTTCCCTGCTCCGCCCCAATCTTTGAATCTGCAAATAATCTATCAAGTGGCAGACCCACCTTGGACGGGTTCATAAAATGAGAACGATCAGTTCTTCTTTCCTTGGGTAGCTATTGATTTTATTTGGGGATGTAGCTCAGTGGTAGAGCGCATGCTTCGCATGTATGAGGTCCTGGGTTCAATCCCTAGCTTCTCCAAAAATATTTTTTCATCAGAATTACGCACGGAAAGGCGAATTTCGCTTTCTGAGCGCAGTGAGTTCCAACTTCTGAGGCTCCACAAACATTCAATTGTCCCGGAGCAGGACTTCATCTCACGGTCCCCTCAGCAGCTCAGCTCATAACAGCCGCCGACTGACCAGAATTCAAAAGGGAAAGTGCTTGGGCGTAGAAACTGAGACCTCATACACGCGAAGCATGCGGTCTATCACTGAGCTCCAACACCAGATAATAACGAGCTCTAACCAAGTGTGAAAGGACTGAGTGCCTCACTTTCCTAAGGTCATCCGAGGATTTACTGTGCTGAAAAGCATTTCCTCTTTTAAGCATAGGAGATACCTGAGGTCTGCGGACCTGATACTAGTATTTTAATTCCAGATTTTATTCAATTAATTCAATTTTTAATTAATTGAAATTGAATTCCCCAGCTGCCGTGGCGGGATTATTAGTCCAGGCCTCTGGATTACCAGTCCAGTAAACTAACCACAATAATACCGTACCCGCTGGGTAAACAGAAGAAACCAGGTCTCGTCACTCAGAGAAATGAGAAAGGGAGCGTTGCGAAGAAAGTCTGGGAGAGAGGTGAGTCTCCTGGGGCTGTGCCGACCAGCATTTTTGTTTCAGGTCGCTGTTCTTCCAACTGCTCGCTGGACATTGCACCGTCACACATTCCGATCAGTCGGCGGCTGCTGTGAACTGAGCTGCTGAGGAGACCGTTGGATGAAATCTTGCTCAGGGGCAATTTAATGATTGTGGAGCCTCAGAGGATGGAATGAGCGGCACATCGAAATCAAGATTCGCCTTTCTGTGGGTCATTCTGGTGAAAAATAGCTTTGGAGGTGCTGGGAATTGAACCCAGGACCTCATACATGCAAAGCACGCACTCTACCACTGAGCTACATCCCCAGATAGGAGCACATTCCAACGAAGAGCTGATCTCCTTCATTTTATGAGGTCACATAAGGTTTTTTGGGGGGATCAATTCATCTCCTTTTCTGCTCCAACCATAAAATTAAACATGAAGTTTGCGGACCTGATATAATTGTGGGTGAACGGACGAAACCAGGCCTCGGCACTCAGAGTAATGAGAAAGGGGGCGTTGAGAAGAAAGGCTGGGAGAGGGGGAGAGTCTCCTTTGGCTGTGCTGTAACCATCCTTCCGATTTCAGGGCACATTTATCGAACGCTCCCGTTATCAGTCACTTTGCTTACGGTTGGACGGGACTAGAAATCCTCAGGCACATTGTGGCAGAGGCCGGCAAGTATATTTCGAGTCCCTGAGCTTCAGAGGAGGGTAAGGTGAGACACAGACAGCATTGAGGATAATTTCACTATAGACGGATGCAGGATTTGCCCCAGGTGTGGTTTTGTGTTTAAAGATCACTTCACTGAAAACACCTTGACGGTCTGGGGCTACAGACGGACATGATGGTCTGGAAAAGACCAGTTGGTTCATCAATCCTGCCCCACATGCCTGGAGCATCGTGACTGGAAACTCCCTACCGACACCACCCGCCCCACCCACCGGAAACATGTAATCTCCTGCGAGCGGCGACAAACTAGAAACAAATCCAGCGTCAATAAGGAGGGGAAATTCTGGGAAATTCCTCCCCGACTTCTTCGGGCGATCGAATCGAGTTCAGTGGATCACACTGACCATGTGTAGGTTAACTGTAAAACCACTCACCTTCTCTATGATGCGATCTCTGCCCCAGTCAAGAACTGGTCCAGATCCATCCAGAAGGCAAAGAGAGAGTCAGCACCCACCACACCAGCCGGCAATGCATTCCAGAGACTCAGTACTCTCTGCGAAAAGATGAACCGCCTAACATCCAGACTATTCCCACCTCTGTGAACCTGTGGAATTCTCTATCAAAGAAGGCGGTGGAGGCCAAGTCACTGAATATATTGACGAAAGAGAGATTTCTCCACACAGAAGGCATCAAAGCGTATGGAGAGAGAGCGGGAATATGGTATTGAGATCGAGGATCAGCCATGATCATATATCGTGGCGGAGCAGGTTCGAAGGGCCGAATGTCCGACTCGTGATCCTATTTTCTCTGTTATTATCACTGGGCCCGCTCTCCAGCCCCGGGATGGGAGCCATTATCAAAGGCGCGTGCGTGCTTCCATTGAATTTTATCGTGTGCAGAGCGTTCGGTTTTCCTCGAGGTGAAGAAACCCTTTCCTGTCCTTGTGTGTGAAGGTGAGGTGAGGACAAGAGGGTCTTTTCAAAATTCGAAATATAAAGCGTTTGGAGAGGCTGGGGATTGAACCCGAGACCTCATACATGCAAAGCATGCGCTCTACCACTGAGCTACATCCCCTCAGGAAAAAACGCTTCAACTTTAGAATAAAAAAGTGGGCTTTCCGCTCTGTCTCTCCCGGACAATGCGATGCCCAGTCGTTCCACGTGCTCACCATGTTCAACCTCTGCTTCAGTTCACGGGGTTTCTGCTCCTCTTTACTTTGAACCTTCCAAAAAAAAAGTCAGCGGAATTTAAAAAAATACAATTGCCAATAGTCAGTGACGAGGCTGACATCCAACCTCTGAATCATAAAGTGAGATGGATGAATAACACAGTGTCAAACAAGAGCTGGGACTGCTCGCTCGACATTGCACCGTCACACATTCCGGTCAGTCGGCGGCTGCTGTGAGCTGAGCTGCTGAGGGGACCGTGAGATGAATTCCTGCGACGGGACAATTGTGGAGCCTCAGAAGTTGGAACTTGCTGTGCTCAGAAAGCGCGATTCGCCTTTCCGTGCGTAATTCTGATGAAAAAAGATTTTTTGGAGATGCGGGGGATTGAACCCAGGACCTACATACATGCGCTCTACCACTGAGCTACATCCCCATATGCAATAAATAGCTAACCAAGGAAAGAAGAACTGACCGTTCTCATTTTCTGAGCCCGTCCAAGGTGGATCTGCCACGTGATAGATTATTTGCAGTTTCAAAGATTGGGGCGGAGCACGGGACAGGCGTTTAGACGACACAGAGGTCAGAATAGGCTGGATGTTAGTCGGATCTTCATTTCCCAGAGAGTAGTGAGTCTCTGGAATGCATCAGCTCTTCTTTCCCTGGTTAGTCTGGTTTCTTGTGTGGGGTTGTAGCTCAGTGGTAGAGCGCATGCTTCGCATGTATGAGGTCCTGGGTTCAATCCCCAGCATCTCCAAAAATATTTTTCATCAGAATTACGCACGGAAAGGCGAATCGCGCTTTCGAAGCGCAGCGAGTTCCAACTTTTGAGGCTCCACAAGCATTAAATTATCCCGGAGCAGGACTTCATCTCACGGTACCCTCAGCAGCTCAGCTCATAGCAGCCGCCGACTGACTGGAATGTGTGACAGTTCAATGTCGAGCGAGCATTCCCAGCTCTTGTTTGACGCTGTGTCATTCATCCATCTCACTTTATGATTCAGAATTTGGATGTGAACCTCGTCACTGAGTAGTGGCAATTATATATATTTTTTATTTCCGCTGACATTGTTTTTGGAAAGTTCAAAGTAAAGAGGAGCAGAAACCCCGTGAACTGAAGCAGAGGTTGAACATTGTGAGCACGTGTGACGACTGGGCATCGCGTTGTCCGGGAGAGACAGAGCGGGAAGCCCACTTTTGTTATTCTAAATTTGAAGTAGTTGTGGGTAGGGGATGTAGCTCAGTGGAAGAGCGCATGCTTTGCATGTATGAGGTCCCGGGTTCAATCCCCGGCATCTCCAAACGCTTTATGTTTCGAATTTTGAAAAGACCCTCTTGTCCTCACCTCACCTTCACACACAAGGACAGGAAAGGGTTTCTTCACCTCGAGAAAAACCGAACGCTCTGCACACGATAAAATTCAATGGAAGCACGCACGCGCCTTTGAAATCCCGGGGCTGGAGAGCGAGCCCAGAAATAATAACAGAGAAAATAGGATCACGAGTCGGCCATTGGGCCCTTCGAGCCTGCTCCGCCATTATATATGATCATGGCTGATCCTCCATCTCAATACCACATTTCCGCTCTCTCCATAAGCTTTGTTGCCTTCTGTGTGTACAAATCTGTCTTTCTTAAATATATTCAGTGACTTGGCCTCCACAGTATCCTATGGTGGAGAATTCGACACGTTCACCACCCTCTGAGTGAAGAAATAGATTATTCCCAGTTTCACAGATCGGGGAGGAGCAGCGGACAGGCGTTCAGACTACACAGAGGTAGGAATATTCTGGATGTTCGGCGGTTCTTCTTTTCCCAGAGAGTACTGAGTCTCTGGAATGCAGTGCAGGCTGGTGTGGTGGGTGTTGACTCTCTCTTTGCCTTCTGGATGGATCTTGACCAGTTCTTGACTGAGGCAGAGATCGCATCATATCGAAGGTGAGTGGTTTTACAGTTAACCTACACATGGTCAGTGTGATCCACTGAACTCGATTCGATCGCCGGAGGGATTCGGGGAGGAATTTCCCAGAATTTCCCCTCCTTATTGGCGCTGGATTTGTTTCTGGTTTGTCGCCGCTCCCAGGAGATTACATGTTTCCGGTGGGAGGGGCGGGTGGTGTCGGTAGGGAGTGTCTGGTCACGATGCTCCACGCATGTGGGGCAGGATTGATGAACCAACTGGTCTTTTCCTGACCATCATGTCCGTCTGTAACCCCAGCTGGACAAGGTGTTTTCAGTGAAGTGATCTTTAAACACAAAACCACACCTGGGGCAAGTCCTGCATCCGTCTGTAGTGAAATTATACTCAATGCTGTCTGTGTCTCACCTTACCCTCCTCTGAAGCTCGGGGACTCGACGTATTCTTGCCGAACTCTGCTACAATGTGTCTGAGGATTTCTAGTCCCGTCCAACCGTAAGCAAAGTGACTGATAACGGGAGCGTTCGAAAAATGTGCCCTGAAATCGGAATGATGGTGACAGCACAGCCAAAGGAGTCTCTCCCCCTCTCCCAGCCTTTCTTCTCAACGCCCCCTTTCTCATTACTCTGAGTGCCGAGATCTGGTTTCTTCCGTTCACCCACAATTATATCAGGTCCGCAAACTTCATGTTTAATTGTCTGTTTGGAGCAGAAAAGGAGATGAATTGAAGCCCCAAAAAAACCTTTTGTGGTCTCATAAAATGAAGGAGATCAGCTCTTCGTTCGAATGTGCTCCTATCTGGGGATGTAGCTCAGTGGTAGAGCGCGTGCTTTGCATGTATGAGGTCCTGGGTTCAATCCCCAGCATCTCCAAAGCTATTTTCTCACCAGAATTACCCACAGAAAGGCGAATCTTGGTTTTGGTGTGCCGCGAATTCCAACATCTGAGGCTCCACAAGCATCAAATTGCCCCTGAGCAGGATTTCATCTCACGGTCTCCTCAGCAACTCAGCTCAAAACAGCCGCCGACTGATCGGAATGTGTGACGGTGCAATGTCCAGCGAGCAGTTCGAAGAACGGCGACCTGAAACAGAAATGCTGGTCGGCACAGCCCGAGGAGACTCTCCTCTCTCCCAAACTTTCTTCGCAACGCTCCCTTTCTCATTTCTCTGAGTGACGAGACCTGGTTTCTTCTGTTTACCCAGCGGGTACAGTGGTATAGTGGTTAGGTTACTGGACTAGCAATCGAGAGAGCTGAACTAATAATGTGGCGTCATGAATTCGAATCCCGCCACGGCAGCTGGGGAATTTAACATTAATTAATTAAATAAAATCTGGAATTAAAATACTCGTATCAGGTCCGCATACCTCAAAGCAGCTGAAAAGAGGAAATGCTTTTCAGCACATTAAATCCTCGGGTTTCCTGAGGAAAGCGAGGCACTCAGTCCTTTTACACTTGGTTGGAGGTCGTTATTATCTGGTGATGGAGCTCAGTGAATGACCGCATGCTTCGCGTGTGTGAGGTCTCAGGTTCTATGCCCAAACACTTTACCTTTTGAATTCTGGTCAGTCGGCGGCTGTTATGAGCTGAGCTGCTGAGGGGACCGTGAGATGAAGTCCTGCTTCGGGACAATTGAATGTTTGTCTCAGAAGTTGGAACTCGCTTCCCTCTGAAAGCACGATTCGTCTTTCTGTGGGACATTCTTGTAAAAATAAATGGTGGAGGTGTTAGATATTAAACCCAGAGATTTATACACGCAAAGCAGGCGCTATACCACTGAGCTACAACCCCAAATCCAATCGACCTATAGCCAAGGGTATAAGGACTGAGTCCTTACTGTCTTAACGCCACCCAATGATTTACTGGGCTTAAAATCATCTCCTCTTGTGCTCCAAGCGGACAACAGCCACGTCGTCCCATAGCGGACGGTTGGACGGGACTAGAAATTCTCAGGCACACTGTAGCAGAGGCCACGAGAATATTTCGAGCCCTTGAACTTCAGAGGAGAATAACGTGAGGAGCAGAGACATTGAGTCTCGTTTCACTAAAGACAGACACAGGACATGCCCCAGGTATGGGTTTATGCGAAGATCGTTTCCTTGAAAGCAACATGACGAGCTGGGGATGTAGACGAACATACGAAAATGATGCGCTGTAAAAGACCAGCTGGTCCATCAAACCTGCTCCTCACTCGGGATTGCTGGAGCATCATTACTGACACTTACTTTCCATTCCCCCGCCCGCAGCCATGGAATCTCCTGGGAGAGACAAAGATCCTGAGAAAAATCCAGGGCCTTTAAGGGATAGAGTACACTGGAAAATTCCTCCCTGACCCCCTCAAGTGGTCGAAACCAGTCCAGGAGATCACATGGAATGTACGTACGTTGAATGTAAATCCTCTTACCTTTTATATGTTGTGACCTCTGACCCAGCCAAAAACCGGTCCAGCTCCCTGGAGAAGGAAGACAGAGAGTCAGCACGCACCGCACCAGCCAGCAACGCATTACAGAGGCGCACGACTCACTGGGAAAAGATGAACCGCCTAAAATCCAGCCTATTCCTACCTCTGTGTACTCAAAACACTTGTCCCAGGTCCTCCCCAATCTGTCAAAGTGGAATAATCTCTCACTGGGCCCGCAATCCAGCCTTGGGTTCGGAACCATTGATACGGTGAGTGCGCTCTTCCATTGAATGCTATCCTGTGCCGAGCATTAGGTTTTTCTCGAGGTAACGAAAGTCTTGCCTGGCCTTGTGTTTAAAGGTGAGGTGAGCATCAGAGGATCTTTTCACAACTGTAGCCAAAATTCAAAACATAAACAGTGAGCAAGATAGTAGCAGACTTCAGTAGCACATAGGCAGACTGACAAAATGGGCAGACACATGGCAGTTGCAATTTAATGCGGAAAAGAGTGAATTCATGCACTTTTGGAGGAACCACGTGTAGAGGCAGTAGCATCTAAATGGTACTATTTTGAGGGGGTGGAAGAGCAGAGGGACCTGGGGGTGTATATTCACCAATCTTTGAAGGTGACAGTGCAAGTTGATAAATGGTACTATTTTCAGTGGATCCAAGAGCAGAGGGGCCTGGGTGTGCATATTTACAAATCGTTGAATGTGACAGGGCCAGTTGATTAGGCGGTTAAGAAAGTGAATGGGACACTTGGCTTTCTAAATAGCGGCATTGAATACAAACACAAGGAAGTCACGCTGAACTGGTTAGGCCTCAGCTTGAGTGTTGTGTACAATTCTGGACAGTACACTTTATGAAAGATGTCAAGGCCTTGGAAAAGGTACAGAGGAGCTTGATCAGGATGATGCCAGGGAAGAGTGACTTCAGTTACGTGGAGTGGTTGGAGAATCTGGGTTTGTTCTCCTTAGAGCAGAGAAGCTTAAGGGGAGACCTAATAGATGTATTCAAAATAATGAGGGGTTTGGGCAGCCAAATAGGGAGAAACTGTTTTCACCGGCAAGTGGGTCAGTAACCAAAGGTCAGAGATTTAAAATAATTGTCAAAAGAACTGGAGGGGAAATGAGGAGAAATGTTTTCCCATCCTCGCTGGTAAAAACAAGCTGCTGGAACTTTTCACTCTCTCTCCTTTCCCTCTCTCTCTTTCCCATGGTTCAAACAAACTGATGCTGCAGCATCTGAAGTTTACGACAGTTTCCCACAGAATTTCAATTCCTAGCTCGGCAACTGTCTTAACTTTAACCTCGCCGCTTACCTCAACGCAAGTACATCGTCTCAGTTAGACTTCTAAACAATCTGAAGCAATAATAAAACCTTTCGAACTTGCTCAATCTTCTCAGAATGCAGTCTTGAACAGTCAAGTCTAACAGCTCTGTGTTCAATTCTGTGTTGAACCAAACTCTGCTCCTTTAGCAAGTGAAAGATCCATATTTAAAAGTCCAAAGTCCTTCACGAGGTAACCATATATTTAATCAAGTGTTTAATATGAGCCTGAGCTCCTATCAGGCTTCCATGTGGGGGAACACCTGGGCAACAGTGACGACACTATTATAAGTTTTCAATTGGCTGTTAGAAGCAAAGTCACTGAAAATTTACAACTCATAGATATAACTACCTGCATTTAAACAGCGCATTTAACCCCCCATAGATAAATAGACCAATCCTATTTACTGAGGTATAATCAGACAAATATGGAACTCCAGCTGAAGAAGGAGATATTAGGCGCCATGAGAAAATCATAACACAAGAGATGGCTTTCATGGAAGGTCTGAAAGAAGGAAAGGACTTGCCTTTTTCAGCGCCTTTCAAGACCACAGGACGTCCTAAAATGCTTTACAGTCAATGAAGTGCATTTTGAAGTGTCGTCACTGTGTAATGTGGGGAACGGGCCAGCAAATTTGCACACAGCAAGCTCATACAAACTGCAATGAGATAAATGACCAGAAAATCGGTTTCAGTTATATTAGTTGAGGGATAAATATTGCCCAGGTCAATGGGGAGAACTCCTGTGTTTATTCTTGAATATTGCCGTGTGATCTTTTATATCTACCTGAGAGGGCAGATAGGCCGTTTCACGTGTCTTACGTAAGTCGATATCTCCGACAGTGCAGTGCTGCCTCAGTACTGCACTGTAGTGTCAGCTTGGACTATGTGTTCAAGTCTCTGGAGTGGGACTAAAACTCACAACTTTCGAACGCAGAAGTGAGACCGCTACCACTGAGCCACGCCTGATACCTGAAAGGGGTAGAGGGAGATGGAGGGGCAGAGGGAGGGCATTCTGGAGCGTGGATATGGATGAAGGCACGGCTCTCAAAAGTAGGGCAAATGGACTGTGGATGCACAAGCGCTAGAGGTGGGGGAATGGAATATTTGGCAGGGGCTGCAGGGCTGGAGGAGTTTACAGAGATAGGGAGGGGTGAGGCCCTAGTGGATTTAAGTGTAAGGAACAATAAAAATAAACTACAGGCTTTGGAGACTGGAAACCAATGCAGTTCAGTGAAGTTTGGATGATTTGTGAGGGACTCACCAATCAAAAAGAGAGAGGTGGAGATTGAATCAGTGGCAAGGATGTGGAGATTGGGAGGGGGTCAAAGATCTTGACTTCACAATTTTTAACTGGAGTAAATTATGGCTCCTCTAAAACAGAATGTTGCTATGACAACTCAAAGACACTGGAAGGGTCAAGAGAGGCGGTGGTTTTGTCAGCGTAAATCTGAAAGCTGGTCCATGTCTGCGGACAATGTCACCAAAGGGTATCATGTGGATGAGGAAGAGGAGGCAGCCAAGGATTGAATCTTTAGATACATCAGAGATAACGGCGATAGGGTGGGAAGAGAAGCTTCTCCTGGCTACGATCAGATAGGTGAGTGGAACCAAGCGAGGGATGTCCCAACAAAAGAGGCCAATGAACGATGAATGAGGAAGTCACGGGTGGGTTTCCTGTCGGTGAGGAGGAGAGGGCGGAGATGGGGAGGGGTGGGCCATGGAGGGATTTAACCCCCATGCTGAAAATGCTAAAAGTTCGACGATCGGGAAGTGGGAGTCAGTGACGGTCCGTGGGGCCAAGCATGACCTGGTGATGGTTGGAAGGAGGAGGCTGAATGACCGGACAGGCGTGCATTGGAGGAATGGAGTTTGGAGGGTCAGAGGCATTAATGAAGGTTTTAATGGCAATATGCTGGGGAAGGAATGGAGGCGGGTGAGGGAAGCACGGGGCCTTTGTGAAGGAGGTCAAATCGGGTCATGAGCTCAGCTCGGGGTTGCACGGGAGCAATTTTACTGCAGCCTTCAACCAATGTAAAATAAACGGGGAAATATCTGCAATAAAATAACGGAGAGAGGAATGGCAATGAAACTCGTTTAGTGACCCCTGATATCACGCACAGGCCTAAGCATGACCATCAACTGTCCCCGTGTCAGAGACTCAAAATACATATTTTAACTGGGAAACTGCAGGGACAGAGTGAAACGGGTCTGCTTTTGTCACTGGATTCAGTGTCGACGCGGTGAAATCTGTAAATGTATAAATGAATCGGCAGGAGTGAGCATGGTCAATACAATTATATCAAAACTGTAAATGAAGCCGCTGATTGTTGTTGGACCAGTCCTTTCTGAGCACAGCTTTTAACTTTATTCCTGAGAGAAGTCTCATTAAGACAAGGTTCTGAACTTTGAGATGTTTTTGATATATCCACGTCATTATTTACATTGGAGACAAAGCTGCTGATGTAATGTGTTTGTTCAGGTGACTGTAACTAATAGCAATGATCAGGGGTATAACCGTCTCAGTGGAGATTAATCCCCTGTATAAATTAAGCTCGTTGCAATGTATCGGCTCAGAGTGCTTTCTGGAGCTCCGGTTTACAGATCAGCAGAAGTCACTGCTTCTCACAGAAATGGGATATTCAGTACTGTTTCAGATCGAACGCATTTACTATCCTGTTCTTGCAGCCATTGGAGTTCCAGGTAAGCCGTTATCTCATCTGTGAATATTGCAAATCGGTGCTATCTGTGCTGCTGTACTTGGCTAATTATTTTTTCTCCCACCATGTTTTGCGCAGTCACCTCTTATATCAGTTGAATGATTGAATGTTTAAAGTCTCTGCTCTTTCAGTCTTGTAGGAGCTGCATTATATCTGTAATGAACATTGTATATCCAACCCTGGCACTGTTACTGGATTGTTCTCTGTACTGAATATAATGTTGAATAATGGTATGTACTTAAATTCAAAACGTTCGGTCTTGAAGGAGCTGCATTATATCTATTATGATCATTACATCTCCAACCCTGGCATTGTTACTGGATTATTCTGTGCACTGAATTTATCGTGGAATAATGGTCTATCATTCCAAATGGTCGGTCCTGTAGCAATTGCATTTTTTCTGTAGTGAACGTTGTTTATCCAACCCTGGCTTTGTTACTGGATTATTCTCTGTATTGAATGTATTGGAATCAGTTGTCTGGGCTAAGAGCTGGTATCAGACCATCAGGATTGGTTAACATTTTCATGTTGTTGAAATAACCTGTCCTGGAAAATTTTTCTTTTAATGTGTTTTCAGTGATTGATAATGAGACAGCTCACGGTCTCAGTGTTAAAAGGAGGCAGCGCAATGCCCGCCCTCTTCAATCACATGGTTTAGTTTAAGTGGCATTTCATTGTATTTATTGGTTATCACTGTTATGAGATATTTCATTATGTGTGTATCTGACGCAGCTCCAGAAGTCTGGTTACTGAACAGAATTTGCTGCTGATTCTTTCATATCTCCTTCTCTGCTTGACTGTGGACGAATTCACTGTAAAATGCAATGTTTTGTATTTATGTTGTATCAGTTTGCACTTTTTCTGTTGGAATCATGAGCCCTTCTATTTATCTGTAGATTTTTAGCAGCAGCGGTGATGTTGGCGTTTTGTTAATTGAACAATGCCGCCATCTAACGCTGTACTTTGTAATTACAGGAGAAGGAATTTCAATTATTGTGAGGTGTGTCTGGAAGAGGCATTTGATTCTGTTTATTCCATGAATTGTAGATGAAGTGAACAGTGTAGGTGAACAGCTGGAGACTTGGAAGATCTGCAGAAACATTAAACTGTTCACAGAGGCTCCACTATTCAACAAACTGACACTAAGAATAGGATGTTTGCAACACGGGGCTGGTGAAGAGAAAACAGGCGCAGGATGTTAGGATTTACTCGGATGTGAAAAGGGGCATTGAAAAAGAGTGTAGAGAGAGTGCGGAGAGATAGAGAGGAGCGATAGAGAACGCAACTGAGAAGAAAAACGCGAGAGAGGAGCAGAAGGAACGAGAGAAAGAGAAAGACAGAGAGAGAGAGAGAGAATGGGGGAGAGAGAGATAGAGAGACACATAAGCAGAATGAGAGAGAAGGAGAGCGAGATGGAGGGAGAAAGCGGGATCAATTGCTGAAACTTGGAATACAATTATGAAGAGGAAATGTGACTTGAAGGCGTTATTAGGATGTTGTCAGATTGTGAGAGTTTTATTGTACTCTCTCCGGGTGTGTTTATCACTATCAGATCATCAGTCTGTTTATGTAAATGTTCCTTTTACTTGTTTACCGGCTGAATACATAAACATAATTGAGATGTATTTAAAGAAAAAGGATCGCATTGGATTGTTAGGATGTTGTATTCTAGAAGCTATGTGTCAGCTTAATTCAATAAAGAACGAGGCTAATTTAATGAATGCATTTTAATTACAGGGCTCGACAGGGTAGATGCAAGGAGGATGTTTCCCCTGGTTGGGGAGTCTAGAGGCAGGATCACAGTCTCAGAATAAGGGGTAGGTCATTTAAAATCAAGATGAGGAGAAGTTTCTTCAATCAAAGAGTGGTGAATCTTTGGAATTCTCTACCCCAGAGGGCTGTGGAGGTTCAGTCATTGAGTACATTCAAAGCAGAGATCGATTGATTTCTGGATATTAAAGGCATCACGGGATATGGGGATGATGCAGGAAAAAGGCATTGGGATGCAGATGGACGGGAAAGTGAGCGAGGGTCGTTACGGTCGAGGGACTGTAACTAACAAGCTGCTCCCTGACACCAATAACCACAGAAATTACGGGTTGAATTCATTAATTGTGTTGTGTTTCTGGGACCAATAGATTAGATTCCTTTCAATACTGTGCTGCAGTCTCTCCCTGTGAATCCGAGCCTCTCCTCCCACTGCATTGAATCCTCCGTCTCCTCATCCGTTGCTTCTGTTTATACACTTTCCAAAACCATCTGCTCCTGGCTCCACTCCAGCTCCTGCATGTCTTTTTCCTTGTCTCACTCCCAATCTCACTCACTCGCTCGACCTCCAGCTGCCTCTTCCAATCCGATCCGAAGCCTCAAACACACCACCGCGGATCTCCATCTTTCCGGTTTTGGGCCGGCCCCAGTCGGCTCTCTTAACCCAGAGCAACAAACCAGCAGCACCTCCCGCTGTCCCCCACCCCCCAGCCCGCTCACGTTCCCGTCCACCTTGAGCCCAAAATCCACATTTAACCAGTTGGATTCCCGGTCCGTAAAACCCCTTCTCCCTTCCCTACTGGCACTGCCCCCTCTCTCGGGCCTTTCAGTGAATCCGGTGCTCAATTTATTCACTTTCTGTGTCAATTTGCCAAGTCATTCTTGATAATTGTCTTTAAATACATTTTTCTGCACGAAAGCGCGGCCCAGGTCAGTGAATCAGATTCCAGCGTTTGATGCAGCGACAAAGCTGGAAATGTCCCCCAGATCCTGTCAAAAAGCTGCTTTGTCTCCAGGTCTGATCAGTAATTTATCTGCTTCCTTTCCCTTTCTTACAGTTAACTTGGTGGCGATTGTGATCCTGACCCGAGGAAAGTGCGGTCTCTCCAAATGTATCACTCGCTACCTGGTGGGAATGGCGGCGGCCGATCTCCTGGTCGTTATCACTGATGTCATAATGTGGCGCATTGTTGAGATTTATTTCCCAGTTTCATTTTTGACCATTACCCCCGTGTGCCGTCTCATTGTCACCATGATTTTTGCAGTCACAGCGGCCTCTGTCTGGTTCACAGTGGTTTTCACCTTTGATCGATTTGTGGCCATTTGTTGTCAGAAGCTGAAAACAAAACAATGCACCGAGAAAACGGCGGCTGTTGTTATCGGGGTGGTGAGTGCGCTGAGCTGTTTGCTAAACATTCCCTGGTACTCTGTAATTGACCCGGAATATATAATGGACAATGTACCCCGGGGTTGTGTCTGGAAACAGAGCCTTTTCACTTCACCCGCATGGGCAGCGTTTGACTTGTTTTATTTTGTGTTAATGCCTTGTCTCCCATGCATTCTGATTTTGCTGTTCAATGTTCTCACCGCCAGGCACATTTTAACGGCCAGTAGAGTCCGCAGGGGGCTCCGGGGCCGCAGCAATGGAGAGAATCACAAGGATCCAGAGATGGAGAACCGAAGGAAATCCATCATTTTACTCTTCAGTATATCAGGCAGTTTTATATTGTTATGGAGCACAGTCGTTTTTTATGTTATCTCTCTGCATACAGCAAACGCCCAGTACTATGCGGTCAGTGACATTGAGTCAGCCGCATTCATGCTTCAACTTCTCAGTTCCTGCACCAACACGTGTATTTATGCTGTGACCCAGACTAAATTCAGAGAGGAGCTGAAGAACGGGGTGAAATACGCACTGAATCTAATTGTTACATTCGTTAAATCATAGAAACGTCTGAGAATTTTCATCGAAAATCAAATAAAAAGTCAATTAGAGTAGATTTTCACGTTTGGCGGTGGGGTAAGACTGGCGGTAGCGGATCGGGCGTCCGTTGTTCACCGCACCTGATTTTTCTATCCATTGAGATCAATGTGTTCGCTAACTTAACTGATATCAATCCAATACGTTAAAAACATTTGGAAATACCAGACAGGAATTATATTTTATACGACAAATGCGGTGTTTGTGAAATGATACAAGTTGATTTGAACGTGAAAAAGGTTTTCTGTTACTAATCTGGAAATACATGATTTCAATATTAAATGTTGCAGCCTGAAACGTGTAAAATCAAACATGCTCCCTTTCGGTTGATGATTATTTCCCATCACACACACTGCCCGGTGGGATGGATTGAGGGTGAGCTGTCAGGGTCAGACAGCGTCCTGTTCATTGGGACATTTGTTTTGACCAGAACAGAATAATAATGGACCAACACCCGGACCTTACTAACTGGGAAAATATTAATGTAATTTCAAACTCCAGTGGGGAGTTCCGAAGATCGTTTCCTCTCTGAGCTGCTGGGCAGCAATGTTTACTCACTGCAGGGAGTTTAATGGGACATGAGTCTGGGCCTGGTTACACAGATCTATAAGGAAACCTCATGATACATTTCTGAGAAGATCAGGAGGCGGGAGATTTCTCACGGCC
Source organism: Heptranchias perlo (assembly GCF_035084215.1). Taxonomy (NCBI): domain Eukaryota; kingdom Metazoa; phylum Chordata; class Chondrichthyes; order Hexanchiformes; family Hexanchidae; genus Heptranchias; species Heptranchias perlo. The sequence goes on along the minus strand of NW_027139623.1, from coordinate 3,030,390 downwards.
TCAGCAGGCCAAGGGAAAGCTCTAATGCTCCTCCTCGCCACACAAAATATGAGTTACAAATAAACTTCTCAGTGTTCTGGATCACTCAATGCCCATCGAAAGGGCGGCTCCTCCTCCCATTTGTAACTAACATTATGTGGTGTCCCGTGTTCGTCACAATACTCTGATTTACATATTACACGTGGTCTGACCCGGAAACAGGTGGGTGTTGCTCCGGCCGCTCTTCTCAGGACCCGACCCACGGTGGTGGAGGCAGGAACTCCAACGTTAAAGGGGCGGTAAGTGACCTGACACCATTTACTAGCCTCTACCACCCCATTTCCGCCAGGCGGGGATACTTAAAATCGGCCACACCTTTCCTGACCTACGCCCGAGTATTAATCTTCGAAGCCCACAAGCTGGTCCATTGTCTAAAACTACGCCGGTTCACAACACGTGAAGGGAAAATTTCACCATCGCTGGGGGCTGAGCTGAAAGAGCGGAGCACCCGCCCCTTATAGAACAGGCCCGATTTTACTTTCTCCGTCAGTTTACCGCCCAAGCAGTGAAGGTGAAATTACCCCCTACGTCTCTGATCCCAAAGTTCGACAGGTGTGTGAAGCACATCACACATTGTTTGCTAAATACTGTCATGAATGTGAGCGTATCGATCCATGTATTCAGGTAAAAGGTGATAACCCCCCGCCCCTCCATAGAGACAGGATCCCTATACCGTGGAGTCGAAGTGGGGGTTCACCCCCAACAGCTCGGTAACACAGGATGCAGTGCACTGCGGGCAGTTCCCTGGGATGCACCTCCAGATAGATATGAACTGCTGCTGGAAGGCCATCAACTCGGTGAAGGAGGCCCGATGGTCTTCCTAAAACCAGCTGGTCTTCCAGGTGAAGGAGCTGTTCACGATCCAAGGTCCAGGAGTCCGTGCTGTGGGAAGCACTGAAGTTTAAACTAACTTGGCAGTGGGATGGGATACAGAGTGGAGCTACAATAGGGGGTGATGTGCAGCCAAATATATAGAAAAAAACAAGTCAGCTTGGAAGACAGGGCAAATATGTGAGGGCAGGGCTGGATGGCATCTATTTTAATGCAAGGAGTCTTGCGAATAAGGTGGATGAACTGAAGGTGTTGATAAACATATGGGAGTATGATATTGTTGCTGTCACAGAGACATGGTTGAGGGAGGGGCAAGACTGGCAGCTCAATATTCCGGGGTACAGAATCTTCAGGCGAGACAGAGGGGGAGGTATAAGAGGAGGGGGGGTCGCAATATTAATTAAAGAATCAATTACTGCCATAAGGAGGGATGATATATTAGCAGGTTCCTCTAATGAGGCCATATGGGTGGAGCTTAAAAACAAAAAGGGGGCAAGCACTTTGATGGGAGTGTACTATAGGCCCCCAAACAGTCAGGGGGAGATAGAGGAACAAATATGCAGGCAAATCTCAGAAAATTGTGCAAATAATAGGGTAATAATAGTGGGGGATTTCAACTTCCCCAATATTAACTGGGATACTCAGAGTGTAAAAGGCTTAGAGGGTACAAAATTCTTAACGTGCATCCAGGAGAGCTTTTTGAGCCAGCATGTAGAAAGTCCTACAAGAGAGGGGGCGGTACTGGACCTAATTCTAGGGAATGTGGCCGGCCAAGTGGAAGAAGTGCTAGTCGGTGAGCACTTTGGTGACAGTGACCATAATTTGGTGAGATTTAAGGTGGTCATGGAAAAGGACAGGGAGGGGCCGGAAATAAAGGTTCTAAATTGGGGGAAGGCCGATTTTAATAAGATAAGGCAGGATCTGGCCAAAATGGACTGGGATCAGCTGCTTGTAGGAAAATCCGCATCGGAGCAATGGGAGTCTTTCAGAAGGGAGATTGAGTCCATACAATGGCAACATGTTCCTGTAAAGGTCAAGGGTGGTTCCAAGAACTCCAGGGAACCTTGGATGTCAGGGGATATACGAGAATGGATTAGGAAAAAAAAGGAGGGCTTTTGGCAGATACAAAAGGCTAAAGACGGAGGAAGCCCTAGAGGAGTACAACAAGTGCAGGGGGATACTTAAAAAAGAAATTAGGAGATCAAGGAGGGGCCATGAAATAACACTGGCGAGCAAAATAAAGGAAAATCCTAAGATGTTTTATAAGTATATTAAGGGTAAGAGGATGACTAGGGAAAAAATAGGGCCCATTAGGGACAAAAATGGCAATCTGTGTGTGGAGCCGGCAGATGTAGGAGGGGTTCTAAATGATTTTTTTGCATCTGTTTTCACTATGGAGAAGGACGATGTAGACATAGAAATACGGCAGGGGGACTGTGATATACTCGAACATATTAACATCGAGCGGGAGGAGGTATTGGCGGTTTTAGCAGGCCTAAAAATGGATAAATCCCCAGGCCCGGACGAAATGTATCCCAGGCTACTGTGTGAGGCAAAGGAGGAGATTGCGGGGGCTCTGACACATATATTCAGAACCTCTCTGGCCACAGGGGATGTGCCAGAGGACTGGAGAACCGCTAATGCAATACCATTATTCAAGAAGGGGAGTAGGGAAAAACCGGGGAACTACAGGCCAGTGAGCCTAACATCAGTGGTAGGAAAATTATTGGAAAAAATTCTGAAGGACAAAATTAGTCTCCACTTGGAGAAGCAAGGATTAATCAGGGATAGTCAACATGGCTTTGTCAAGGGAAGATCATGTCTGACTAATTTGATTTAATTTTTTGAGGGGGTGACTAGGCGTGTGGATGAGGGTAACGCAGTGGATGTGGTATACATGGATTTCAGTAAGGCCTTCGATAAAGTCCCGCACAGGAGACTGGTCAAGAAGGTACGAGCCCATGGAATCCAGGGTGCCTTGGCACTTTGGATACAAAACTGGCTTAGTGGCAGAAGGCAGAGGGTGAGGGTCGAAGGTTGTTTTTGTGACTGGAAGCCTGTGGCCAGTGGGGTACCACAGGGATCGGTGCTGGGTCCCTTGCTGTTTGTGGTCTACATTAATGACTTGGATATGAATGTAAAAGGTATGATCAGTAAGTTCACTGATGATACAAAAATTGGTAGGGTGGTAAATAGCGAGGAGGATAGCCTCAGTCTGCAGGACGATATAGATGGGTTGGTCAGATGGGCGGAACAGTGGCAAATGGAATTTAACCCGGAAAAGTGCGAGGTGATGCACTTTGGAGGGACTAACAAGGCAAGGGAATACACAATGAATGGGAGGACCCTAGGCAAGACAGAGGGTCAGAGGGATCTTGGTGTGCAAGTTCACAGATCCCTGAAGGCGGCGGAACAGGTAGATAAGGTGGTAAAGAAGGCATATGGGATACTTGCCTTTATTAGCCGAGGCATAGAATATAAGAGCAAGGAGGTTATGATGGAGCTGTATAAAACACTGGTTAGGCCACAGCTGGAGTACTGTGTGCAGTTCTGGTCGCCACACTACAGGAAGGATGTGATCGCTTTGGAGAGGGTGCAGAGGAGATTCACCAGGATGTTACCAGGGCTGGAGCGCTTCAGCTATGAAGAGAGACTGGGAAGATTGGGTTTATTTTCCTTGGAGCAGAGGAGGCTGAGGAGGGACATGATTGAGGTGTACAAAATTATGAGGGGCACAGATAGGATGGATACTAAGGAGCTTTTTCCCTTCGTTGAGGGTTCTATAACAAGGGGACATAGATTCAAGGTAAAAGGCGGGAGGTTTAGAGGGGATTTGAGAAAGAACTTTTTCACCCGGAGGGTGGTTGGAGTCTGGAACTCACTGCCTGAAAGGGTTGTGGAGGCAGGAACCCTCACAACATTCAAGAAGCATTTGGATGAGCACTTGAAATGCCACAGCATACAAGGCTACGGACCAAATGCTGGAATATGGGATTAGAGTAGACAGGGCTGATGGCCGGCGCGGACACGATGGGCCGAAGGGCCTCTATCCGTGCTGTATAACTCTATGACTCTAAGATGCGGCCTGACCAAAGGCTCTATGGGGAAAGACGACATTGTAAGGCTATTTTACCTTGTATTGTTCAGCATGTATTTGAAAATATGTTCTATATTTTCAATTGTAATAACGGAATCGTAGCGTGTATGATATCTATTCTATTGTTTTGAATTGCAATTGTGGTATTTGCATTGAACTGTGTGTATCCATAAATTTTATGAAATAAAGTGTATCTTGAAATATTTTTTAAAAGTTCCAGTCTCACAGTGTGTGCTGTGTTGGACAGTGAACAGTGGAAACACAGCCGGACAGTAAAGATGTGGGGAGTTATAAAAAGAACATCTATTGCAGGCACCAGGTGAGAAATAGGATTAATTTCTTAATGATGAGAAACTAGGGGCTGTGGAGGAGCAAAAGGATTTGGGTGTCCAGGTGCACCAATCAAGAAAAGCTACTGCACATGTCCAAAATTTAAAGGTCCCAATTTCTAGTCTGTCATATCCCAAGGTGCTGCTGTCAGGTATTTCGCCAACTCTCTGGAATTTGCTGATATAATCAGGCCCCACTGCCTCCTTCGCTGGTCCATTCCATCCATCCAGCGCCCTCTGCATTAAAAAGTTACATTCAATCATTCTGCTCATCCTCTGCCCCAGGGAGAGAAGACGAAGAGTGGCGGGAGGACCCAGACCATCAGCCTTATATGAGTTTGGACGTTTCTGTTTTTAATTCAGGTTATTTTATTTGCAATTATTTCCCTTTTTTGTACCTTTATATTTTAATTTCATTATTGCAGATTTTGCATTTTTGAACAAATTCTCCAAACCCTTTGCGCAGTGAGTGCTGACTCCGGGCCCTTTGATTGACAGCTCTCACCACCTCCACCCCCATCCCCCACTACCCCGGGCTGACTCCTCCCATCACGTTACACGCATCACGCAGCAGCGTCACTCACCTTACCGCGCTGACGTCCTTGCGCCGCGTTGCCTTAGCAACAGGCCCGCGCCCGGAGGATGATGATTGCGGCCCAAGGCCGGTGGGCGGACGGGCGCTGCTGTGGGCGGGGGAGGGACCGACAGAGGGAGGGCCCGCACCGGGGAGTGGCCTGAGAGGGGTGGCGGGCGGAGTTACTCGGGGCCTCCTGTGGGCCCCGTGAATCTGAACTCTGTCAGCGCCCGGTGTGGAGCTGGGCTCGGGGGGGAGTCACTCTCCCGCCTCTCGGTCAAACGGGCCGTGGGTCGGAGCCCGAAAGTGAGCGAGAATCAAACAGCACAGGGAGAGGCCGCTCGGCCCATCGCGCCTGTGCCGGCTCTGTGAAAGAGCGATCCCATTAGTCCCACTCCCCCTGCTCTTTCACCACAGTCCCGCAAATTTCCCCCCTTCAAGGATTGAGCCGATTCCCTTTTGAAAGTTATTATTGAATCTGCTCCCACCGCCCTTTCAGGCAGTGAATTCCAGATCAGAACAACTCGCTGCCTAAAAACATTCTCCTCATCTCCCTCTGGCTCTTTTCCCAATTCCCTTCAATCTGTGTCCTCTGGTTACCGACCCTCCCGCCTGTGGCAACAGTTTCTCCCCATCGACTCCATCAAAACCCCTCCTCATTTTCAACCCCTCCATTAAATCTCCCCTGAACCGTCTCTGCTCGAAGGAGAACAATCCCAGCTTCTCCAGTCTCTCCCGGGAACTGAAGTCCCTCATCCCCGGTACCATTCTGGTAAATCTCCCCTGAACCTTCTCTGCTCCAAAGAGAGTAATCCCAGCTTCTCTATTCTCTCCTCATAATTATTATTATTTATTAAGTGGGTTGTGCTGGGTATCTGGAAGCTGTAATTCGGTGAGTAGAAAGCAGTGGGAGGATAAGTCTGCAGATTGATTTTGGGAGATGGTGAAGACGGTGATCGTGGATTCAGACAAGGGAGGGAGGTGGTCTTTGAGACCGTCCGTGCTCTGTTGTAAGATCTCACTGTGTGTGTCTTGTTCCAGCCGTTCCCATTTGTACCTGTGACCTGACTGGCGGAGTCTGCGAACTCGACTGCTGCTGTGACCCTGACTGTTCCTCCGTGGACATCAATGTCTTCCCCATCTGTCTGCCGGGCAGTGAACCGTAAGTTTCTGTTCGTGTGTTACTGCATTGGCTCCCGGTCCGGCAAAGCCTCGATTTTAAGACACTCGTTCTCGTTTTCAAATCCCTCCATGGTCCTCGCCCGCTCCCTATCTCTGTAACCTCCTCCAACCGATTTAATCTCCATCGACAACCCCATGTCACTCCAACCTATCATGGATTCTACCCAACCCATTTATCTTCGCTCACAGCCCATGTATACTCTACGCACGATCATTGCTGGGACACTCAGGTCTGTGATACACACAGTCGGTGCTGGGACACTCACTTCTGTTATACATACAGTCAGTGATGGGACACTCAGTCCTGTTATACACACAGACAGTGCTGGGAAACTCAGTCCTTTTTATACACATTGTCAGAGCTGGGACACTCAGTCCTGTTATACACATGGTCAGTGCTGGGAAACTCAGTCCTGTTATACACATTGTCAGTGCTGGGACACTCAGTCCTGTTATACACACAATCAGTGCTGGGACATTCAGTCCTGTTATACACACAGTCAGTGCTGGGACACTCAGTCCTGTTGAACACACAGTCAGTGCTAGGACACCCAATCCTGTTATACATACAGTCAGTGCTGGGTGAGTCACTCCTGTTATACACACAGTCAGTGCTGGGACATATTGGATATATTGGCCTTGGAGGGAGGACAGTGCAGATTCACCAGAATGAGATTGAAGCTTGAAGGGTTCAATTAATGAGGACCGGTTGCACAAACTGGGTTTGCATTCCCTTGAGTTTCAACGGTTGGGGGGTGATCTGATCCAGATATTTAAAATTATAAAGGGATTCGATAGGGTGGAAATAAAAACTATTTTCTCTCGTCAGTGAATCCAGAACAAGAGGTCATAAACTTAAATTTAGAGCTAGGGTGTCTTGGATTCAAATCAGGAATCTCTTTTTCACACAAGGGTAGTGGAAATCTGCTCAGGCTGATTGAAGTGGACCCTGTGATTTAATGGAATTTTCTGTCCTGTCAGACTTGGACATCTTGTAGATCCATTTTTTAAATTGGTGGAGGAACTCAGTGATAAGATGGATTCCACTCACTTCATCATGAGTTCTCAAACTGCCTCTCTTATCATCGAGATATCAAGGACTGGACACACTGTGTTCAAATGAAAGCTTATTTATTTGACACTTGTACAGAATATTAAACTCCAGCCCAGTTAAAGGGATTATTAACATCAGAAACAACCCCCAACAGTCAGAATGAACATGGTTCAGTCCTGGATGTGATTAACATCAGCAATAACAGCAGAATCCAACCCCTGCAGTCACATGTGAACCCGCTGGTGACTCAGCAGGTGGGATGATTGAGTGAATCCCATCCCACACACAGAGCAGGTGATGGGCCTCTCCCCAGTGTGAATACGTTCATGTCTCAGCAGTTCCCATTTTCTTTTAAAGCTCTTCTCACAGTTCGAACATTTAAAGGGTCTCTTATCAGTGTGAACAAGTTGGTGTTCAATGAGGCCGGATGAACAAGTGAATTCCTTCCCACACACGGAGCAGGTGAACGGCCTCTCCCCAGTGTGAACTTGCTGATGTCTCAGCAGGTGGGATGATCGAGTGAAACTCTTCCCACACACGGAGCAGGTGAACAGCCTCTCCCCAGTGTGGACTCGCTGGTGTGTCAGCAGGTTGGATGACTGAGTGAATCCCTTCCCACACACGGAGCAGGTGAACGGCGTCTCCCCAGTGTGAGTGCGTTGGTGTGTCAGCAGATCACTTTTTCTTTTAAAGCTCTTCTCACAGACAGAACATTTAAAAAGTCTCTTATCAGTGTGAACAAGTTGATGTTCAATGAGGTTGGATGACTGAGTTAATCCCTTCCCACACACGGAGCAGGTGAATGGCCTCTCTCCATTGTGCCTGCGTCGATGAGTTTCCAGCCGGGATGAGTAACTGAATCCCCTCCCACATTCCCCACATTTCCACGGTTTCTCCATGGTGCGGGTGTCCTCATTTCTCTCCACGTTGGAGATCAGTAGAAGTCTCGTCTGCACAGAGAACACGTGTCTCGTTTCTCCCCACTGTGAATGGTGTGATGTTTCTTCAGGCTGTGTAACTGGTGAAAGCTCTTCCCACAGTCAGTGCACTGGAACACTCTCAATCGGGTGTGTGTGTCTCGCTGCTATTGCAGTCACAGTGATGTTTGAAATGTTTTCCCACAGATAGAACAGATCAACCTTTCTCCTATATTTTAAGGCCGATAATCTTCAGGTGCTGGTGAATGGAGTCAGATCTTGACGTGATGTTTGGTTTGAGTTTCTCGTCTGCAAATCCACCCCTTGTAATACCCTGTAAAAGGAGATAACAAAAGTCCTCACTGTGAATACAGGATAGAAATTCAGAACAGGCCATTCCAGTTCCTGTGGAACATTCTTCCCGCTCATTCCCCCAGACTGTAAATCCCCGTCCAGACACTCACCCTCCTCCCTCTGCTGAAACCCAAACCCATCACACCATCTCCAACATTTTTCCTTCTATTTAAGTTTTCTCTCTCTCCTGAAGATCCTGACTCTGACTGGGTTCAGTTCTGCACTGAATGGTTCCCCTCCCTCTCCTCCCCTGAAGGTGCTGACTCTGGTTGGGATCAGTTCTACACTCACTGGTTCCCCTCTCCTCTCCTGAATATGCTGAATCTGGCTGTGTGTATATGCTCTGCCCCTCATTTCTACACAATGTCCCTCGCTATAGCTGCCTGTAAGCCGTCCATCTGTGATATCTCCCAATTTTGGCGACAGACTGTCTCTGACCAGTTACCATTTCTCCTTCATTTAAAGAATATCCTTGACCTGTCACAATTTCTCCTTCATTTTCAGACACTCCTTGATCAAACACCATTTCTCCTACATTTATAGATGCTCTCTTTTCCTTCAGATTTCTCCTTCATTTACAAACTCTCCCTGACCCGTCAGCATTTCCCTTCATTATTAGACGCTCCCTGACCCATCACTGTTTCTCCTTCAGATGTCGACACTACCTGACCTGTCAACAATTCTCCTGCATTTACAGACACTCCCGGACCAATCACCGTTCCTCCTTCATTTACAGACACCCCCTGACCAGTCACCATTTTGCCTTCATTTACAGACAATCCCAGAACAAACACCATTTCTCCTTCATTTGCAGACACTGCCTGACAAGTCACCATTTCTCCATCATTTACAGACACTGCCTCATCTGTCACCATTTCTCCCTCCTTTATAGACACTCCGTCACCCGTCACCATTTCGCCTTCATTTTTAGACACTCCCTGACCTGTCACCATGTCTTCTCCCATTTATAATACTCCCTTACCAGACACCATTTCAAATTCATTTATAGACACTCCCTGACACGTCACCATTTCTCTTTCATTTATAGATATTCCCTGACCCTTCACCGTTTTTCCTTCATGTATAGACACTCCCTTACCAGACACCATGTTTCCATCATTTACAGACACTTCCTAACCAAACAATTTTTCCTGGCACTTTACATGATTGTGAGGTTTATTCTGTATCTGTCAGTCTCTGATAATGTGTGTGAGTATGAGATTCATTCTGTTCCTGTCAGTCTCTGGTATTGTATGTGATTGTGGGGTTTATTCTGTATCTGTCAGTCTCTGATACTGTATATGAGTGTGGTGTTTATTCTGTAGATGTCTGTCTCTGGTACTGTGTGTCAGTGTGGGATTTATTCTGTGTCCGTCTGTCTCCGATACTGTAGATGTGTTTGGGGTTTATTCTGTATTTGTCTGTCTCTGGTACTGTATATGAGTGGGGGGTATATACTGTATCTGTCTGTCCCTGGTACTGTATATGAGTGGGTGGTACATATTGTATCTGTCTGTCTCTGACACTGTATGTGAATGTGGGGATTATTCAGTATCTGTCTGTCTCTGATACTGGAAATGAGTGTGGTTTTTGTTCTGTATCTCTCTGTCTCTGGTACTGTTTGAATGTGGGGTTTATTCTGCATTTGTCAGTCTCTGGTACTGTGTGAGAGTGTGGGGTTCATTTTGTGCCTGTCAGTCTGTGGTACTGTACCTGTGTGGGGTTTATTCTGTATTTTTCAGTCTCTGATACTGTACATGAGTTTGGGGTTTATTCAGCATCTGTCTGTCTCTGATACTGGAAATGATTGTGGTTTTTGTTCTGTATCTGTCAGTCTCTGGTGCTGTATTTGATTGTGAGATTCATTCTGTATCTGTCAGTCTCTGGTACTGTGTGTGAATTTGGGATTCATTCTGTATCTGTCAGTCTCGGGTACTGTGTGTGAGTGTGGGATTCATTCTGTATCTGTCTGTCTCTGGTACTGGAAATGAGTGTGGGGTTTATTCTGCATCTGTCTGTCTCTGGTACTGTTTGAATGTGGGGTTTATTCTGTATCTGTCAGTCTCTGCTGCTGTATGTGAGTGTGGGGTTTATTCAGTATTCTGTCTGACTCTGGTACTGTATATGAATGTGGGGTTTATTCTGTATCTGTCAGTCTCTGGTACTGTGTGTGAATTTGGGATTCATTCTGTATCTGTCTGTCTCTGGTACTGCAAATGAGTGTGGGGCTCATTCTTTATTTGTCTGTGTCTGGTACTGAACATAAATGTGAGGATTATTCTGTATCTGTCAGTCTCTGGTACTGTGTGTGAGTGTGGGATACATTCTGTGCCTGTCAGTCTGTGGTACTGTACGTGTGTGGGGTTTATTCTGTATCTGTCTGTAACGGGTACTGTATGCGAGTGTCAGGTTTATTCTGCTTCTGACTGTCTCTGGTGCTGTATATGAGTGTGTGGTTTATTCTGTACTTCTCAGTCTCTGACACTGTATATAAGTGTGGGGTTTATAATGTATCTGGTACTGTACATGAGTATGTGGTTTATTCTGTATCTGTCTGTCTCTGGTACTGTGTATGAGTGTGGGATTCATTCTGTATCTGTCTGTCTCTGGTGCTGTATGCAAATGTGGGGTTTCTCCTGTATCTGTCAGTCTCTGATACTGTATATGAGTTTAGGATACATTCTGTATCTGTCAATCTCAGCTAATTTATCTCAGTCTGGGTTTCATTCTATAATTCAGTCTCTGAGACCATGTGCAAGTCTGGATTCATTCTATATTCTTATTTCAGTTTACATTATTGTATTTGAAACTATATCTTTAATACTTTAAAGTATATGCAGTATTTATCGAGTGTTTAATTTGTAAATATTGATACACTTTTGGATTTTCTTTAATCAAACAACGTATGTGAGTTTTGGAGTAGTATTACATCTTCATCTCTGAACTCTGTTGTGAATGATAATGTACCTTTCAATCTGTTCATGGTGAAATTATTTAACTGGTATATAATGTGTAGCTCAGTCGATAATAATGGAATTAATTCTGTATCTCAGTCTGACACTGAGATTTTTGGACTGGAATGTAATATATAGCTCAGCCTGCACTCATAGATTTGATAATGTATCAATCAGTCTGTTACTGTATGAGATTTTTGGACTGGTGTGTAACATGTAGCTCAGTCTGTGCTAATGGAATTGATGTATCTTTGAGTCTGGTATGGTCTGACAGTGTTGGACTGCTATATAATGTTTGGCTCAGTCTGCACTAATGGAATTGATACATTATCATTCAATCTGACACTAAGATTTTTGGACTGGCATGTTATGTGTAACTCAGTCTGCAGTAATTTCACTTAGAGATTCATTCGGTATTTGTCTGACTGTTACTTTGTGATTCATTCTGTATCTGTCAGCCTGTTGTACTGTTTGTGAGTGTAGGATTCATTCTCTATATGTCAGTCCCTGGTACTGTATGTGAATGAGATTCATTCTGTTCCTGTCAGTCTGTGGCACCATGTGTGAATTTGGGATTAATTCCATATCTGTCAGTCTCTGGTGCTGTATGTGAGTGAGACATTCATTCCATATCCATCAATCTCTGATACTGTATATGAGTGATATATATACTGTATCTGTCAGTCTGTGCTACTGTATGTGAGTGTGGGATTCGTTCTGTATCTGTCAGTCACTTGTACATTGTGTGAGTGAGGGATTCATTTTATATGTCAGTCTCTGGCACTGGATCTGAGTATGAGATTCATTATTTATCTGTATCTAATTTGTATCTCAGTTTACAGCATGGTGCTCAAAACTGTATCTTTAATACCTAAATGTATAAATAATTTTTCCCAGTATTTAAGTGGTAGATAATCATATCCTTTAAAATCTGATGCTGGAGGTCATAATCAGAGAATGAGTGCACTTTTTGGGCTACTACTAAATCTGCATCGATGTGAACACAGTTGTGATTTAGTGTATCTTCCAAACTTATATGGTGACATTTTTGAACTTGTTTACAATGTGTAGCTCAGTCTGCATAAATGGAATACTGTATATTTCAGTCTGAATCTGTATTGGTCTTTTGTATTGGTATATAATATGTAGCTCAGTCTGCACTAATGGAATTGATACTGTATCTTTCAATCTGACACTGAGATTTGTGGACTGGTCCCTAATTTGTAACTCAGTCTGCACTAATGTAGGTGACTGTGAGATTCATTTTGTATCTCTCAGTCCGTGATACTGTGTGGGATTTATTGTGTATCTTGTGAGTGGTTTGTTTGAGTTTGCGATTCATTCAAGAAATACAGTCTCTGATGCTGTGTGAGTGTGGGATTCATACTTTATCTGCCAGTCTCTGCTACATTATGAGATATTTGGGATTCATTTTATGTCAACTTTGGTACCATAAAAGAGTGTGAGATTTATTCTGTATCTATCTATAATTATTCTCTCTGATTACATTATAGTGTTAAATACTGTAGCTTTAATATCTTCATGTTGAAATAGTTTTTTCTCATTTAATTGGTAAATATGGATAAACTTTAGAATTTCATGCTGGAGGTTTTTAATCAGATAATTTGTGTATCTTTGGACTACTGTTAAATCAATATCTCTGTGTACTATTGTGAATGGTAATATATATTTCAAACTGATAATGATTTTTGAATTGGTATATAATGTGTAGTTCAGTCTGTACTATTGTAATCGATACTGTGTTTTTCAGTCTAATATTGTATGAGATTTTTGGACTGGTATGTAATGTGTATCTCAGTCTGCACTAATAGAATTGACACTGTATCTTTAACTCTCATACTATGAGTGTATTATAAACTGGTTTCTAATTTCTTTCTCAGGTTACACTGTCACAGCATTTCTCGGTCTGATACTGCAGATGAGTTTTGGACTTGGCTGCAATTTGTATCTCATGATACACTATTCAAATGGATACTGCATGTATTAAAGTCACATGTGCGAGTTGTGGGGTGGTATTCAATTGGAATCTCGGGGTACATTATTGGGGTTCATTCTGTCCCTTTCAATTGAGTACTATGTGTGATTTCTATCTGGTATTTAATGTTGCCCTATTGTGAGATTGACACAGTGCCTTTCAATCCGAGAGTGTGATTTTGGACTGGGCTTTTTGTATCCACCTGTCAGCGGGACTGAGTTAGGGGGAAATGGAACAGTGTCTGCCTCACCTGCTCTGTTTGATGGTTGGATTGAAAATGTGTCTCTGGAATTTAAGATCAGTGTGGGACTGACTACTTCTGCTGTCTGAGACTGTGGAACTGATGACCTGTCTGTGTCTCTGTGCTCTGTGTGAGTGATAATATACTTACTGTGTGTGAGAAGGAGCTGGCTGCACTGTTCCTTGTGCCTCGGGTGGAGGAAACATCACATTCATTATGGATCCTTCAAGGATTTGCCTGTAGAAAGAAAATTATCTCTTGTTACTCAGGAACAGGTGAGGTAGAAAATACAAAAGTGATCAGTTTAATATCTCTGTTAATGATTATTATGAATATCCACAAATGAAAACCAGTGATACAAACAGTGTCAATGTCTGACTCCACTGCAGTACTGCAGCACTCAGCTTCTGCACACCAGGTGTGTTCGACGATTTTAAAACAATTTCGTGACATCCAGACACAACCCAACCCCTGCACTGGTCCGTGAATGGGACGACCCGATGGGGCAGGGACCTTTTTAACCGGTCAGGTTTCTCAACTCCTCGAACATGGGACTAACCGTTCACCCGAAACCAAGCAACCGCTGTTTAAAATGTGTCCTTCACACTTCTCACCTGATGCCTGCAATTGATACTGCTTGTCTAACTCCCCACATCCTGACTGTTCACTGTTCATTAACAGGGTGAGACTGGAACTGAACCAGGAACATTCACCACTGATTTGGGGAGAGAAAGCAGCAATGATTTTAAATAGCAGTTTCTTCCCATTCTGTCCCCCTTACCCTGGACACACCCTGGACACACACAGCCCGAGAATGACCTCTCCCTTCCCCCGCTCACTCCATGTTCCGGGACCAGTTCCTGATCCACTCCGCCTCTTACAAACAGCCCCCGGACTCCCCCTGACCTTCCCCCGGACTCAATGCCGATCTCTGAGCCCATCTGCGGACACGGTCCCGAAGCGATGAGCTGCTGTAACGAGGCTGCTCTTTGCTCCCTTCCCCCGGGGGCCGTGATCTCTCCATTCCCGGCTGTTTTAAACCATCTTCTTCCGCTCACTGAGGGAATGGCGCCCACAGGCCGAGCTCGGGGAGGGCAGCGCGCATGCGCTCTTCTGCTCACCAACAACCAGCGCTGGGGGCGGGGCTGAGTCACGCATGCGCAGATATCTGGTTTAATTCTCAATACAAAAATCGATGGAAACTTTCCCCAATTGGAATTTTTCCGAGTCTGAGCAAAGGAAGTGGGTCTGGGGGAAAGGTCAGAGGGAATGGGGTCCACAGGCAGTGCAGGAACAGGCACCAGAATGGAAAACAGATGGGATTCCACCAGTGCCTAACGCTGGAATCCAGACTGACTTTACAATCTCTAACTATTAAACTAGATGTTTCCATCCCTGCTGTTTCTCTCGGTATCTTTTAATGGAAAAGAGTCTTTCAGAGATAAAGTGAGCGGCTGTGAAATGAGCCAATTGGTTCTTTTCATTCTTGGTCCCTTTACTGATAAAGAAACTTGTGACTCCGTAACGGGAGGCCGGATTCCTCGAACCAATCCTGGAGAAACATGGGAGGAAAGTGGGAGTCGGTGTATTTGCTGGGACCGTGTAGGATTAATATTTGACGGCAACAGTCCCAGATTATTTCAATCGGAGTGAAAATCTCGGTCACTGAGAGAAATGCAGAAGGGCCCTGAGCTGCAAAATTGCAGAGGGTACAACATGCAACAGAGGGTTAAATGCGTGACACTGTCCCTGAATGTGGGATTAATAATGTGTCTGTCTCTGAAATAATATCAGTGAGAGATGAGACTGCATCTTCTGTCACTCCAGCTTGGAATGGCAATTGGAATGGAGAATTTTCCAATTTGTTACTGGGTGAAAACGGGACATTGCAGGTCAGTTTCTCTCTCTCTTTTGTACAACTTATGAAGGTGGAATACTGCTGCTGAGCGTGCGACAGAGACACTGATGGGAAGCGTATGGCTGATACTCTGCCTGTCTGTATCTCTCTGGCGCTGCACACGAAGGTGGGATACTGTTTGCTGAGTGTGAAACGGACACACTGAGAGGAAGTGTGAGAATGATACTTTGTCTGTGTGCCTGTCTCTGTCTGTCTCTTTATCTGTCCGTCTGTATTTCTCTATCTCTAGCGCTGTACATGAGAGCGGGACAGTGTTATTGAGCGTAATATGAACACCCTGTTGGAAGGTAAAGACTGATTCTGTGTCTGTGAACAGACCTCCGGTGCTGTTGGTGAGACGGTCACTGTCCCTTCTCTTATGTCTGAGCCGGTCTGACGGTGCATTTATCAGTCTCCAGTCGAGTAAGGAAAGGTGGAGAGAAACAGCCTGTAACTGTCTGACACTGGACTGCCTACGAATGTTGAATTTATTCAGTAACTGGCCGTCTCTGGGTGTTTAGAATGGGACGGATGGGACACCAGTTACTATTGTCTGTCAGTCAGTTTTGGAGGAGGGAGAGAAAGACAGAGAGACTGGAGGAGCCCAGAGCGGATTATTTGTATTATCGCCTCAACCAAACATATTTCTGTGTGCAGACAATGTAATAATGTAAAACCAGATATGGATAATCACATCCACAGCTGTGATTGTCTCCTGTCCCTGAAACTGGGGACCAGACACTGTGAGGAGCGCCGGCCTCAGAGTGTTTAACAGTTACTGAGCTGGGAAACTACAACTAACCCCCGAGAATGTGCAGCACAGGCCGAGCGGGGAGGAAAGCCTGTCCCGGGAATTGTCAATCTGGCGAACAGTTTGTCCTGTGAATGTGAAGATGTGAACATTGTGTCAGAGAGAGTGTGTTAAAGGGGCGGGTGGGTGAGATTAATGTCACTGTGTTTGTGTGGCCGGTCTCATCGCCAGATTTCCGAGTCCCTTTTGAGTAAAATTTTAAAAAATCCCTGTCAAAGGATCGCCCTCCTCCCCTGCCGAGCTCCGAAGTGGAAATTTAAGGTAAAGTTTCAGATCAATTCAAGATTTCAGCCGAAAAACGGAGATCATGTCAGCGATCGGGTGAGAGAGCGCGATCAGTGCAGCAATGAAACGGGTTTAAATCGAAACTGGTGCTTTTAATTCCGGTGAAAGTTTTTCGACAGCAAACATACCGGTGTTACAGATGGGAAGGGGCTAGTCTGGGACTCTGGAGTGCCCGATTTGAAAAGGAATCGGGGAGTTTAAGAGGTGAGAGAAACACAGAGAGGCTGGAGGGGCCGGGAGCTGACAGCAGGATGTCTCCGCCCCGTCCGCTCTGTGCCTTCAAGTTGCTCTGTGCCGCCGCCTCTCGTTTCATTTCTGACCCAGCTCTGACTGTCAGAGAGATTTTCGACAGAGTCGCGGACATGACAGACACTGCAGCCGCCGAAACGGCACCTCCTGCCGCCGCCGCCGCTCCACCCAAGGCTCCCAAGAAGAAGAAGGCGGTTCCCAGACCCAAGACCACCGGCCCCCCGTTGGGAGAACAGATCCTTAAGATTGTGGCGGATTGCAAGGATCGCAAGGGGATATCCCTGGCCGCGATAAAGAAGGTTCTGGCTACCAAAGGCCTGGATGTGGAGAAGCTCCGGTCCCAGATCAAATTAAGTATCAAGAGAAATGTGGAAAAAGGCTCCCTGGTGCAGATCAAGGGCACGGGCGCCTCGGGCTCCTTCAGATTCGCTAAGAAGGAAACCCAGGCAATAGTGGTAAAGAAGGTGAAGAAACAAGTGACGAAGAAATCTCCCGGAAAGAAACCAGCGGCCAAAAAAACAGCCGTCAAGAAATTAACGGCCAAGAAACCAGCGGTCAAGAAATCGACCACGAAAAAGGCGGCGAAATCACCAATTAAGAAGAAAGCGGCGGCGAAGAAGCCCAAGACCCCCAAGACAGTGAAGGCGAAGGCGAAGAAGGTGGAAAAACCGAGGGCCAAGCCCAAGCCGAAGTCAGCAAAGCCTAAGAAAGCAGCGGGCAAAAAGAAGTAAAAAATCAAGTGCAACTTGTGACCATCTGAACCCAACGGCTCTTCTCAGAGCCACCCACGTCTCTCAGAAAAGAGCAGATCCCGGAATCAGATGATTCCTGTCCCGGGGCCGGGCTCAGATTTCAGATGGAAATAATTTCAAATAAACCCAGGGTCCTGGTGACTCGCTGACATTCGCTATCCCCGCCCCACCCCCACTGTCTGAAATAAAATAGAGAGAATGGGATGTCCGGGCCGGGCCTCACTGGAACTGGCGTGTGTTCGGCTCCAGTCCCAGTTCATTTTTTCTCACAGATTCAGGGCGAGAGTCCGTGACAGGGTAAAACTGGCGGAGATCCGCCGCTATCACAATTCAAACCCCAACACATGAGATTCTCCAAATCAGCTGCAATAAAGTGTTTGTAAACTGCTGAACCCGTCTGGGAGGGGATGTGTGGGGAGATCGAATCGGGTCTGGGACTGAAATGGAAGGAGGCGGGTTGACTTGTTCTAGAAGGGACTGTATTGAGGCAGGAATATTACTGACTGTTAATTGTAACGGGGTTTATTTAAAAGCTCCGTGTTTCTGTGAATCCTTGAATATGAAGCCCGAGTCTCTCAGGGTTTGTGCGGAGCGCTGTGTTTCGGTTCTATTATCCATAAACGGTTTGAAATTGGCGGGTGGAGAAAGCTGGAGGTGGAGCTGGAAGATCAAAGGCCGCACTCCGCTCTGTCCGTCACACTGACTCTCTCCTCCCCTCCCTGTTTAATATCTCACCCTGTCTCCTCCCCTCCCTCTCTCACCCTATTTCTTTCTCAGTCAGGTCGGTGCAGGCTGCATAAAAACGGAACCAGCATAAGTTTGTTATTCATTCAACAGTGATTTTAGTGAAGAATCATCATGTCTGGCAGAGGTAAAGGAGGCAAAGGACTGGGCAAAGGCGGAGCAAAGCGGCACCGGAAAGTGCTTCGTGATAACATCCAGGGGATCACCAAACCAGCCATCCGCCGCCTGGCTCGCCGTGGCGGTGTCAAGCGGATCTCGGGTCTGATCTACGAGGAAACCCGCGGGGTGCTGAAGGTTTTCCTGGAGAATGTGATCAGGGACGCGGTCACCTACACTGAACACGCCAAGCGCAAGACGGTCACTGCCATGGATGTGGTGTACGCTCTGAAACGGCAGGGCCGCACTCTCTATGGATTCGGCGGCTGAACGTCACGGTCCTTTCAAACCGAACACAAAACAAAGGCTCTTCTAAGAGCCACCCACCGCCTCACAGAGAGAGCACTGACCTGGGAACGGGGAGTGGAAAGATCTCGGGATGGGGAACTCGTTTCCGATATTTAATTAGTATGGGGAGATTCCCCAACACTCGGTACAGGGAGATCAGAAACAACGGCCCGGGTTCTCGGCCATCCCGAGAGAAGGAGCGGAATTCCCGGTTTCACGGTATAAATGAACAGGCGGTGATACAGACTCTTTCCCCAGACATTACAATCTCCGCTCAGAGTAAAATCCCTCCTCACTCCCTCTCCCGCTGTGTCCTCTCTGCTCGCTCTTTATTTCCTGCCCTCATTCAATTATCAGTTCGATGTGAAGTTTCTGTTTGAGGAGCGGTTCACCGGGCCGGAACTGGCGGGATTTTTGAAATTGAAGCTGGACTTTGTCCCGTTACGGAAAGCAATGACCGGGGCTTTATTCCCGCCCGTTTACAGACAGATCAGAGAATGAACCGGAATGTGAAACAGCCTGAGGTTTGAGCTGAGGAGTAGGAAATAATGGAGATTATAAAGAGAGAGATTCTTAAATTGCTGGAAGGAAATAAGATTTTCTTGAAACTGTTATTTGATGCTCTGAAATTGGCGGGCTTTTTGAAATTGAAGATTAATTTCAGCTCAGCCAATTGGGGCCCAATATCTCCCGCCGTTTCGTTCTGACTGACAGAGCTCGGTTCAATCATCGTCCAGGGGCGATCCCTCCCTGACTGGGTGTGGGACTGAAGCCAATCAGAGGCCAGGGGCGGATCCCCTTAGACCCTTTATAAGGCGGCCCCAGAGCGCAGTCCGTATTAACAGTCTTTGTGTCTCAGGTTGTGTTGAGATCTGTTCAGAAAATGGCCAGGACCAAGCAGACAGCGCGTAAATCGACTGGCGGCAAAGCTCCTCGCAAACAGTTGGCTACCAAAGCGGCGAGGAAGAGCGCTCCAGCCACGGGCGGAGTGAAGAAGCCTCATCGCTACAGACCCGGCACTGTGGCTCTGAGGGAGATCCGCCGCTACCAGAAATCCACCGAGCTGCTGATCCGCAAACTGCCCTTCCAGCGCCTGGTGCGAGAGATCGCTCAGGACTTCAAGACAGACCTGCGCTTCCAGAGCTCGGCCGTCATGGCCCTGCAGGAGGCCAGCGAGGCTTACCTGGTGGGGCTGTTTGAGGACACCAACCTGTGCGCCATCCACGCCAAGCGAGTCACCATCATGCCCAAAGACATCCAGCTGGCCCGCCGCATCCGCGGGGAGCGCGCCTAAACCCGACCCGGCTTCAGCACCAAGTGCAACAAAGGCTCTTTTCAGAGCCACCAAATCGGCGATGGAAAGAGCTGTGATCTCCTGGGTTGAAATGGTGCGATAGTGCAGGTAAAAATATACTAAAACGGGAAATTCATGAAGGGAGGGAGCGGATGTCAGGCGGGCACGACTCGTATTTGTAAACTGTCCATATCGCCCGTTATAACACCAGAGAGAGTTCGGAGTAGAGCTGATCTGTGAATTTTCGGGCAGGTAAAGTAGCAGTGTTAAATTTACACAAACAGACAAGGGTGACAATTCCAGACTAACCAACAGCAGGAATTTGAAACGGACACAGTTTAATTTCCACACATCACACCCAGGATTGGAGGGAGGTGAATTCCACTCATGCAGCGCAGACTGAGTCCCATCATCACTTCCAGTGCCACATTTGGACAGGGAAAGTGCTGGCAAACAGGTACAGAAAGATCTGATTTCGATCCTACTCTTTCACATCAGGTATCCACATCCCCAGTGTCAATTTAACTGGGACATATGCACAGGGAGAGGCTCGGGCACTCGTGCAAAGTATAAGAAATGCAAGTTCTCATTTCCGATATAGTATCAGCTTGGCTCTGTTGGAAATATTTTAACCTCTAAAGAACCAGACTCGGATCAAATGAAGTTTGTCTATTATCCCTCTCCAGCTGTAGAATCAGTGTAAAACTTAGTGACACATTCACTGCGGTACTCGTCACTGACACAGGAACAGACTGACAGGGACAGAATAAATCCCTCTCACAGCCAATAACGGATAAATTTCATTCACTGATTCAGCAATCGCTGACACAATAATCAACACATCCGTCACCTTCTGGCGGACAAGTCTGGGAAATGGAAGTCAGACCGAGTAAGTGTTGTGGGAGGATGAGACTGTAAATCACACTTACAATAATGGCCGGAACACAATAGAGTGCCTCTTGTTGCCGATGATCAAACTGACCTGGTATTTCTGTATCCCACCCGCCCAGTTTAATGAACTGATTATTTTTTGTCTCATTTCCGATACAATCTGCAAATTTTAAACTATTGGACGTTGGCGACATCTACTGTCCGGAAGCGAGTACTGCAACAGATCATTTGTATTTAAGAAGATATCGTTAGTTTCTAACTAATGGGAGGCAGTTAGATCTAGAATCGGAATCAAGGAACGTAAAATCACCAGATCCGAAACAGATTGCTTATTTTTAAATTAATTACTAACTCCGTTCAGACAGTAACCAGCCCTTCCAGAGATACAGTGGGTGGCTCTGAAAAGAGCCTTTGGGTTATCAGATTAAATCTTGGCCGCTTTACTTGCTCTTGGAGCTCACAGTGCTGGTTTTCTTCGGCAGCAGCACGGCCTGGATATTAGGCAGCACCCCGCCCTGGGCGATGGTCACCCGTCCCAGCAGCTTGTTGAGCTCCTCGTCGTTGCGGATGGCCAGCTGCAGGTGTCTGGGGATGATGCGGGTCTTCTTGTTGTCCCGGGCCGCGTTGCCGGCCAGCTCGAGGATTTCAGCCGTCAGATACTCGAGCACAGCAGCCAGATATACCGGGGCTCCGGCACCCACACGTTCAGCGTAGTTCCCCTTTCGCAGGTGCCTGTGAACACGGCCCACAGGGAACTGCAGTCCAGCACGGGATGAGCGAGACTTGGCCTGGCCCGAGCTTTCCCGCCGGTTTTTCCTCTTCCAGACATTTCCACAATCTCACAAACACTTTCACAAAGAATGAAGAATGATTTCCGTATTTACCCTTCTTATAGACTAAAAGATCATCTGATTGGTTCTTCTTTAATACACCTCATTTGCCTATTTCATTAACCAATCAGATAGCTGGGAATCAGAAGAGGGCGGGATTTACCGGCCTCAACGGTCAGACCAGGAATTTGATGAATTTCAAAAAGCCCGCCAATTTCAGTGTAGTAAAGGACCGGATTTCGATCAATGTCGCCCTGAGCACAAGATTTTAAACCCGTTCTTTTTATCGTGTCTTATTCAGCGCTACCCGTCACCAATCGCTGGCGCTATTTTAAAATCTGCTTTAAATTTTCGCTAATTTTATCATCGCTTTCAAACTGTACCGAACGGGACAAAAATCCCCATTCACAGCATTCCGTGAAGGGACACGTTTCAATTTAGTCTTTATAAAAGTGACACGTTATAGATTGGTCCCTTCTCAAAGAGCCGAGAGTGTTTCTGTGAAAAGAGGGACCCGGACGGAGTTCTCATTCTGCCCCTATTCCGCTATGTTACTGCAAGGGGTGGGTTTGCTTTTAATGTGGGGAGACTGAATTCATAGAGATAATGGAAATGCGAAGGGGTCATTCAGGGTGTGTTCGTCGCCGGAATAGTAACGCTGTAAGAACAAAGCGAATGGGAAGGAGCGGATCAGAAACTCGTGTTCAGTTTATGGGTCAGAAATTTCAACGGCGTTGAGTATCAGCTTTCAATTGGAATAATATCGCGGTGTTAAAAACATACTATGTAAATATATCGGAAATGCAGCTCCTTCAGAGGGGTTGTGGGTGGCTCTTAAAAGAGCCGTTGTTTTTTTTTCAGTACATTGTGGAGTTTTACTTGGAGCTGGTGTACTTGGTCACCGCCTTTGTCCCTTCCGACACGGCGTGCTTGGCCAGTTCCCCGGGCAGCAGCAGGCGCACGGCGGTCTGGATCTCCCGGGAGCTGATGGTCGCCCGTTTATTATAATGGGCCAGGCGGGAAGCCTCACCCGCGATGCGCTCGAAAATATCGTTCACAAAGGAGTTCATGATGCTCATGGCCTTGGAGGAGATGCCGGTGTCGGGGTGAACCTGCTTCATCACTTTGTAGACGTAGATGGAGTAACTCTCCTTCCTCGACTTTCTCCGCTTCTTGCCGCCCTTGGCTGGTGCTTTATTCAAGGTTTTCTTGGCGCCCTTCTTGGGAGCTGCTTTCTTGTCCTCAGGCATTTTCAACTGAATTTCAGACCCAGAAATGACCCAAATCCGCTCCGAGCTCGGATTAAATAGGCAGCCCCACAGCCCTATGGTAATGAGGGATGGGGGAAGGCAATGATTGTGATTGGACGATTGGGCGTGAGGACACAAAACATTTACTTTCACTCTCTGATTGGTTTCTTCAGATATCCAATCACATTTAGTATCTGCCACCAATCACAAACACGCTCACACTGCACATTGTCCGGTTTCAGCAATTTGTTCCGAACTGTTGCAGTTCTGCTTCCGGCCAGTAGATGTCCCCAAACCCCGGGTCATTGAAGTTGACAGATGAGAGAGGGACAGAAGATAAACTCATTCTTCACATTATATTGCACGGGTGGGATTTGGAGAAACTGGGAATGGAGAACATTTTGTTGGACCAAACATGAGTTGGAATGCTGTATTAAATGCTTGTAATTAATTTTGGGGGTATAGCCTAAACTGAGGAAGAATGCAACAAAATACAAGAAGATTTAATAAGCTTGCTGAAAGGCGGAGGAAATGGACATTTAGTTACCAAATAGAAAGTTGTGAGGTGGTGCATTTTGCTCGGGGGAATAAGGAGGCCAAACACTGCTTGGAAAATAAGAGTCTAAATGGTGTAGAAGAGCAAAGTGATTTAGGGGTACAGATTGACAAATCATTAAAAGTAGCAACACAGGTTGATGAGGCCACAGAAAGCAAACACAGCACTGGGGTTTATTTCGAGAGGAATAGAATTGATAAGCAGATAAGTTATGGTGAACTGTAATTTAAACTGTCAAACCTTCTGCCAAACTGTTAAACCTTCCCTTTCTGAAATCCATGCTGACTATTCTTTATTATATTTTCGGTTTCTAGATGTTTTTCTATTGCTTCATTGAGTAAAAGATTCCATGATCATTCCTACCACCGACCTTTAGTTAACTGGTCTATAGTTCCCTGGAATTGTTCGATCTCCTGTTTTAAATTATAAGAATCACATTAACTGTCATCCAGTCCTCTGGCACTATTCCTTTTTGTGATGATTTTTTCTATATATGTAACAGTGCCTCTGCTATCTTTTCCCTTGCTTCATTTAATATGTGCAGATGCAATCCATCTGGACCAGGAGTTTAACCACCCTTTCTAACTTAAATGTCTTGATATATTTATTGACCTCTTCCTCTAATATCATGTTCACCCTGTTAATCTCCCGGGTAAATACTGAGGAAAAGTAATCATTCAATATTTCTGGCATTTCACTGACGTTACCACTGAGTTTATTTTGTGCATCCCTTTGTGGCACTGAAGCTATTCTGATTTTCCTTGTTTTATTTATGCATCTGTAGAATAATTTACTGTTTCTTTTGATATTCCTTGATAATTTAATTTCGTAGTTCCTCTTTGCTTCCCCAATTGTTCTTGTGAAATCTTCCTGACCGTTTCCTATTCTCTGTTGTCATCCTCTCATTTAATATTTATGAATGAGAAATTCCACCAGCTTGTTGTGTCTGTTCAGGGGCTGGTGTTTGGGAAATATTTATTGTCTGTGATTAAAGTACCAGAAACTCAAAACCCAAACTCCACAGAAACACTCCATTTCTCCCTCTGAGTGAACTAATGCGCTATAATGGTGAGTATAGCTGCCTTCCAAACAGTTAATTCCAACAGGTTTGAATCCCAGTTCGCTTAATTCAGAAACACCAAGACTGGAACCGAATTTGATGATGCTCAGAGGGATCGTGCTTCCAAAACATAAACGGGTGTAATTTATATTAAAAAATACTTTTAAAGCTCATTTATTTCCCCCATAATGTTGAATTTAACTCTGTCCCTTTGTATTATTATTTCCCCTGATCTGTACTGTGGATATTGGACACAATTGTCCGGATTCAGTGAAATTAATTGATTTTCTGAAGTTTTTCCCTCTGCTGATTCCCGTTCCTTATTTAAATTATGTCGGATTAATCTTTCTGATCTGTAGAAGGGTCATAGTCCTGACCCGTTAACCCGAGCTTCCCTTCTCCACAGATGCTGCCGGACCTGCTGAGTCTTTCCAGCATTTTTGGTATTTTTTTCTCTCTATTTTATCCCTTTCACCTTTGACGGTCGCCATTAAAACTTCCAGCTTTGTGCTCAGTTTTTATTTCTGTTTCAGTTCGGTTTATTTGTATTAATCTAAATCGTGTCCTGAGAAATCAGACAGAAATATTGCGCAATGTCGAGTGAAATATAATGGGGCAAATTCACAACTATCGCTTGAGTGAAACAAAAACTTTATTCTGAATCAATTGTCTTAATATTTCACTGTCAAAATATGAAAAAATACGAGAGTAGAAGTTACAGAGAGAAACTATTTCCTCACATTGCACTTTGTCCTGAATCTGTCACAACGACAGACAATGTGAATTTGTTCCACTCTGTTACAGTTCTCACTTCCGGCCAGTAGATGTCAGACTGTATATTCATTCTTTATCTGTCAGTCTCCAGTACTGTCTCTGAGTTTGAGATTAATTCTCTCTCTTCAGTCTCTGGTACTGTGTGTGAGTGTGAAATTCATAATATATCTGTCAGTCTCCAGTACTGTATGTGAGTGTGGGATTTACTCTGTATCTGTCAGTCTCCGGTACTGTGTGTGATTGTGGGAATAATTCTGAATTTGTCAGTCTCTGGTACTCTGTGTGAAATTAGGATTAACTCTGTATCTGTCAGACTCAGGTACTGTGTGTGAGTGTGAGATTCATAATATATCTGTCAGTCACCAGTACTGTATGTGAGTGTGGGATTTATTCTGTATCTGTCAGTCTCCGGTACTGTATGTGAGTGTGGGATTTACTCTGTATCTGTCAGTCTCTGGTACTGTGTGTGATTGTGGGAATAATTCTGAATTTGTCAGTCTCTGGTACTCTGTGTGAATTTAGGATTAACTCTGTATCTGTCAGACTCAGGTACTGTGTGTGAGTGTGAGATTCATAATATATCTGTCAGTCTCCGGTACTTTATGTGAGTGTGGGATTTACTCTGTATCTGTCAGTCTCTGGTACTGTGTGTGAGTGAGGGATTAATTCTGAATTTGTCAGTCTTTGGTACTGTGTGTGAATGTAGGATTTACTCTGTATCTGTCAGTCTCAGGTACTGTGTGTGAGTGTGGGATTCATTCTGAATCTGTCAGTCTCTGGTGCTGTGTGTGAGTGTGGGATTCATTCTGAATCTGTCAGACTCTGGTGCTGCCTGTGAGTGTGGGATTCATTCTGCGACAGTCAGTCTCTGGTATTATATCTCAGCGTAGGATTCATTCTGTAACTCAATCTCTGGGACAAAGTGCAAGTCTGGATTCGTTCTGTATTTTTATTTCAGTTTGCAGTATGTTGCATGAAACTGTGTCTTTAATGCATGGTCCTTTGTCTAGCGTTAATTTGTAATTATGGATACACTTTTGGATTTTGTTTTAATCAAACAATGTTTGTGAGTTTTGATGTAGGATTATATCTTAATTTCTGTGAATACTATTTTAAATGATAATGTACATTTCAATACCTTACTGTGAAATTATTGGACGGGTATTTATTGTGTAGCTCAGTCTGGGCTAGTGGAATTGATACTTTATCTTTCAAGCTGACACTGTGTGATTTTTGGACTGGTATTTAATGTGTAGTTCAGTCTGCATTAATGGGATTGATACTGTATCTTTCAGTCTGACACTGTGTGCTGTATTTGGACTTGTGTGTAAGGAATAACTCAGTCTGCAATAATGGTATTGATGCCGTACCTTTCAGCATGAGTTGATCTGATTATTGGACTGGTTTGCAATTTGTAGCTTAGTCAACATGAATAGGATTGATACTGTATCTTTCAGTACGATAATGTATTCGAATGTTGGACCATATATAATATGAAGCTCAATCTGCACTAATGGAATTGATACTGTATCTTTCAATCTGACACTGAGATTTTTGGGCTGGTGTCTGTTGTGTAGCTCAGTCTGCACAAATGGAATTCAAACTGCATCTTTCAGCATGACCCTGAATGTGATTTCTGGACTGGTATCTAATGTGCAGCTCAGTCTGCACTAATGGGATTGATACTGTATCTTTCAGTCAGATACTGTGTGAGATTTGTATGCTGGTATGTAACGTGTGGGTCAGTCTGTACTAATCAAATCGAAACTGTATCTTTCAATCTGACACAGAGATTTTTAGACTGGTATGTGATGTGTAGCTCAGTCTGCATTAATGGAATTGATACTGTATCTTTCAATCTGATACTGTATGAGAATTTTGGACTTGTATCTAATGTGCAACACAGTCTCCGGTAAAGGAATTGAAACTGTACATTTCATTCAGACACTATGAGATTTTTGGACATATATGTGATGCAAATATGGGCAACATCTGAACTGGTATCTAATTTATATCTTAGTGTCCAATATTGTCATGAATACTGCATCTTTAAGCTCATAATGTGTGTGAGTTGTGGGCTGGTATTTAATTTGAATCTCGGGGTACACTATTGTGATTGATTCTGTATCTATCAATCGGTACCATGTGTCAGTTCTATCTGGTATTTAATTTGTAGCTAAGGCTGAACTAATATGAGATTGACACAGTGCCTTTCAATCTGATACTGGGTGTGATTTTGGACTGGGAATTATTTATCTGCCCGTCAGTGGTACTGAGTTGTTGTGAAATGGAAATTCCATCTGTCTCTCCTGCTCTGTTTGACTGTTGGATTGGGATCAGTGTAGGATTAAATATTTCTGCTTGTCTGAGACTGTGGGAGTGATGACCTGTCTGTGTCTCTGTGCTCTGTGAGTGATAATATACATACTGTGTGTGAGAAGGAGCTGGCTGCACTGTTCCATGTGCCTCGAGTGGAGGAAACATCACACTGATTCTGGGTCCTTCAAGGATTTGCCTCTGGAAGAAAAAGTATCTCTTGTAATTCAAGAACAGGTGAGGTAGAAAATACAAAAGTGATCAATTGAATCTCTCTGTTAATAATCATTGTAAAATCCACAAATGAAAACCAGCGATACAAACAGTGTCAGTGTCTGACTCCACTGCAGTACTGCAGCACTCAGCTTCTGCACACCAGGTGTGTTGGGCTGTTTTACAACAATTTAGTGACATCCAAACACGGCCCACCCCCTGCACTGATCCATCAATGGGACTACCCGATGGGGCGGGGAGCTTTGCACATATCAGATTTCTAATCCCCTCTCCCTTGGAATGAACCATTCAACCGAAACAAAACAGCCACTGTTTAAAATGTGTCCTTCAAACTTCTCACATGATGCCTGCAATAGATGCTCTTTGTATAACACCCCACATCCTTACTGTCCGGCTCTGTTTACTGTTCAATAACAAACAAGAAATGTTAATGGGCGGGTTTAAAAAAAAATCAGATTTAATACCTGCCACAAATCACAAACACGCTCACACTGCACATTGTCCGGTTTCAGCAATTTGTTCCGAACTGTTGCAGTTCTGCTTCCGGCCAGTAGATGTCCCCAAACCCCGGGTCATTGAAGTTTACAGATGAGAGAGGGACAGAAGATAAACTCATTCTTCACATTATATTGCACGGGTGGGATTTAGAAAAACTGGGAATGGAGACGAGCTGTAAGTACATTTTGTTGGACCAAACACTACTTGTAATGCTGTGTTAAATTCTGTAATTGATTGAGTCTCACCCTGTTCATTGTTATTGGACAGTGAAGAGTGGAAACAGAGACGGACAGTCAGGATGTGGGGAGTTATACAAAGAGCATCTATTGCAGGCATCAGGTGAAAAATGTGAAGGGCACATTTTAAACTGCGCCTGCTTTGTTTCAGTTGAACGGTTAGTCCCATGGGAGAGGGGATTAGAAATCTAACATGCCCCATCGGGTAGTCCCATTCATGGACCAGTTCAGGGGTTGGGTTGTCTCTGGATGTCACTAAATTGTTGTAAAACAGCCCAACACACCTGGTGTGCAGAAGCTGAGTCCTGTCGTCGTGCAGTGGAGTCAGATGCTGACACTGTTTGTACGGCTTGTTTTCATAATGATTATTAAAAGAGAGATTAATTGATCACTTTTGTATTTTCCACCTCACCTGTTCTTGAGTTACAAGACATACTTTTTCTTTCTACAGGCAAAACCTTGAAGGACCCAGAATAAATGTCATGTTTCCTCCACTCGAGGCACAAGGAACAGTCGGTACATTATCACTCACAGAACACAGAGACACAGACAGGTCATCAGTTCCTCAGTCTCAGACAGTAGAAGTAGTCAGTCCCACACTGATCCCAAGTACCACAGACACACTTTCAATTGAACAGTCGGAGGAGAGGCACATATTGTTTACATTTCACCCCAACTCAGTAGAACTGCCAGTTAGATCAATAAATCCCAGTCCAATATCACACCACCATCAGATTGAAAGGCACTGTGTCAATTTCACAATAGTGCAGCCAAAGCTAGAAATTGAATAACTGATAGAACTGACACACGGTGCCCGATTGAAAGATACAACATTAGCCCCAATAATGTAACCCAAGATTCATCTCAAATAACGAGCAAAAGATGCAGTATCCATCCCAATTCTGTAACGTGAGATACAAATTACAGACAAGTCCAAAACTCACACACAGTATCAGAGTGAGAGATGCTGAAAGATATTATGACCTGAGAAACAAAATCAGATACCAGTTCAGAACTCACCCATTTTATGAAACTGAAAGTTACAATTTCAATTCGATTAGACCCAGAGCAACACATTACATAGAAGTGCTAAAGTCTCGTACAGTGACACCCTGAATGATACAGTATCAATTCCATTAGTGCAGACTGAGCTACACATTACATAGCAATCCAAAAATCTCTCACAGTATTAGACTGAAAGATACAGTATCAATTCCATTAGTGCAGACTGAACGACACATCACAGAGCAATCCAAAAATCTCATAGTGTGAAACTGAGATCCAGTATCAATTCCATTAGTGTTCGCTGTGATACAGGTTTAATATTGATACAAAAGGGCAGACAGCTTTTCTCATTAAAACCTGTGGCAAGTAATTCTAATGTCCACAATATTTACAAAATTAACTCCTATGGGGAATACTATTTATAGGTTTATATATAAAAGATAGAGTTTCAAACACCAAACTGTGAACTGAGTTCCAATTAAAATACAGACAAGGAATTAATCCTGACTTGTGCACTGATCCAGAGACTGACAGATCCCCAATGAATCCCAGATTCTCACACTGTACCAGATAGTGACAGCTACACAATGAATCCCAAACTCACACACAGTATCAGAGACTGACAGATACAGAATAAATCCCACACTCACACACAGGACCAGAGACTGACAGATACAGAATGAATCCCTCACTCATATACAGGACCAGAGACTGACAGATACAGAATGAATCCCTCACTCATATACAGGACCAGAGACTGACAAATACACAATGAATCCCACACTCACAGACTGTACCAGACAGTGACAGATACAGAATGAATCCCACACTGACAAACAGGACCAGAGACTGACAAATACAGAATGAATCCCACACTCACAGACTGTACCAGACAGTGACAGATACAGAATGAATCCCACACTGACAAACAGGACCAGAGACTGAAAGATACAGAATGAATCCCACACTCACACACAGGACCAGAGACTGACAGATACAGAATGAATCCAACACTCACACACAGTACCAGAGACTGACAGATACAGAATGAATCCCACAATCACACACAGTACCAGAGACTGACAGATACAGAATGAATCCCAGACTCACACACAGCACTAGAGACTGAAAGATACAGAATGAATCCCACACTCATATACAGGACCAGAGACTGACAGATACAGAATGAATCCCACACTCATATACAGGACCAGAGGCTGACAGATAGAGAATGAATCCCACACTCACAGACTGTACCAGACAGTGACAGATACAGAATGAATCCCACACTGACAAACAGGACCAGAGACTGACAAATACAGAATGAATCCCACACTCACACAGTACCAGAGACTGACAGATACAGAACGAATGTCACACTCACACACAGTACCAGAGACTGACAGATACAGAATGAATTTCACACTCACACACAGTACCAGAGACTGACAGATACAGAATGAATCCCACACTCACACACAGCACCAGAGACTGACAGATACAGAATGAATCCCACACTCACACACAGTACCTGAGACTGACAGATACAGAATGAATCCCACACTCACACACAGCACCAGAGACTGAGAGATACAGAATGAATCCCACACTTCCAACAGAACCTGTGACTGAGAGATGCAGAATTATTCTCACACTCACATAAATTACCAGAGACTAAGATATACAGAATCAATCCCACAGTCACAAACAGGACCAGTGACTGACAGATACAAAGCCTCACTTTCATATAGTATCAGCGAGTGACGGTTACAGAATCATTCCCACACTCACACACAGTTCCAGAGACAGTGATACAGAATCATTCCCACACTCACACACAGTTCCAGAGACAGTGATACAGAATCATTCCCACACTCACACACAGTTCCAGAGACAGTGATACAGAATCATTCCCACACTCACACACAGTTCCAGAGACAGTGATACAGAATCATTCCCACACTCACACACAGTTCCAGAGACAGTGATACAGAATCATTCCCACACTCACACACAGTCCCAGAGACAGTGATACAGAATCATTCCCACACTCACACACAGTTCCAGAGACAGTGATACAGAATCATTCCCACACTCACACACAGTTCCAGAGACAGTGATACATAATCATTCCCACACTCACACACAGTTCCAGAGACAGTGATACAGAATCATTCCCACACTCACACACAGTTCCAGAGACAGTGATACAGAATCATTCCCACACTCACACACAGTTCCAGAGACAGTGATACAGAATCATTCCCACACTCACACACAGTTCCAGAGACAGTGATACAGAATCATTCCCACACTCACACACAGTTCCAGAGACAGTGATACAGAATCATTCCCACACTCACACACAGTACCAGAGACTGACAGATACAGAATGAATCCCACACTCACACACAGTACCAGAGACTGACAGATACAGAATGAATCCCACACTCACACACAGTACCAGAGACTGACAGATACAGAATGAATCCCACACTCACACACAGTACCAGAGACTGACAGATACTGAATGAATCCCACGTTCACACACAGTATCAGAGACTGAGAGATACAGAATGAATCCCACACACACACAGGACCAAAGAGTGACAGATTCAGAATTGCTGCTTTACTCGGTCTTCATCCTTTGAATCTGGTGGGGAAATTTAAAGAAAGTCAGTGAAACCGCCCCATTTTAATGTTTGTCTCTGTAGAATTTACTACCCAATAAAGTGAACACGGGCCCGGGGTCCGTTCAATTCCCCTTTTGCTTTGCTCTTGCTCTCATTCAGATTTACACCGCCCCCGGTTTTCACGTTAACAATCACTTTCAGGGCTAAGAATCAGAATTCAGTTCCTTCCTCTTTCTCACTGCGGAGCCAATCTCTGAAATAATTAATTACTGATATTAATATCCCGCATATTAGCAGCACGTTCCCCGCAGTGTCACAATCCAGAATGAATGTCTTGGAGAAAATAGGCTCATTTTAAGGCTTCGTCAATGATTCCGTTTTCAGGACACACGGCTCCTGTTCAGTCCCTGCAACGGAATCAATCGATAACCTGTAATTTGTTATTTTTACAGGTAGAAGTGAAATTTGTCCATATCAGCAATCTATGAATGGGGTTTTATTCCGCAAGTTATCGACAATGTGTTTTTAAAACAGCGCTCGGAATCTGGGACGTGTAATACGGAATAACATTATTACAAAGAGATTTTAAGTCTTTGTCTGAAAACGACATGTCTGAGTAATTCACTGATTTCATACACTGAAATTGGCGGACTTTTTCAAATTTAAAAAAATCGGTCAATTCTGGCCAATAAATTGCTCTGTTTTCTTATTGACGTCTTTCCGATTGGTTAAGGAAATTAGTTTTCAAGCAAAGCAACCAATGAGAAGTAGCCTCAGTTTGGAGCGGGCTTTGAGAGTTGGGCCTGTGGTAATTCCAGGTCCCCAATGACTGAGCTCAAACGGTTCAATTTCACAAACCCTCTCAGTATCAGTGTCAGAAACAACCGTCAGAGGGAAAGTCCACATCACAAACTGGGCCCTTATCACAGCGGCTCAGCTTAACCAGTTCTCCCATGGAAACCCGCGGTCCCACATCACAACATCTGACTGATAAATAGAACCAAAACAGAGCGAATGGAGTGAAGGAGCATTTCACTGAGGGGGAATGCAGGTCCGGGTAAACTCACTTGTAACGTTCCCTGGACAATTCAGTGCACTCATTAAGGGAAATTTTCCTCTCAGTAACCGGTGCAGCACGCCGCCGATCCCACGTCACCGTATTGTGTTCCTGAAAACTCCTTAATTATAAAACTATTCCCGAGCCCCATATATCCCGCACCAGTTCCCAGGTCAGTGCTCTCTCTGTGAGGCGGTGGGTGGCTCTTAGAAGAGCCTTTGTTTTGTGTCCGGTTTGAAAGGGTCGAGTTGTTCAGCCGCCGAATCCATAGAGAGTGCGGCCCTGCCGTTTCAGAGCGTACACCACATCCATGGCAGTGACCGTCTTGCGCTTGGCGTGTTCAGTGTAGGTGACCGCGTCCCTGATCACATTCTCCAGGAAAACCTTCAGCACCCCGCGGGTTTCCTCGTAGATCAGACCCGAGATCCGCTTGACACCGCCACGGCGAGCCAGGCGGCGGATGGCTGGTTTGGTGATCCCCTGGATGTTATCCCGAAGCACTTTACGGTGCCGCTTGGCTCCGCCTTTGCCCAGTCCTTTGCCTCCTTTACCTCTGCCAGACATGATGATTCTTCACTCAGATAGCTGCTGAATGAAAAACTCTCGCCTTTCTCCAATATTTATAAAGCCCGCCCCGACCTGGTTGAGAAAGGCACATTATCGGAGAGGCCGGGGAGGAGTGTTTGAATGACAGACAGAGCATGAAGTGCGGGAGGGGAGGAGACTGGCTCAGAATGACGGACAAGCGGACAGGCAACGTCAAGCTCCGCCTCCAGGAATTAGTGACCGTCCTTTATAAAATTTTCACCAGCATCAAATGCGAAATATAAATTCAGACACAATCCTTACAGACTCCGGCTTAATATTCAAGGATTTCCAGAAAAAAAGGCGGAAAATACAATTTAAATTCAATAAATGAGGCACACTACAGTTCCAATACAACCACTATCATAACAGAATCAATCAGTGCCGCTACGGGACCGTTGGAAGAGGGAGTTTTAGTTTTCAGATTTGTCGCTGACAGAAGGCGCCCAATAGTTCAATAAACATAAATCGGTGTGGAAGGCACCCGATACCTTTCCGTGCTTGGGTCAGTATGGGACTGGAGAGATTGAGGGACCGGGGATGGGTGGAGACTTGTCCTGTGTGGGGACTGGATCGATTCAGGCACCGGGATGGATGGAGACTGGTCCTGTGTGAGTAAAATGAGTTTAATTCGAGCTGAGGTCATTGGGGACTGGATAGATTATGGGAACGGAATGGATGGTGACAGATCCTGTGTGGGACTGGATAGATTCAGGGACATGGATGGATGGAGATTGGTCCTCTGTGGGTATAATGAGTTGAATTAGAGCTGGAGTGAGTGCAAAATTGGATAGATTCAGGGACCGGGATGAACAGACCCAGGTCCTGTGTGGGGACTGAATAGATCGTTATGGATGGACCCAGGTCCTGTGTGGGGACTGGATTCAAGGAGCGGGATGGACAGAGACTTCTCCCTGGCCACTGTGTGAAGCGGAATCATAAAACTTCGCAACCTTAGCGTCCAATTTGACCCTGAGATGAGCATCCGGCCCCATATCCGAACCACCACCAAGACCGCCAACATCCACCCCCGAAACATCGCGCGTCTCCGCCTCAACTGATCTGGTGCTGAAATCTTCACCCTGACCTTGTTACCTCCAGACTTGGCGATTCCAATGCTCTCCTGGTCAGCCTCCTATCTTCCGCCCTCTGTAAACTTGAACACCTCCAAAACTCGGTTGCCCTATTCCAAATCCCACTGGGTACCGTTCACCTGTCACCCATGTGCTCGGTGACTTACATTGGCTCCCATTAGTTTAACCGCTGTAGCGATGTAATGTATTAACGTAGACCGGGGAAAACTGTAATCAATAGGTCAGTCTCTTCAGACAGTAACCAGCCCTTCCATCGATACAGTGGGTGGCTCTGAAAAGAGCCTTTGGGTTATCAGATTAAATCTTGGCCGCGTTACTTGCTCTTGGAGCTCACAGTGCTGGTTTTCTTCGGCAGCAGCACGGCCTGGATATTAGGCAGCACCCCGCCCTGAGCGATGGTCACCCGTCCCAGCAGCTTGTTGAGCTCCTCGTCGTTGCGGATGGCCAGCTGCAGGTGTCTGGGGATGATGCGGGTCTTCTTGTTGTCCCGGGCCGCGTTGCCGGCCAGCTCGAGGATTTCAGCCGTCAGATACTCGAGCACAGCAGCCAGATAGACCGGGGCTCCGGCACCCACACGTTCAGCGTAGTTCCCCTTTCGCAGGAGCCTGTGAACACGGCCCACAGGGAATTGCAGTCCGGCCCGGGATGAGCGAGACTTGGCCTTGGCCCGAGCTTTACCGCCGGTTTTTCCTCTTCCAGACATTTCCACAATCTCACAAACACTTTCACAAAGAATGAAGAAATCCTCAAGCACTCGCCCTTCTTATACCTTCTGGAGGAGAACAGTGGGGGCAATTGTGATTGGTCCATCTGTTCTCAATCTCATTGGTTCAACGAACACACCATTCAGAGAGCTGTTTAATTCACCAATCAATAGCCGGCAATGAGAAAAGGCGGAAAATACCGAACTGAACCGTTTTTTTCAAATTTGAAAAGCCCGCCAATATATTTGTAACACAAGAAGCGGATTTAGTAAATAATGTCGCGTAAAGACAAAAATTTAAAAATCTCTCTTCTTTTACTCTGTTATTCCACATTTCCCGTCAGAACTTCCAGAATTTTTTACAATCCGGTTAAAATCCGGCTTCATTCACCGTTCGCTTTCAATCCGGCGGGAATAAAGTCCCATTTTGTAACGGGACAGATTCCAGCTCAATCTTTGTAAAAGTAACAAACCACAGATTGTGGATTGATACCTGTTCACAGGAGCTGCAGCGCGATCGAAACCGGAGCCGAGACTCCTGGTGTAAGAAGTCGAACAGTGACAGATCCTTCAGACTATTCTGTACTCGGTGTGAAGTCCCTTTCAGGGTTGCTGCTTTACAAAGGATTGCGGTTCTGAAAGTGATATTCCCGAATAATGAACAAACAAACGTGAAAAGGAGAAAGAAATGACTGAAGTCTAATCCACCGCCTTAAAACGGCTCTGAAGGGGCAGATGCGGGGGAAGGGGTGGAAAATGAACGGGAATGAGAGGATCAGGGATACGTTTTTGGTTATTGGGACTAAATAAAAAAGCGACACACAGATTAAACCGGGATGTGATTATGAGAATCTTCCAGATTTCAAGAGAAACTACAAAAACACAAGAGTTATAGAGAGACAGTTAGAATCAAACTATCTACAGTAAAACGATTCCATACACAGGGGTCGGTACAGCGTCTTCAGAGAGAGTGTGGGTGGCTCTTAAAAGAGCCTTTGTGTTTATTTTTTTTCAGTACATTGTGGAGTTTTACTTGGAGCTGGTGTACTTGGTCACCGCCTTTGTCCCTTCCGACACGGCGTGCTTGGCCAGTTCCCCGGGCAGCAGCAGGCGCACGGCGGTCTGGATCTCCCGGGAGCTGATGGTGCGCCGTTTATTATATTTGTAAACAATTTTACAACACCAAGTTATAGTCCAGCAATTTTATTTTAAATTCACAAGCTTTCGGAGATTTTCTCCTTCCTCAGGTAAATGTTAAATTATAATGGGCCAGGCGGGAAGCTTCACCCGCGATGCGCTCGAAAATATCGTTCACAAAGGAGTTCATGATGCTCATGGCCTTGGAGGAGATGCCGGTGTCGGGGTGAACCTGCTTCATCACTTTGTAGACGTAGATCGAGTAACTCTCCTTCCTCGACTTTCTCCGCTTCTTGCCGCCCTTGGCTGGTGCTTTACTCAAGGTTTTCTTGGCGCCCTTCTTGGGAGCTGCTTTCTTGTCCTCAGGCATTTTCAAACTCAATTTCAGACCCAGAAATGACCCAAATCCGCTCCGAGCTCGGATTAAATAGGCAGCCCCACAGCCCTATGGTAATGAGGGATGGGGGAAGGCAATGATTGTGATTGGGTCATTGGGAGTGATGCAACGTACATTTGTTTTCACTCTCTTATTGGTTTTTCAGATATCCAATCAGATTTAATACCTGCCACCAATCACAAACACGCTCACACTGCACATTGTCCGGTTTCAGCAATTTGTTCCGAACTGTTGCAGTTCTGCTTCCGGCCAGTAGATGTCCCCAAACCCCGGGTCATTGAAGTTTACAGATGAGAGAGGGACAGAAGATAAACTCATTCTTCACATTATATTGCACGGGTGGGATTTAGAAAAACTGGGAATGGGAAATATTTTGTTAGAAAAAACATGAGTTGTAATGCTGTGTTAAATGCTTGTAATTAATTTAGGGGGTATTTTCTATACTGAGGAAGAATTCAACAAAATACAACAAGACTTTCAGAAGCTTGCTGAAAGGCGGTATAAATGTCCATTGAATTTCCATATAGAAAGGTGTGCGGTGGTGCATTTTGCTCGGGGGAATAAGGAGGCCACATCCTGCTTGGAAAATAAGAGTCTGAATGGGGTAGAAGAGCAAAGGGATTTAGGGGTACAGATTGACAAATCATTAAAAGTAGCAACACAGGTTGATAAGGCCACAGAAAGCAAACACAGAAGTTTATTTCGAGAGGAATAGAATTGAAAAGCAGATAAGTTATGTTGAACTGTAATTTAAACTGTCAAACCTTCTGTCAAACTGTTAAACCTTCCCTTTCTGAAATCCGTGCTGACTATTCTTTATTATATTTTCGGTTTGTAGATGTTTTTCTATTGCGTCATTGAGTAAAAGATTCCATGATCACTCCAACCACCGACCTTTCGTTAACTGGTCTATAGTTCCCTGGAATTGTTCTATCTCCTGTTTTAAAATATAAGAATCACATTAACTGTCATCCAGTCCTCTGGCACTATTCCTTTTGTGATGATTTTTTCTATATATGTAACAGTGCCTCTGCTATCTCTTCCCTTGCTTCATTTAATATGCACGGATGCAATCCATCTGAACGAGGAGTTCAACCACCCTTTCGAACTCAATATCTTTATATCTTTATTGACCTCTTCCTCTCATACCACATTCACCCTGTTAATCACCCTGGTAAATACTGAGGCAAAGTAATAATTCAATATTTCTGCCATTTCTCTGACGTTACCTGTGAGTTGATCTTGTGCATCCATTAGTGGCCCTCAAGATATTCTGATTTTCCTTTTGTTATTTATGTTTCAGTGGAATAATTTACTTTTTCTTTTTATATTCCTTGATAATTTTATTTCGTAGTTCCTCTTTGCTTCCCTAATTGTTTTTTTGACTTCTTCCTAACCTCTTCCTATTCTCTTTTGTCATCTTCTTATTTAATATCTATCAAGGAGAAATTCCACCAGCTATTTGTGTCTGTTCAGGGGCTGATGTTTGGGAACTATTTATTGTCTGTGTTTAAATTGCTAGAAAACCAAATTCCAAACTCCAGAGAAACACTCTATTTTTCCCTCCTAATGAACTAACGTGCTGCAGTGGTGAGCAGAGCTGCCTTCGAAACAGTTAATTCTAATAGTTTTGAATCCCAGCACGATTAAATCACTAACACCAAGACTGGAACCGATCTGATGCTGTTCAGAGGGATAGTTTTTCCAAAACCGAAACAGTTCTAATTTGTATTAACAATATTTTAAAAATTCATTTATTTCCCCCATAATGTTGAATTTAACTCTGTTCCTTTGTATTATTATTTCCCCTGATCTGTACAGTGGATACGGGACACAATTGCTCGGATTCAGTGAAATTAATTGATTTTTTGAAGTTTTTCCCTCTGCTGATTCCCGTTCCTTATTTAAATTATGTCGGATTAACCTTTCTGATCTATGGAAGGGTCATAGTCCTGAACCGTTAACCCGAGCTTCCCTTCTCCACAGATGCTGCCGGACCTGCTGAGTCTTTCCAGCATTTTCGGTATAATATTTTGCATAATTTATCCTTTTCACCTTTGACGTTCGCCATTGAAACTTCCAGATTTGCGCTCAGTTTTTATTCGTGTTTCAGTTCGGTTTATTTGAATTAATATAAATCGTGTCCTGAGAAATCAGACAGAAATATTGCGCAATGTAGAGTGAAATTTAATTCACAACTTTGGAATGAGCAAAACAAAAACTTCATTATGAATCAATTGGCTTAATTTTTCACTGAAAAAATACGAGAGTAGAAGATACAGAGAGAAACTATTTCCTCACATTGCACATTTTCCTGTTTCTGTCACAACCACAGATAATGTGAATTTGTTGCACTCTGTTGCAGTTCTCCCTTACGGCCAGTAGATGTCAGACTGTGTGTGAGTGTGGGATTCATTCTGCATCTATCAGTCTCTGGTGCTGCGTGTGAGTGAGAGATTCATTCTGCATCTGTCAGTCTCTGGTGCTGCGTGTGAGTGAGAGATTCATTCTGAATCTGTCAGTCTCTGGTGCTGCGTGTGAGTGAGAGATTCATTCTGCATCTGTCAGTCTCTGGTGCTGCGTGTGAGTGAGAGATTCATTCTGAATCTGTCAGTCTCTGGTGCTGCGTGTGAGTGTGGGATTCATTCTGTATCTGTCAGTCCCTGGTATTGTATGTGAGTGTGGGATTCATTCTGAATCTGTCAGTCTCTGGTGCTGTATGTGAGTGTGGAATTTATTCTGTAACTCAGTCTCTGAGACAAAATGCAAGTCTGGATTCGTTCTATATTCTTATGTCAGGTTAGAGTCGATTGCTTGAAACAGTGTCTTTAATTCATTAATGTATGCACAGTCTTTTGTCGAGCATTAATTTGTAATTATGGATACACTTTGGGATTTTGTTTTAATCAAACAATGTGTGTGAGTTTTGGTGTAGGATTACATCTTAATCTCTGTGAAGATTATTGTGAATGATAATGTATGTTTCAATCTGTTACTGTGAAATTATTGGACTGGTATTGATTGTGCAGCTCAGTCTGCCCTGATGGAATTGATATTGTATCTTTCAGCATGACACTGAATGTGATTTATGGACTGGTGTAGCTCAGTCTGCACTAATGGAATTGATACTGTATCTTTCAGTCTGATTCTATGTAATATATTTAGACAAGTGTGTAAGGTGTAGCTCAGTCTGCGCTAATGGAATTGATATTGTATCTTTCAGTCTGATTCTGTGTAATATATTTAGACTAGTGTGTACGGTGTAGCTCAGTCAGCTATAATGGAATTGATACTGTATCTTTCAGTCTGATTCTGTGTAATATATTTAGACTAGTGTGTACCGTGTAGCTCAGTCAGCTATAATGGAATTGATACTGTATCTTTCAGTCTGATTCTGTGTAATATATTTAGACTAGTGTGTACGGTGTAGCTCAGTCAGCTGTAATGGATTTGATACTGTATCTTTCAGTCTGTTACAGTATGAGGTTTTTGAACTGGTATGTAATGTGTAGCTCAGTCTGTACAAGTCAAATTGATACTGTGGCTCAATCAGCTATAATAAGAATGATACTGTATCTTTCAGTCCGATACCGTGTGCGGTTTTTGAACTGGTATGTAATGTGTAGCTCAGACAGCATTAATGGAATTGATACTGTATCTTTCAGGCTGAGACTGAACGTGATTTTTGGATGGTATATAATGTGTAGCTCAGTCTGCACTAATGGAAATGATACTGTATCTTTCAGCATGGCCATGAAAGTGATTTTTGGACTGGTAGGTAATGCGTAGCTCAGTCTGCAGTAAAGGAATTATTACTGTATCTTTCAGTCTAATCCTATATGCGAATTTTGGACTGTATATAATGTGTGGCTCAGTCTGCACTAATGGAATTGATACTGTATCTTTCAGTCTGATGCTGCGGAATATACTTAGACTGATGTGTAATGTGCAGCTCAATCCGCACTAATGAAATTGATAATGTATCTTTCAGTCTGATGCTGCGGAATATACTTAGACTGATGTGTAATGTGCAGCTCAATCCGCACTAATGAAATTGATAATGTATCTTTCAGCATGACCCTGAATGTGATTTCTGGACTGGTATTTAATGTGTAGCTCAGTCTGCACTAATGGAATTGATACTGTACCTTTCAACATGTCAGTGAATGTGTTTTTTGGACTGTATATAATGTGTAGCTCAGTCTGCAGTAATGGAATTGATACTGTATCTTTCATCTTGACCCTGAATGTGATTCTTGGACTGGTATATAATGTGTAGCTCAGTCTGCACTAATGGAATTGATACTGTATGTTTCAGTTTCATACTGTGTGAGATTTATGGGCTGGTATGTAATGTGTAGGTCAGTCTATACTAATCAAATCGATACTATATCTTTCAGTCTTATACTGTATGAGAATTTTGGACTGCTATCTAATGTATACCTCAATCTGCAGTAACGGAATTTAAACTGTACATTTCATTCTGACACTATGAGGTTTTTGTACATGTATGTGAGTCAAATATGGGTAACATCTGAACTGGTATCTAATTTGTATCTCAGGGTACACTATTGGCATGAAGACTGCATCTTTAAACTCATAATGTGTGTGAGTTGTGGGCTGGTATTTAATTTGAATCTCGGGGTACACTATTGTGATTCATTCTGTACCTATCAATCAGTACCATGTGTCAGTTCTATCTGGTAGTTAATTTGTCGCTAACGCTGAACTAATGTGAGATTGACACAGTGCCTTTCAATCTGATACTGGGTGTGATTTTGGACTGGGAATTATTTATCTGCCGGTCAGCGGTAATGAGTCATTGTGAAATGGGAATTCCGTCTGTCTCTCCTGCTCTGTTTGACTGTTGGATTGGGATCAGTATGGGATTGACTATTTCTGCGGTGTGAGACTGTGGAACTGATGACCTGTCTGTGCCTCTGTGCTCTGTGAGTGATAATGTACATACTGTGTGTGAGAAGGAGCTGGCTGCACTGTTCCTTGTGCCTCGAGTGCAGGAAACATCACACTGATTCTGGGTCCTTCAAGGATTTGCCTGTAGAAAGAGAAAGTATGTCTTGTAACTCAAGAAGAGGTGAGGAGCAATGTAAATCGTGTCCTGAGAAATCAGAGAGAAATACTGCGCAATGTACAGTGAAATATAATGGGGTAAATTCACAACTATCAAATGAATGAAACAAAAACTTTATTATGAATCAATTGTCTTCATGTTTCACCGTCAAAATGTGCAAAAATAGGAGAGTAAAAGTTACAGACAGAAACTTTCCTCACATTGCACATTGTCCTGTTTCTGTAACCACGACAGATAATGTGAATTTGTTCCACTCTTTTACAGTTCTCGCTTACGTCCAGTAGAGGTCAGTTTCTGGTAATGTATATGAGAGTGGGGTTTATTCTGTATCTGGCTGTCTGTCTCTCTCTGGTACTGTTTTTGAGAGTGGGATTATTCTGCATCTATCTCTGGTACTGTACATGAGAGTGGGGTTTATTCTGTATATTTCAGTTTCTGGTACTGTATATGAGAGTGGGGTTTATTCTGTATCTGTCTATCTCTGGTACTGTATATGAGAGTGGGGTTTATTCTGTATCTGTCTATCTCTGGTACTATATATAAGAGTGGGGTTTATTCTGTATCTGTCTATCTCTGGTACTGTATATGAGAGTGGGGTTTATTCTGTATCTGTCTATCTCTGGTACTGTATATGAGAGTGGGGTTTATTCTGTATCTGTCTATCTCTGGTACTGCATATGAGAGTGGAGCATATTCTGTATCTGACAGTCTCTGGTGCTTTATGTCAGTGTGAGATTAATTCCATCACTGTCATTCTCTGGTGCTGTGTGTGAGTGTGGAATTAACTATGTACCTGTCAGTCTCTGGTACTGTCTGAGTGTGGGATTCATTCTGTATCTGCCATTCTCTGCTGCTTTATCTCGGTGTGGAATTCATTATGTAATTCAGTCTCTCAGACAATGTGCAAGTCTAAATTCATTCCATATTCTTATTTCAGTTCAGAGTATCGTATTTGAAACTGTATCTTTAACACTCCAAATTATATAAAGTTCTTTGTTGAGTATTTAATTTGTAAATATGGATACACTTTTTGATTTTCTTTAATCAAACAATGTGTGTGAGTTTTGGAGTAGTATTACATCTTAATCTCTGAACTCTATTGTGAATGATAATGCACCTTTCAATCTGTTCATGGTGAAATTACTGGACTGGTATGTAATGTGTAGTTCAGTCTGCAATAATGGGACTAATTCTGTATCGGAGTCGAATACTGTGTGAGATTTTTGGACTGGTATGTAATATGTAGCTCATCCTGCACTAAAGGAAATGATACTGTATCTATCAGTCTGATACTGTATCAGATTTTTTGACTGAAATGCAATGTGTAGCTCAGTCTGCACTAATGGAATTGATACTGTACCTTTCAATCTGACACTATGAGATTTTTGGACTGGTATGTAATGTGTAACTAAGCCTGCATTGATGGAATTGATACGGTATCTTTCAGTCTGTGACTGTGAGATTTTTGCACTGGTAAGTAATTTGTAACTCAGCCTGCACTAATATAGGTGACTGTGAGATTCACTTTGCATCTCTCAGCATCTGTTACTGCATGTGAGTGTGGGATTCATGCTGTATCTGTCACTCTCTGGTACTCTATTTGACTGTGGGATTCATTCTGTATATACATTCTCTGGTACTGTGTGTGGGTTTTGAATTATTTCCATATATGCAGTTTCTCATAATGTTT
Source organism: Heptranchias perlo (assembly GCF_035084215.1). Classification (NCBI taxonomy): domain Eukaryota; kingdom Metazoa; phylum Chordata; class Chondrichthyes; order Hexanchiformes; family Hexanchidae; genus Heptranchias; species Heptranchias perlo. The sequence goes on along the minus strand of NW_027139623.1, from coordinate 2,986,308 downwards.
GTTAGTGTGGGATTGATTCTGTATCTGTCAATCTCAGGTACTGTGTGTGTGTGTGTGTGTGTGTGTGTGTGTGATTCATTCTGTATCTGTCAGTCTCTGGTGCTGTGTGTGAGTGTGGGATTCATTCTGTATCTGTCAGTCTCTGGTACTGTGTGTGAGTGTGGGATTCATTCTGTATTTGTCAGTCTCTGGTGCTGTTTGTGACTGTGGGATTCATTCTGTGTCTGTCAGTCTCTGGTGCTGTGTGTGAGTGTGGGATTCATTCTGTATCTGTCAGTCTCTGGTACTGTATGCCTGTGTGTGATTCATTCTGTATCTGTCATCTCTCGTACCATACTTGAGTGTGGGACTGAATTTATGTCTGTCAACCTCTAGTACTGTATGTGAGTTTGGGATTCCTTCTGCATCTTTCAGTCTCTGGTATGGTATGGTGAGTGTGGGATTCATTCTGTGTCTGTGTGTCTCTGTCCTGTATTTGAGTGTGACATTCATTCTGTATCTGTATGTAATTATTCTCTCAGATTATATTATGGTATTCAATACTGTCGCTTAATATATTAATATTTCAGTAGTTTTTCTCATTATTTAATTGGTAAAAATGGATACACTTTAGGATTTGATGCTGGAGGTTTTAATCAGATAATTTGTGTGCTTTTTGGACGAGTATTGAATGTGTATTTCTGTGATTACTATTGTGAATGATAATGAATCTTTCAAAATGATTTGGTGAATTGGTATGTAATGTGTAGATCAGTCTGCACTAAAGGAATTGATTCTGTAACTTTAAATTTTATTTTATAAGATTTTTGGACTCGTGTGTAATGTGTATCTCAGTCTGGACTAACAGAATTGATACTGTTCCTTTAAATCTCATACTATGAGTGTATTATAAACTGATATCTAATTTGTTTCTCAGGTTACACTGTCACAGCATTTCTCAATCTGATACTGTACGTGAGTTTTGCACTAGCAATTTGTATTCGAATGGTACACTATTTGAATGGATACTGCATGTATTAAACTCACATGTGTGTGAGAGTTCTGGGCTCAAATTCAAAAGGAATCTCGAGGAACGTTATTGGGATTCAACCTGTACCTTTCAATCGGGTACCATGTGTGATTTTTCTCTCGTATTTAATTCATGGCCAATGTTGCCCCTTTGTGAAATAGATAATCTGAGAGTGTGATTTTGGACTGGGATTTTTGTATCTCCCTGTCAGTGGGACTGAGTTCGGGGGAAATGGAACAGTGTCTGCCTCAACTGCTCTGTTTGACTGTGGATTGAAAATGTGTCTCTGGAATTTGGGATCATTGTGGGACTGAGTACTTCTACTGTCTGAGACTGTGGAACTGATGACCTGTCTGTGTCTCTGTGCTCTGTGAGTGATAATGTACTTACTGTGCGTGAGAAGGAGCTGGCTGCACTGTTCCTTGTGCCTCGGGTGGACGAAACATCACATTCATTGTGGATCCTTCACGGGTTTGCCTGTAGAAAGAAACATATGTCTGGTAACTCAAGAACAGGTGAGGAATTTTGAATATCCTTAAATATAAATCAGCGATTCGAACAGTGTCAGTGTCTGACTCCACTGCAGTACTGCAGCACTCAGCTTCTGCACACCAGGTGTGTTGGGCTGTTTTACAACAAGTTAGAGACATCCAGACACAACCCAACCCCTCCACTAACACATGAATGGTACGACCAGATGGGGCAGGGACCTTTGTACAAGTCAGGTTTCTAATCCCCTCTCCCATGGGACTAACCGTTCAAATGAAACCAAACAGCCGCTGTTCAAAATGTGTCCTTCACACTTCTCACCTGATGCCTGCAATTGATGCTCTTTGTATAACTCCCCACATCCTTACTGTCCGGCTCTGTTTCCACTCTTCACTGTCCAATAACAATAAACAGGGTGAGACTGGAACTAAACCAGGAACATTCACTCCTGGTTTGGGGAGAGAAAGCAGCAATGATTTTAAATAGCAGGTTCTTCCCATTCTGTCTCCCTTCCCCTGGACACACCCTGGACACACACAGCCCGAGAATGACCTCTCCCTTCCCCCGCTCACTCCATGTTCCGGGACCAGTTCCTGATCCACTCCGCCTCTTACAAACAGCCCCCGGACTCCCCCTGACCTTCCCCCGGACTCAATGCCGATCTCTGAGCCCATCTGCGGACACGGTCCCGAAGCGATGAGCTGCTGTAACGAGGCTGCTCTTTGCTCCCTTCCCCCGGGGGCCGTGATCTCTCCATTCCCGGCTGTTTTAAACCATCTTCTTCCGCTCACTGAGGGAATGGCGCCCACAGGCCGAGCTGGGGGAGGGGAGCGCGCATGCGCTCTTCTGCTCACCAAAAATCAGCGCTGGGGGCGGGGCTGAGTCACGCATGCGCAGATATCTGGTTTAATTCCCAATACAAAAATCGATGGAAACTTTCCCCAATTGGAATTTTTCCGAGTCTGAGCAAAGGAAGTGGGTCTGGGGGAAAGGTCAGAGGGAATGGGGTCCACAGGCCGTGCAGGAACAGGCACCAGAATGGAAAACAGATGGGATTCCACCAGTGCCTAACGCTGGAATCCAGACTGACTTTACAATCTCGAACTATTAAACTAGATGTTTCCATCCCTGCTGTTTCTCTCAGAATCTTCTGATGGTAAAGAGTCTTTCAGAGATAAAGTGAGCGGTTCTGAAATGAACCTATGGATTCTGTTCATTCTTGGCCCCTTTACTGATAAAACTGATGCGATGATTTCTCAGACCAATCCTGGAGAAACATCCGAGGTAAGAGTGAGTCGGTGTGTTTGTTGGGACCGTATAGCATTCATATCTGACAGTAAAAGTCACAGATTAACTTAACCGGAGTGAAACTCTCGGTCAATGAGAGTTATACCAAAAGGCCCTGAGCTGCATAACTGCAGATGGTAGAACAGGCAAAAGAGGGTTAAATGTCGCCCATTGTTTTTGTCACTCTCTGCACTGTCCCTGAGTTTGGGATTAAATGTGTCTCTGGTACAATAACAGTGAGAGATGAGACCGCATCTTTTGTCTCTCCAACGGGATCTTTCTGGATAAAACGCAACTTTACAGATCAGTCTGGAACAAATACTGTTTATGTCTGTCGTTCTCTCTCTCTCTGGAGCTGTATACGTATGTTGGATACTGTTGGCAAGTGTGATATAGACACACTGATTGGAAGTGTAAGACTGACAGTGTGTGTTTGTCTCTCTCTAGTGCTGAACATGAAGGTGGGAGACCGTCTGATATAAAACAGAGAGAATGAGATGTCTGGGCCGGGCCTCACAGTAACTGAGGATGTGTTCGGCTCCAGTCCCAGTTCATGCTCATTTTTTTAAAACAGATTCAGGGCGAGAGTCTCTGTGAGACGGTAACACTGGCAGAGAAATTCTGCGCCACAACTCAAACACCAACACACGAGATTCTCCAAATCAGCTGGAATAAGGTGTTTGTAAACTGCTGAACCCGTCTGCGAGGGGATGTGTGGGGAGATAGAATCGGGTCTGGGACTGCAATGGAAGGAGGCGGGTTGACTTGTTATCGAAGGGACTGTATTTAGGCAGGAATATTACTGACTGTTAATTGTAAGGGGTTTATTTAAAAGCTCCAGGCTTCTGGGAATCCGTGAATATGAAGACCGAGTCTGTAAGGGTTTTTGCGGAGCGCTGTGTTTTGGTTCTATTGTCGAGAAACGGTTTGAAATTGGCGGTTGGAGAAAGCTGGAGGTGGTATTTTCATTCTCACAGTCGTTACCAGGGCGATATGAGAGAGTAAACCAACTCAATATCAGAGTCACATTGAACATATCCATCTATATTCATTATACCAGACATCCGTGGAACTAAATTGCTACCGGGTTTGGATGTTCCAGTTTTATTTTTAATCGTCTGTAATGTAATAATGAAAACACTTCACTAAACAAGCCCACGGGAGGGCTGTTTTGGGAAATAGAAAAGCAATGATCGATACAGTAGCTCTTCTGAGGTTTGGGTTGAGGCACTTTGTTGTTACATTTTGCTGCGCCTGAATTTTGGGTGCTTGATGCTGACACCGAGTGCCTGAAGTGGGACACGGTCCCTTCCCAGTAATAGAGATCCTGACCATGATAGGAGCAATCGTTCCAACTAAACACAAATGATTTACGCTGTTGTTCTGGGTAAATGGTCCATTCTAACCCCTTCATCCTATGATCACCGTCTAATAGTCAAAGGCTGCCATGTTAGATCATTGCAATGTGCCAAACCCCATCTTATTTCAGGTTCTACAAAACTCTGTGTTGTTGCTTCAATTGTGGGAACCAACTCATTCCCACCCAGCCTCTGTATCCGCTCTCAGTCTCTCAACTCTTCCGGGTTTGTCCTTCTGTGAGTTGGAGCAAGTGATTCAGTTGCCGTTCCTCACAGCTCTCATGTCTCAAAGTAGCACTTCTTCGAAAATGGATACAACCGGCTTTTTACTGCTGTTTGGTGAGTCGTGAAACAATTTTATACCAATTCCCGGTCTGAGTGGGCAACTGTAAGCGGGAGAGTGAGACTGAACCCGGCGGTGTCCGAACTCCGGTATCTCATAATTTGGTGTGGAGCCTTCTGCATTGGAAAGCATTCAGAGCGGTTGCTTGCTTGTGCTGAATTCTCTGCGGGTAACGGTGAGGGGAGTGTAACGGTGAGGGGACAATCTCTCTTCATATCGGTATTAAAGTATCTCGGATCTAGTTTTTCTTTGACAATTGAATCTATGAGAATCTGTCTGTTAAAACCTACAGCTTTGACCAACTGTTGGTCACCTGACCTAATATCTCATTTAGCGGCTCGGTGTCACATTTTGTTTGATAACGCTCCTCTGAGGCGCCTTGAGACGGGGTGAAAAGGGGAGATATTGGTCTCCCGGTTGCCGAGTTACTGTCTACAGTGTAGAAGTAAGATGTATATAAAAGGAAAATTCAACGATCAACATCCACTGAGTTTGCTGATCTCCATCAAGGGGCGGGGAGGGGGTGCGGGGTGGGGATGGGTGATAGCAGCGATACCATTGGGCTCAGTGCCCCAAAGCCATTGAATGAAATATCGGCCAAGTGTCGCCTTATCGCATCTTATTGCATCTCGGACGAGCCCTGCTATTTCTGGCGGGGCAGTGGGACAAGCTTAATTGCTCATGCATCGAGCCGGCGCGGACTCGATGGGCCGAATGACCTGCTGCCGTGCTGTAACCTTCTCTGATTCCATGATTCTATGATACCATATGTTCCATGCTTGGAAGTGAGCATGCGCGTTAGGTGGGTGCAGTTATCCAGGGGTCACCACGGCTGACCTCAGGTCAATCAACCCCCTGCACTCAGACATGAGCAGATAATGCGGTGGGGTATTGGAGGGCGGCCCTGAGCAACTCCCTTCGTGAATACACCTCTTTGGGGGAGATAGAGAGAAAAAGGGGAGAAGAAAAATTTGAACACATTCAGTGGATAATCTAGTAAATATATTTTTAGTTATTCCGTTGGTGCTGAGACAGTGTTCCTTCTGTCAGAGGTTAAGTTCCTCTTTCTTTGAACGAACCCTCCTCTGAGTTGAAACCGCTGTTTTCCGCCATGAAGCCAACTGCTCTTACTGTTCTCTTCAGTACTGGCCATTTTCAGTTTGCTTGCTGATTTTTCATTCTCTATTCCATCTTGCATCTCGATTTTAGGGGTTTTGTGATATTTATGTGCGTATGTGTACTGTCTGTACGAATAAATGTTTCTGGTGAATAACTCAGGCGGCATTCAGCTCTAGGAATTTATTTTAACTCCACTTCCTCCTTCAGTGTGCTAGAATTGAACATGTCACCAAGATACAGATCAACACAATGGGTGGAGACTAATGTTCCACAATGAACGCAGTGCTGCAGCTGCAAGTTGTGCTCAGCATTAACCCCTTATCTCCAACTTTTCATGCTGTTTTTTGTAATTAGACCCAAGTGCACCTATTGATAATTACCATGGATTAATGGAATTAGTTACAAATTTACACCTCTCGATAGACCTTATTTAGTTATGATGGTGAAATGGAGAACAAGGGGGCACAATCTAATATATCCCCTTATTGCTAGCTTAGGAGATATTAGGTGGAATATTAAACATCTCTATCAATTTCAAGTGAATTCAATTCAATTTTATTAATAAATGAATGCCTGATAATCAGTGTGCTCCTGCACCACTATTAGGGGTGGATTTCAAAGAATTAATTAATTACTCGGTTAAAAGCCTATCAGAAAGATTGCCACAATATATTTTCATTCAATATATTTCAACACATTCATGGTTCTTCTACAATGTTCTTACTGTCAGGGGTTCCCATTCTGTTTGAGTGTTGTCCCTAAATAGATCCCCTTAATGAAAGCTTCGAAGATGTTAGTTGCAATATTAAATATTTTTATTCATTTTAAGTCCCTTGAATTGTATTTTATTAATAAATGAATGCCTGAGAATATATCTGTTACTGCACCTCTAATAGTGGTTGCTTTCAAGTGGTTGCTTGGAAGAAAATCAGAAAGATTGGCACAATGAATTTTCATTCAGTGTGTTTAAACACATTCTTGTTCTGCTGACTGTCCTTACTGTCAGCGGTTAAACTTCCTCTTTGTCCGAGGTGAAGCGCTTCTGAGCTGAAACCATTGGCTTCCGTTCTAAGTATTTGATATCACTGTTAAATTCTGCCTGCAATATTTTCAGATTCTTTACTTATTCATGTTCAATTTACTTCCTCCTTCCATACCGTTCACCTGAATTGTGACATTTGTAACAATGAGTAAACTGTTTGTAAAAGTATCGGTTCCCAGTGAGTTCAAACACCATTCTGTTCTCAATATTTAGACTCCACCTCCTCCTTCAGTATGCTGCAATTAACCACATCACTGAGATATAGATCTGCACAGTGGGTGGAGACTAATGTCCTTCAACAAACACAGTGCTACTGCTGACCGTTGCTCAGAAAAAAATAATGAAAGGTTTTAATCGAGAAGTTGGGGAGAGACTGTTTCCACTGGCAGGAGGGTCGGCATTTACCGTTTAATCTCCAACTACCACCTTCAAAGATTTGTGTATGTGAATCCCCAGGTCTCTCTGTTCATGCTCCCACTGTGCAATTTGATCATTTAGATTATATTGCCTCTTCTCACTCTTCTTTCCAAAATACATCACTTCACACTTCTCTACATTAAATGTCATCTGCCATGTGTTTCCCCATTTCACCAATCTACCAATGTCCTCCTGAGCTCTGCCGATAACCTTCTCATTGCTTATTAACATTTCAAGTTGACAAGAATCATAGAATCATAGAATCTTACAACGTGGAAGGAGGCCTTTCGGCCCGTTGAGTCCATGCTGGCTCCTTGAACGAGCTATCCAAATTAGTAATAAACCCCAATTATTTTATCCATAACCCTGCAAATTAGTCCCCTTCCAGTACATGCCCAATTGCCCTTTGAAAGTTCATATGGAATCTGCTTCCATCACCCTTTCAGGTAGTGTGTTCCAGATCTTCGCAAACCTCTTTATGTAAACATTTCTCCTCATTTCCCTCTAGTTCTTTTGCCAACTATTTGAAATCTGTGACCTCTGATTACAGACCACGTGCCAGCAGAAACAATTTCACTCTCCTTGCTCTATCAAAGCCACTCATTATTTTGAATACCTCTATTAGGTCTGCCTTTACACTTACCTGGTCGAAGGAGAACAACCCCAGCTTCTCCAATCTCTCCACATAACTGAAGTCCCTCATCCCTGGTATCATCCGGGTAAATCTCCTCTTTACCCTCTCCAAGACCTTGACATCCTTCCTAAAGTGTGGTGCCCAGAGTTGTACACTGCCAAGGCCTCGGTCACTTCCTTGCAACCATCAGAATCTACATCTCCTTACTTACTTCAAATCAAATTACTTCTGCGTTCCAACTTTGGAATAAACACTTTCACACTCCCTGTTGCCTAGACTTTGACCCGCCATTTGTCATCATGCTTCTGCGGCTGTGCAACTTCTCAACCACTCCCGTTCTTCAACCGTTGATGCCTTTGCCCCGAGTAAAATGTTTACTCTCTTCTATCCTGATCGTTCCTGCTGGTTTAATTCCAAGGGGTGCAGACTTGAGCATATCTGGATCACCACTGGTTCAGCCATCCATCACCAGATATGGCTGACCCAGAATTAGAACAAACACTATGTCCTCTCTGAAAACCGCGTGCTGCTCCAGAATGACCCTGGGGACCAAAGATAACCTCCAGCTTCTTTTGCCCACAACACACAATCTCCATAAATCTCTTTCCCAGCCCCCTCCACACTCTCCTCCAACAACAAATACGAGGACCTACTGAACTTCATGAAGTCTTACAGCACAGAGGAAGGCCTTTCGGCTCGTCATGCATGTGTCAGCTTTTAAATGAGCTATCAAATGAATCCCACTCCCCTGATCTTTCACAATCTCAAAGCATTTTTTCCCTTTTCAACTTTCTATCCAATCCACTTTTGGAAGTTACTATTGAATCTGCTTCCACCACCATTCCAGATCAGAACAACTTGCGGTGTAACAACATTTATCCTCATTTCCTTCTGGTTCTTTTGCCAATTAACATAAATCTGTATCCTCTGATTCCCGACCCTCCTGCCAGTGGAAACAATTTCTCACTACACACTCGGACAAAACCCCTCATAATTTTGAACACCCCTATTAAATCTCCACTTAACCTTCTCTGCTCGAAGGAGAACAATCCCAGTTTTTCCAGTCTCTCCACATAACCGAAGTCACTAAGATTAAGACCATCCATTCAGATGCCTGTGCTGCATCCCACAATTCCCAATATCACCAGCCCCAACCTCTCCTAAGGCTCCCCCATCATCCAGCCCTGATCCTGAGCCTTTTTCGAGTTTCCCTCCGATCTCCACGCATGTACTTTCCGAGCTGAGCTTGCCCATTAGACCCACCTCCTGCTCCCTTGACCTTATTCGGTGTAAACAGCTGACTACCCAACTTCCATTCCGGGCCCCAAACCAGGTGAAATTGTGAATGGTCAGTTTCCTCAGGTACTGTCCTCCTCTTGCCGTGAGACTGTTTGTTTCCTCTGCTTTCTCCCATTCTGATTGAATGCTGTACCTAAATACATCTCCTTATTCATGGCTTCGGCGATATTAGTTGCAATATTAAATATGTCTACGTATTTTAAGTGAATTGAATTGAATTTATTAATAAATCAATGACCATGAATAAGTCTGTTACTACACCTCGAATATTGGTGGTTTTCAAATAATTAAATAATTATTTGAAATTAACTTTCAGTTGAAAGCATATCAGAAAGATTAACACAGTGAATTTACGTTCAAAATGTTTAACCTCAGGTTTCCTTTTTATGTATTTGCTCTCACTGGTAACTTCAACCTGATGTTATATAGAATTTACAGCATGGAAACAGTCCATTCGGCGTAACTGGTCTGTGCCGGTGTTTATGCTCCACGCGAGTCTCGCCCCATCCTACATCAGCTAACCCGATCAGCATTTCCTTCTACACCTTTATCTCTCATGTACCTATCTCGCCTCCCCTTAAAGGCATCTATGCTATTCGCCCCAACTACTCCATGTGGTAACAAGTTTCACATTCTGACCACTCTCTGTGTAAAGAAGTTTCTCCTGAATTCCCTATTGGATTTATTGTGACTATTCTATATTTAGGGCTCCTGGATTTGGACTGTCTCACAAGTGGGAGTGTTTTCTCTACGATTACCCTATCGAACCACTTCATAATGTTTAAAACCTTTATCATGTCACCCCTTAGCCTTCTCTTTTCCAGAGAAAAGATCCACAGCATGTTCAATCTTTCCTGATGGGCGGAACCACTCAGTTCTGGTTTCATTCTTGTGAATCTTTTTTGCACCTTCTCCAGTGCCTCTGCATCCTTTTTTTAATATGGCGACCAAAAGTGTGCACAGGATTCTAAGTGTGGTCTAACCAAGGTTCTATATAAGTTTAACATAACTCATCTGCTTTTCAATTCTATTGCTCGAGAAATGAACCCCAGTGCTTTGTTTGCAATTTATGGCCTTGTTAACTTTATTTGCTACTGTTAATAATTTGTGAATCTGTACCCCTACATTGCTTCGCTCCTATGTCCAATTTAGACTCTTATTTTCCAGGGAGTACGTGGCCTCCTTAATCCTTCTACCAAAATGTACCATATAATATTTTCAAATTCTTTACTTATTTATCTTGTATTTTTAGTCCGCCCTCCAAAGCGATGACACTCATATTATGATGTTCGTGACAGTGAGTAAAGTGTCTCTCAAAGTACCGGTTTCCAGTGGATTCTAACACCATTCGGTTCTCATTATTTAGACTCCACTTCCTCTTTCAGTATGCTCGAGCTGACCATATCACTGAGATATAGATCTGTACAGTGGGTGGAGACTAATGTCCTTCAATAAACTCAGTGCTGCAGTTGCCCGTTGGGATCAGCATGAAGCTTTTAATCCCCAATGTTTCCATATCAATTCCCACCGTTAATGCATCCATCCATCCATCCCATAATAGAGCTCCGACACTTCTAATGCAATTCTGTTTCATGGTGTGGAGATGTGGGAATCCGTAAAAATGCACAGTGTTTGGATACACACCAAACCCAGCTGCTTTCCTTTATCTTTCAGTGACGGTTTCACTCAGTCCCAAAACGGGGCTTTTGTGCATTTTGAAGAACTTTTCACGCTGTTGTGTGTCAATGGGTTCAAGGCCACCTTTTGATAGTGACCATGGATTATTGGAATTATTTGCAAACGGACATCTTGTTAGACCTCACTGTGCACACAAATTCTCCTCATCTCGTCTCTGGTTCTTTTACCAATAATTTTCAATCTGACCCTTTGGCCACCGACTCTTCTGCCAGTGGAAACATGTTCTCCTTATTTACTCTATCAAAACCCTTCATGATTTTGAACACCTCTATGAAATGGCCCTTTAACATTCTCTGCTCGAAGGAGAACAATTCCAGCTTCTCTAGTCTCTCCAATTAATTGACGTTCCCTATCCTTGGTATCATTCCAATAAATTTCCTCTGTACCTTCTGTAAGGTCTTGACATCCTTCCTAAAATGTGGTGCCCAGAATTGGACGCAGCACTTCAGCTGCGGTCAAACCAATGATTTATAAATGTTTAGCATAACCTCTTTGCTTCTTTTCTCCATACCTCTATTTTTAAAGCCAATGATCCGATAAGATTTATTGAACAGATTTATTGACTTGTACTGCCACCTTTCACGATTTGTGCACATACACCCCCAGGTCTGTCCGTTCCTGCAACACCTTTAAAATTGCACTATTTAGTTTATATTGCCTCGCCTCATTCTTCCTCCCAAAATGCATCTCTTCACACGTCTCTGTATTAAATGTCATCTGCCATGTGTCTGCCCATTTTATTTCCAGTCTGTCTGAAGTCTGCTACTATCCTCCTCACTGCTTATTACAATTTCAAGTTGACTACAATTCGAACCGAGCTACAAGGTGACTTGACATTTTAGATAAATGAATGGTGGAAACTGGAACAAATGGATTTCTTTCTTGTGAAAATGTGATTCAAATCTTGTGGTTTCAACGTCATTTAATAACTTTAAATAATTTGGACACAGAAATAAATTATTTTGTTTCAAGGCTCAGTTAAAATTGCAGCATAATACACGATTAAAAGGCCGTTTATATCCTCCGATTTCTCCCAATCAGTTTGTATATAAGTCGCCTTATATCAAATATAAGAGATGCTGGGTGAAATTCTATCTTTGCATGTATTTTAACAGAATTGAATTCAGTGTTATTACTCAATGAAAGCCTGAGAAGCAGTCTATTACTGCAACTCAAAAGGGAATTAGGTACATACTTGAAAAGGAAACATGCAGAACTATGGGAAAAGTGCAGGCAGCTGGGACTAATTGGATTGCACTTTCAAGGAGCCGGCACAGGCACGATGGGCTGAACGTCCTCCTTCTGCGCTGGAACAGGCTATAACTTTATGATTCTAATTGTGGTGACACTCGAAAATTAATTATTCGGTTTAAAATGTATTGGAAAGATTGCCACAATGTATTTTCATTGAATGTGTTTAAACACATCCTTGGCTCTGATGCTCTGCTCTTACTGTCAGGGTTTAACTTCCTGTTTGTCTGAGGTGAAACGCTTCTGAGCTGAAACCTTGGGTTTCCGTTGTAAGCATTTCCTGTCGCAATTAACTTCAGCAATAATTATTTTTTGCTGCTTTACTTATTGGTATTCAATTTTCCTCTTTCTTCCATGCCGAGGACACCCGCATTGTGCAATTTATGTCAGTGAGTAAACTGACTGTAAAATTATCGGTTTCCAGCGAATTGAAACACAATTCTGTTCTCATTATTTAGACTCCACCTCCTCCTTCAGTTGTAAACAATTTTACAACATCAAGTTATAGTCCAGCAATTTTATTTTAAATTCACAAGCTTTCGGAGGCTTCCTCCTTCCTCAGGTGTCCTCCTTCAGTGTGCTCGAGTTCACCACATCAGTGAGATATGGACCTGCACAGTGGCTGGAGACTAACGCCCTTCAACAAACACAGTGCTGCAGCTGTCCGTTATGCTCAGCATTAACCCCATCATCTCCAATTTTTAAAATCTCAATTCCCACCGTGAATGCATCCATCCATTCCATAATGGAGCTCCGACGCTTTCATTGCAATTCTGTTTCGTGATGTGGACGCATGTGACGATCTGTAAAGATACACAGTGTCTGCACACACACTCCACACCAGCTGCTTTCCCTTGTCTTTTACTGACGGTTTCACTCAGCCACAAAATGGGCCCTTCGTGTTTTTTGAACAAGTTTTCATGCGGTTTTGTGTCATTTGGCCCAAGGGCATCTTTTGATACTTGTCGTGGGTAATTGGAATGTTTTACAAAGGGACGTCTCGATTGATTTTATTCAGTTATAGAGGGGAATCCAGAACAATTGGGCATGGTATTAAAATTAGAGCTGGACCATTTGGAGTGAAAGCAGGAAGTACTTTTTCAAACAAAGTGGAGTGGAAATCTGGAAATCTCTCAAGTTCTGGAGTGGGAGTTTAACCGAAACGGACCAAAATGCCACCAATGTAATCACACTGAGAAATATCCCTAAAACAATTCACGAAAATCAGCTTGTTATATTCATCGTCTGAAGGTGTTGGTGTTCATTTAACTAATTAATGTTTTCTCCTTTTAGTTATCTTTGGGGATCGGCTGAGCGTTTCTCAAGGTTAGTGTCGACGTTTTTCTCTAAAATAATGAAATTCAATAACTACTGCTCTAGACTGCTAAATCATTCAGTTAGTTTTTATGTAAATAAATTTGATTACTGTAACCAATCGTGTTGTGTCATTGGTAGCAGTAATACAGATCTGTATCTCAGCAGCTGTCATTGCAAAGGCACTATGGGATATGTCCATGTTATGGACAGTACATCTATACACCTACTCTGTCGTGGGTTACAAAACTGCAAACAGCACTCCAGGTGGAACATAGGGACATAGGAACAGGTGTTGACCATTCGGCCCCTCGAGCTTATTCCACCATTCATTTAGACCATGACTGATCTTGCTTAGATCACATTTGGAGTACTCTGAACAGATCTGATCTCCATTTTATAAAAAGGATATGGAGGGACTGGAGAAAGTGCAAAAAGAATTACTCGGATGATTCTGGAACTGAGAAGTTATACCTATCAGGAAATATTGAGCAGGCTGGGCCGCTTTTCTCTAGAAAAGAACAGACTGAGGGATGACCGGATAGAGGTTTTTAAGATTATCAAATGGTTTGATAGGGTAGATATAGAGATGGTGTTTCCACTTGCGGGGAAGACCAGACCTAGAGGCCATAAATATTAGGTAGTCACTAATAAATATGGAATTCAGGAGAACCCAGGGAGTGGTTAGACGGTGGAACTCGCTACCACATGGTGTAGTTGAGGCAACTGGCAGAGATGCATTTAAGAGGAAGCTAGATAAACACACAAGGAAGAAAGGAATCGAAGGATGTGCAGATAGGATTGGATTTGTAGGGAGGGACAATGGGATCATTTCTTTTCAACAATTTAAAGGTGATGAGTCCTTTTGTGATGTCCAAAGAACCGCTTAACGTTAAGGCAAATAATTTAAAACCTGACAGTAAATATAGTAACAATAATTGCAATAATATTTCGAAATAATAAAAATGATAACTACATATTAATATCAATCCGATTGCATTTTTCATATTGCTGGGTTTAAACCGATGATGTAACAATCTTTTCTTTCTCTTTTAGTTTATTTGACAGTTATGTGGAAAGTCGTCTCTGCAGGTATAACAATCCTTCATATTTCCAAACTGATTATGGGCCGAGTACAATTAATACATTGCAATTGACCGCGAGTTCTAAATAGCTATCGTTTTAATTTCATTCTAGTAACAACAATAATAAGAACAATGAGAAGAACACTAGGGATAATTTTAACTTTTAGCTGTAGTGCAAAACCGCCGATATTGGCTCAACCGTCCGTTATACATCGCTCCCGATTCCCATTTCTTTTGATTTCGGTGGAAGTAAAAAGTGGGAAAGGTTTATAACCGATGGCCGATCCGATATGGCCCGTTTTACTTAATCCTCAACAATTCAAATGAGAGGAAAGTGTAATTAAGAAGCAGGATGTTCCGTTTCATAACTATGCTCAAAATACTTCAGTGAATGAAAAGTGACGCATTATGTTGACTGCGAACTATAGTCCTCGCTTCCAACTTCCCATAACAACCAATTAAATTGCTCCCCGTTATAGTGAGGAGCGGAGGACGGGGAAATCGATCCACTAGACTCTGCTCTATTTCTACAGTTTAAAAAAGGTTAATATAGAAAACGAAAATATGGAAAGACAATAGACAAAAACTTTCCGGTAAAGAAATGTTTCAATGGATTACAAAAGTGACTCTTTTCAATCTTCCCTCATTTAGATGAGATCACGTTACGATTGGTGAACGGGAGAGACGCTTGTTCCGGAAGAGTGGAGATGTACTATAATAACACTTGGGGAGCTGTGTGTGATGATGATTGGGACATGCTTGATGCGAACGTCGCCTGTCGGCAACTGGGCTGCGGACCCGCCCAATCAGTTCCTGCTAACGCTCATTTTGGAACCGCGTCTGGGTCTTTTTGGTTGGATGATGTTCAGTGCAAAGGGACCGAGTCGACTCTGTGGCAGTGCCGAGCAAAGTCGTTGGGAGAACACAACTGTAACCCTGGCGAGGAGGCGTCTTTTATTTGTTCAGGTAGAGATAAATTGATTTTACCTGTTTTATGCAGGCATGATAATTGATTTCGAATAAGAAATGGCAGGTAAGGAAACTAATGCATCATCACGGTGAGGGACTGAAGTTTCGCTGTCCGTCGCCCTTTGGGTTGCAACGAGTTACGAATATAAATTTGGAGAAAGGAAAAGATGTTCGATTATGGAAGACCTTTTCATCCCGACTCTATGGCTGGGATTTTCCCTTCCGTGGACTAGGCACACCTCAATTATCCTGTCCATCAAATTGAGTGGGAAGGAAACCGTGGGGGTTGAAGGTGAAAAGCCCTGTCTATAAAACAAAAGGAAACGACTCGCCCTTTGGTGCCGGTGCAGCTGCTAGTTGTAAACTGCCGACCCCTGGAGTAAAATTGAACATGGGTCGGGACGCAGAACAAGCGGTATCGCATTGGTCGCCCGCTGGATATTCAGTTCCAGTGACTTCATATCATGATAGTATCACAGTGGGTACAGCACAGGAGGAAGCCATTCGGCCCATCGTGCCGGTGAAGGCTGTTCGAAAGATCTAACCAATTAGTCCCATTCCCCTGCTCTTCCCCCATTAGCCCTGTAATTTTTCCCGCTTGAAATATTTACCAAATCCCCTTGAATATAACTGATTTTCAGGGATGTCGAATAACAGTGGGAAATTCCGATTCTGCCTTCCGATTTTGCGTTCCCTCCCGAGTCTAATTTCACAACGTCGACTCTAATCTATGTTCGGCGTCTTTTGCAGCATTCTCTGAGATTCCTCCCTTTCGAACGTGTCTACAATTGTATTCCCAGTAATTTAAATGCATTCATTTGTTTTAACTCCCTCAGGACAACTTGAAGTCAGACTAGTGAATGGAGAAAGGCCATGTTCAGGACGAGTGGAGATCTATTACAATCGCGGGTGGGGAACCGTGTGTGACGATGATTGGGATGTATTCGACGCTGAAGTTGTCTGTGCACAGCTGCATTGCGGGTTTGCTGAATCCGCACCTGGAAAGGCCCAGTTTGGGGAAGGGAACTCCTCTATTTGGCTGGATTCTGTTCAATGCAACGGGTCGGAGAGCAAACTTTGGCAGTGTAAATCAAAGGCCCTGGGTCAGCACAACTGCAATCACCAGGAGGACGCGTCGGTCGTTTGCTCAGGTACATAACACGTCGTTTTTTGATTCAAGGAGAAAAACTTAACGAAAACAAAGATAGAAAGAAAGAAAGAAGGAAAGAAAGAGAGAAAGAAAGAAGGAAAGAGAGAAAGAAAGAAAGAAAGGAAGATGGAAAGGAAGAAGAAAGGTCGGAAGGAAAGTAAGAAAGGTACAAAGAAAGAAAGTTAGAACGAAAGAACGGTAGAAAGAAAGAAGGAAATAAATAAAGGAAGAAAGAAAGAAGGAAGGAAGGAAAGAAAGAGAATGAGAGAAGGAAGGAAAGAAATAAAGAAAGGAGGAACGAAAGGAAGAAAGGGAGAAGGAATGAAAGAAGGAAAGAGAGAAATTAAGAAAGAAATGAAGAATAAAGAAGGAAAGTAAAAAGGAAAGAAAGAAGTAAATAAAGAAGGACAGGAAGAAAGCAAGAAGGGAAGGAAAGAAGAAAGAAAGAAGGAAAGAAAGGGGGAAGGAATGAAATAAGGAAGTAAATAAAGAAAGAAGGAAAGAATGAATGAAAGAAAGAAAGCAAGAAGGAAAGAAAGGGGGAAGAAAGGAAATAAGGGAGTAAAGAAAGAAAGAAAGAAGGAAAGAATGAATGAAAGAAAGAAAGCAAGAAGGAAAGAAAGAAGGAAAGAATGATAAGATGTGAAGAAGCAAAGAAAGAAGGAAACAAAGAAAGAAAGAAAGAAAGGCATGAAGGGAAGAGAGGAAGAAGGAAAGAAGGAAAGAAAGAAAGGCAGAAGGAAGGATATAAGGAAGGGAATGAAGAATAAAGAAATAAAGAAGGAAAGGAAGAAGGAAGAAGGAAAGGAAGAAAGAAGGAAGGAAAGTAAGAATGGAAGAAAGAAGGAAAGAAAGAAAGGAAGAATGAAGGAAAGAAAGAAGAAAGGTCGGAAGAAAAGTAGGAAGGAGGATGGGAGGAAGGACAGGACAAAGAAAAGTATAAAGAAAGAAAGTTAGAACGAAAGAACGGTAGAAAGAAAGAAGGAAAGAAATAAAGAAAGAGATAAAGAAAAAGAAAAGCAGTATAGATAGAAGATGACCTCTCTAAAGTACAATTTCCAATAATTTCCGGCACAATAATTGTTTTTTTTTTCAAATTTCTTTTAATGTCGGCAAAATTATGGGCTACTTCACAGGGCAAAAAAAGACAAATGATTTCAATGAATCTGAAATTCATCTGCTTTTTGTGAAGTTGGATCAGGGAGATAATTTGTTGATCATACCGGAAAAACTCCTTTCTTTTCTTGGAGTGTTAAAACGAGACATTTAGCTTCCACCAGAACAGGGGAGAAGCGAATTGACCAACTCCAGCTATCCTGGAGTACTGCGCTTGGGTGCTGGATTATGCAGCTAAATTATGGTGTGATGGTCACATCATAAACTATTAGAGATAACAGTGCTTCCATGGCAGCCCAAGTGACGAATATTCGTATAGGGGTAAGAGTTCCCGTTTGCTGCCGACTGACACATTCTCTAATTGCACATCAGGAAATTGCTGTACAATTTACATATACAACCTCCTCAGTAAAATTAAGCATTGACGATGAATTGCAAGGAATTTAAAAGGACCATTCGGGTACAAAACGGAGGAATAACGATATGGTGCACCTTTCGGGATAGTGAGGGAACGGTTTGGGTGCGCTGCTCCTGTTCGGTGATGAAGAAGAGTGGGAAAGCAAAATCGGAACTGTGTTTGTCCATTTTCAATTGAAATTCAGAGTGTGAATAAAACATATAAAATTCTTACAGGGCAACCCTGGATGCAGGGAGGATGTTTCACCTGGTTGGGGAGTCCAGAACGAGGGGTTCACAGTCTCAGGATATGGGGTAGGACATTTAGGACTGAGATGAGGAGAAATGTCTTCACTCAGAGGGTGGTGAACCTATAGAATTCTCTACCACAGAAGGCAGTGGAGGCGAAGTCACTGAATATATTTAAGAAGGAGCTAGATAGATTTCTGGACACAAAAGGCATCAAGGGGTATGGGGAGAGAACGGGAATATGATATTGAGATAGAGGATCAGCCATGATCATATTGAATGGCGGACCAGGCTGGAAGGGCCGAATGGCCTACTCCTGCTCCTATTTTCTATGTTTCGATGTGATCTTTTGACATTCACGATGCGTGTTGAATTGGAGATGAACAGAAGAGAATAGAACAGGAACTTGGCGTTACAAGTGACCCAAAATCAATTTGAATGCATTGCTGCCTCCATATAATGAAATTTAGGATCCGCTCAATTATAGTTCCTGGTTCGTAGTTAACGTGAGTTTTGAACGTTTGATTACAGATCGACCATTAAAGCCCATTCTCTCACTGGAAACGGAATCCAGTATCTTTCTAAAAGGAGACACGGTGAGGATGACATGCAGGGCTTTGAGTTTGTACACCGGGAGCACCTTTTATTTGACGAAAGTTGGTGAAGTTTATCCCATTGCATCCCGAACTGCCCCAGAAGGAACTTACAGCATCAACTTCACCATCAAGGATGCAGACGTTAGCAAGGATGGTGACTACACGTGTCACTATCAAACAGGGAAATCAGGAAGACTTGTGAACTCAACCAGCAGCGATTCAGTGTATGCAAACGTAAGAGGTAGGCAAGAATAAGCCAATGGTATCTCTGGTCCATGAGAGAATGGTAATCGCATTCTCTCTCTCTCTTTCTCTCTCTCAGCTGTTGTTCATTTGGAAGCAATCTCGCCTCTGGGGTTATCTAAGAGTAATGGGTTCAAATCCAAAACTGAGATGCTTGAGCACAAAATCTAGACTAGCACTCCCAGTGCAGTGCTGAGGGAGCGCTGCAACTTTCGGAAGTTGGTGCCTTTCCGAAGAGGCATTAAACCAAGTTGTAGTTGATGTGAAAGATTTGTCTCAGGTTGATGTAAATTTCGAAGAAAAGCAGCCAGAGTTCTTCCAGGGGTCCTGGCCAACATTTAATCCTCAACCATTAATCAGGAAAAGAGATTATCACATTGTTGTGCGCAAAATGGCTGTCGCATTTCCTTCATTGCAACAATGACTGTACTTCAAAAAGGACATCATTGGCTGGAAACAGATAGGAGTTTTTTTAAACGCAATTTTTTTGTTATATCTATCTTTCTTTTATTCTTTCTTTCTTTCCTTCTTTATTTTCTTTCTTTCATTCTTTCTTTCTTTTTCTACCTCTCTGAAACGCTTTTAGTTCTTTCTCAGTGAGCAGAGTTGCAGAGATTAACATTGCCGATTTCATGCAGTTTTGGCCCGTTGACCGAGCCTGACATCCCAAGTTAGTTGATGGGTATTTCGAATCGCTGCAAATACTCTTGGAAATAGAAAGTGAGCTCCGTTTATCATGTTGATGTGAGCATAGCATAGTGGTTATGTTCGTGATCTAGTAATCGAATAGGCCTAGTCTACTATTCTAGCATCATGAGTTCAAATCCCGCTGTGGCAACAGGGGAATTTAAATTTAATTAAATAAAATCTGGAATTTAAAAAAAGCTGTTATCAATAATGGTGGCCATGAAACTACCAGGTTGTCGTTAAAACCCACCTCGTTCATTAATGTCCTTAAGTAAAGGAAACCTACCGTCCTTACCTGGTCTATATGTGACTCCAGACCCACAGCAATGTGGTTGATTCCTAATCGCCCTCTGAAATGGTTGAGCAAGCCACTCAGTTGTTCAAGAAGGTGGCTCGCCACCACCTTCTCAAGGGCAATTAGGGATGGACAATCAACGCTGGCCTTGCCAGCGACGCCCACATTCCACGAACGAACAAAAAAAATAGTCACTATTTCCTCCTCTATCGCAAATGAGCACAGTTGTTCCGGGATGAATTGGGCATCAAAGTTAGGCACATAGAAAATAGGAGCAGGAGTAAACCAATCGACCCTTCGAGTCTGCTCCGTCATTCAATGTGATCATGGCTGCTCCTTTGTCTCAATATCATATTCCCGCTCTCTCCCCGTACCCCTTGATGCCTTTTGTTTCTAGAAATCTGTCTAGCACCTTCGTATATCTAATCAGTGACTTGGTCTCCTCTTCTGTGGTAGAGAATTCCACAGTTCACCACTCTCTGAGTGAAGAAATGTCTCCTTATCTCAGTCTTAAATGTCCTACCCCCGTATCCTGAGAATGTGACCCCCTCGTTCTGGACGCCCCAGCCAGGGGAACCATCCTCCCTTCATCCAATCTGTCTAACCCTGTCAGAATTTTATATGTTTCAATGACATCCCCTCTCATTCTTCTAAACTCGAGTGAGTACAGGCCCAGTCGACCAAATCTCTCCTCATAAGACAGTCCCTGCCATCCCAGGAATCAGCCTGGTGAACCTTCGCTGCACTCCCTCTATGGCAAGTATATTCTTTCTTAGGTAAGGACATTCAATTACGCCGACTTTCACGCCCAGCTTGCTGACTGGATGTTACACCGAAATTTAAAAGCAGGGTTCATTTGCCTATGCCAGATTATACAAATCGGTCCAAATGGAACGCCAGCAATAAGATCACAGTGGGTGAGCTGATATCCTCTGCGGCTTCAGCTCAGTGTCAGAGCTTCTTGCCTGTGCTGCTACTGTTGCTCCCATTATTATGCAGAACAGTGAAATGTCTATTAAGAAGGTTGCGCCAGCCCCTTCTGGACATATGGAGGGCGGGGACCCGGAAGTAATTAATGTGAACCGCGACTGGCAGCTTAAGTATATTGCAATTCTCCATGAGAAAAAAACGTTTTAGAATTAATTGCGCAGAAAATCTCTGTGCTGCTCTTAAATTTTAGGCAACATTCTACACCACCGCTCCTGATGTGAGTACAGGAAAATGGCGTGAGTTAATCTTTTGAATGGGGACAGTCGTGTGTAAATATGAGGCAGAGGGGTTTGACGGTGAACGTTGCAAGTTAATTGTATTACAAAAACAGCGCTATGCTCTCCTTGCTCCGAGGTACGCCGCAAAATTCGACCCATTGTAAACAGGCTAATTGGTAATGAACAAGTTAAGTGAAAAATAATTGGAGATGCTTCAAAGGAGTGGAGCATCCCTCAAATCCAAGGATAGTAATTTATGCTCTTGGCGATAGTGTTAACTCGGATCGACTGCTCGCGATACACCTCGCTCCCATTTTCCATTCTATTGACTTCACTGTGAATAAAATCAGACAGCCCGACGATATCGCTCGTTTTAAACTATCGCCTGGAGTTAAACTTGCCCCCTTCTCCCCGCCAAGGTGTTAAAGGAACGAGGCTGTCATATTTTATACCTGAAGCGGTAAATATTGATCAACGTTTGGTGCTATGTCGACCCAGTCCTTGAAATTAACCTCCTTCACTACAATAACAATGTGTGTTCACATAGCGCCTTTAACGTAGTCTCACATCCCAAGGCACTACACATGAGTTATTCGGACAGGTGACCGAATTCTCGGTCAAAGAGGGAGTTTTTAAGGCGCATCTTAGAGGAGGAGAGAGAGATGGTGAGAGGCGGACTGGTTTCGGGAGGCGAGTCCAGAGCTTAAGACCGAGGCAGTTACTTCCTGTAACAGCCAAATAATTCGTTCCCGATTGGAGGCGAGTCAATCAGCAGTGAGGCAGATAGAAATCGATCCCCTGGTTTCAACTGTCTTTGTGCAGATTTAAAAAAATATTGGTGAATAAGGCATGAGGAAATTATGGAAACATGGGAAACGAAATTGCTCACGACATTATTTTGCTTTTTGTTTAATAAATATGAAGATTGGAACAGGAGTAGGCCATTCAGCCCCTCGAGCCTGTTGCGCCATTCAAATAGATCATGGCTGATCTGCATCTTAACGCCTTCATTCCGTAACATTTAATATCCTTGCCTAACAAAAATCGATCAATCCCAGTTTTGAAATTTTCAATTGACCCCCAGCCTCCACAGCTTTTTGGGGGAGAGAGTTCCAGATTTCCAATCCCCTTTGTGTGAAGAAGTGTTTCATAGCATCAACACTGAATGACCTAGCTCTAAATTTGTGGTTATTCACCGTTCTCTGGACTCCCTCGCCAGAGGCAATAGCGTATCTCTATCTACCCTATGAATTAGTTTAATCATAATAGTGTTTCAATAGACACTTCAACTTTTTTTTAACACTTTCTCCTTTAGATGAGATCGCAATGCGTTTGTTAAACGGGACAGACTCTTGTTCCGGAAGAGTGGAGGTGTACTTTAATAACACTTGGGGAGCAGTTTGCGATGATGCTTGGGACATGCTCGATGCGACCGTTGTTTGTAGGCAACTGGGCTGCGGACCCGCCGAATCGGATCGTGGTAATGCTCATTTTGGAACCGCGTCTGGGCATTTTTGGCTGGATGATGTTCATTGCAAAGGGACCGAGTCGACTTTATGGACGTGTCCAGCAAATTTGGTGGGACAACACAACTGTGGTCCTGGCGAGGAGGCGTCTGTTATTTGTTCAGGTAGAGCTACAGTTTGTTAAAAAATATGATGACGGTATCACAACTCGTTAGAAATATGAACTACAGATAACCACACTAATGTGTTATGGAATTATCGTATATAATCCCACTTAGCAGACATATTTTCCTGGATTTTTTTTATAACTTGAAATTGTAAATTCTGCAAGGCAATTGGCAAATGCTAGTTTTAAAACTTCAAAACCCTGGACAATCATTTGGCAGTCTCGTTGAGCAATGTGGAAAGTTGTGATTTTGTTGTTGCGCTGTAGCATTGGTGATATTAGGACAGGTGACCTAATGCTTGGAAGGGAGAACAGATTCTGCACAGCATGTTCTAGCAAGCAACGTTGAATGGGTTTATTGAATGGATGCATCCAATTTTTAGCTGGACGGGGCGATTCAGAAGGACCTACTTTATTCGCGAGGCATGTGAGAGATCATGGGCCGCTGTGAATATTCAGTTCTGTCTCCGTTACACATTGAAAAAGTGAAGTGGACAATTATTGTCCTCCAAAAAGTGCCACGATGTCCATCCAGAGGAAGAATGTACCGAATTGGCAGATGAATTTCAATATAGATCAATGTGAGGTGGCACGTTTTGTTAGGAAGAATAAGACGGCCACGTAGCCCTTGGGAAATAAGAGTGTAAACGGGGAAGTAGAGCAGCTAGATTCAGGGGTACAGATACACACGTCACCAAAAGTAGCGACGCAGGTTAACAAGACCATAAAAAAGCAAGCCAAGCACTGGCGTTCAATTCTAGAGGGACAGAATTGGAATGCAGAGAAGTTACGCTAAAGTTGTACAGAACCATGGTTCGACCACACTTGAAGCTGATCTGGTCTCCACACTATAAAATGATATGGAGGCACTGGAGAAGGTGCAAATAAGATGTACTGGTCGGAGTGGGACTAACTGGATTGCTCTTGCAAAGAGCTAGCACGGGCTGAACGGGATGAATGGCCTCTTTCTGTGCAGTAACCATTCTATGATTCTATCATACCAGAAATGAGAGGTTATACCTATCAGGAAAGATTGAACAGGCTGGGACTCTTTTCTCTGGAAAAGGGAAGACTGAGAGTCACGTGATAGAGGTCTTTAAGATTTTTATAAGGGTTTGATAGGGTGTTTCCAATTGCGGGAGAGACCAGAACTAGGGGCCATGAACAAAAGATTGACACTAACCAATCCAATATCGAACTCAGGAGAAACATCTTCATCCAGGGAGTGGTGAGAATGTGGAACTCGCTCCCACAAGGAGTAATTGAGGCGAATAGTGTAGATGCATTTAAGGGGAAGCTGGATAAACACATGAGGGAGAAAGGAATGGAAGATATGTTAATAGGGTGAGATAAAAAGGGAGGGAGGAGGCTCACATGGAGCATAAACACCGGCATGGATCCGTTGGGCCAAATGGCCTGTTTCTGTCCTGTAAATTCCAACTATTTCTTTGCAATTGAACGCCATACCATCGTGCTGATGACTGGGACTTAACTCGACGCGGAATTGTCTGCACGCAGCTGCATTGTGGATTTGCTGAATCCTCCCATGGAAATGCCAATTTTGGGGAAGGGAGCTCATCTATTTGGCTGGCTTCTATAAAATGAGAAGGCCGGGAGACCGACCTGTGGCATTTGCCAATCAAACGACTGGGGTCAGCACAACTGCAATCACAAACAGGATACTTCGGTTGCTTGATCAGGTACACACTGATGCTGCGTGTTTGACAGCGAGAGCAAAACAGACAGAAGGTTAGAAAGAAAGAAAGAAAGTTGCCAAATCTTTCACATCCAATTAATTGTATTTTTTTGCTGTAACCCTGCTTTGGGAAGGGTTGAGATTGGAAAACTATCACCTCTGTTTTTCCCTTTGACAGTGGAATTCAGAGTGTGATCTTTTAACATTCGTGGTACGTATTGAATCGAAAATTATAAGGACAGCGAACAGAACAGCAATGTAGATGATCCGACACAAGATTAAAGATATTTATATACAGTATTCCTATAATGAGGTTTACACTCTGCTCATCGCTGTTCCTGATTCACAGAAAATGTTAATTCTGAATTTCTGATTTCAGGTCGACCATTAAAGCCCATTCTCTCACTGGGAAGGAAATCTGGCCCCTTTCTGAAAGGAGACACCGTAACGATGATGTGCTGGGCTTCGCGTCTTTATGCAGGAGGCACCTTTTATTTGAATAAAGTTGGCGAATCTAAGCCCATTTTGTCGCGAACTGCACCAAAAGGAACTCATAACATCACCTTCACCATCGACGATGTAAATGTTAGCTGGAGTGGAGACTACACGTGTCACTGTCAAACAAGGAATTCAGGATGGCTGATCAACTCAACCAGTAGTGAACCAGTCCATGTATACGTAAGAGGTGAGCGAGATTGTCTATTGAGAGCTAAAATCGTCCCATCGCTATCTCTCTCTCTCTATTTAACCATCTCTGAAATGCTTTTAGTTGTATCTCCGACAGAAAGAGAAAGAGATGCAGAGATTGAACGAGTACAGTTAGCAACTTGATTCATTGTGGATAGGTTCACCTTACCTGACATCTCGAGTTAGTTAATGACTGTTTGAAATTGCCGTGAATACTCTTGTAAAGACAAAGTTAGATCAGTTCGTTCAGGTCATTGTCAGCACTGGTCATTATCTCCAGCTCTATCACAGTTCTGTTGATTTACCTGCAGCCCATGGTCGGATTGGGCATAACAGCAAACATACTTCTGGGATGTATCTGCAGATCCACACACAGCGCTTGGGGAACACATGAAACTTGGATGGGGATGCTAAATGGATAGGATCGCATGGGCCGACGTTTATACGCCCCACTTGATATTCAGTCCTTTTGAAGTCAATGGGGGAAAAGTTGGATAAGGGCCGTTTTTGGGCACGGGTAGCGTGATGCTCTATTACCCCGCGCCCAATGGCCCCTGCGAGTTTCGGCCAGCCGGAGGGCTCACCTGCAAACAGCATTCCATTCAGGATCTTGCACGTGGAATCAATACAATTCGGACTTTCCACCACCAGGGGGAGCTCAATCTCTTAAAGGGAGGATGTTTCTTAGAAATCTCTTAAAGGTAGCTGGTACATGTTATTTCCTGAAAATAACAGTCTACTGTCTGCACGGAGTCTGAACAGATATCAGACATCACACATGTAAAACACAGATGCAGGTCCCATCCCTATGTTTACACACTGATGAGTTATGTTAAAACATTGAATAAAGGTTGCGCACTACTAAATCCCACATCCTCCAGACCTCACCAATGTGCCGATCTGAGTTGGTACTAGGCCTGCGAGAGTGCATGCACCAAGGTTCTCTGCTGATGCACTAGAGGCCTTGGTGCAAGAGGTGGGCAGAAGGAGGGACATCCTATATCCGCTGTGGGGGAGCAAGAGGTCCTCCAGACATATATCCAAAAGGCAGTGGGAGGCAGCGGGGGACGAAATCAATGCCAGGTGAACAGCATCACGAACATTGATGCAGTGGAGGGAGAAGTTCAATGCCTTGACATGAGTGGTCGAGGTGAGTGAGGTGCGTGCGCATCCAAGACGCCATTTTGGATGTCAGCGAGGCCGTGGAGCGCCGAAACAACGGGCGCTACACTGCCCAATTTTGCGCCCAATGTGCCTGAATATCAGACGAGGAGTATAAAGGGCGATATTATACCGCCCGTTTTGCACTACTCTTCAAGCCGAATTTCTACCCCTGGATATTTTACTGACAGGTTGAAGACCATCAATTGTCTAGTTCCGGCGCGCCATTAGTTAATCTGGTTCACGTTAATGAAATAATGGTGTCACAGATTTCGGAATGTTTGCATTACAGAACACAATTTCATGGAAGTATTGATCCGCCTCTGCCTTGCTGCTGTTTTCCTGGTTCTGATTATATTTCTACTTGCGTGGGGATTGATGAAAAAATATCGGCGTAAAGATAAAACCTACAGTAGCACAGGTGAGAGTGTACTGCGGATGTTATTGAACTTAAGACTCTGTGCTTTATTTTATTGTCTTTTTACAATCTTGTAGTGAGATTTGATTAATTAACATGTGCTGTACATTGGGATATATGCGTCCGGTAGTTGTAACAACGATTGTTGTAACATACTAATCGATCCCTTTACTTAAATATATTAATGTCACCGCTTTGAAATTTAAATATATATATATATATATATTAGAATTTCCTGGCTGCTTCTCCCACTCCTCCGCCGAACTTCCACCAAAACTACAGTGGCAGAGCGGGCGAAGACCTGAGGACATTCTCTGGGCGAAAAGAAAAGTAGTCATTTTTGTCTGGCCGATGATTAATGTCTATTTTTGTTTTCACTGCAACAGAAAATTGCAAACGGTTCAACGATCCTGGAAATTACCGGCGATATAATTCAAGTGCAGCAGACAGCCTGCATCGGGAGAGCAGTTTGTAGTTATGGGAAGTGCACACGGAACTGACCCGTATTGAATGATCCAGTTAAATTGCGTGATTCAGAAAGGCGCATACTGTCGAATTGACCGCTGATCCACAATGGAAATCCATAACCAACAGATCAGTCTGCTTAAAACGTCGTCTGTTTCGTTAAAACTTAGCGTTAAATTCTTTGTGTTCAATTTGTAGCATATTTGCTATCATATCTTTGTCATAATTCTGTATGAAGGTACTTCATTATAAATTCCTAGCTCCACATTTAAAATGAGCTCTATGAAAAAATAACACAGTGTGATTGCACCTCCCCTTCAGTGGTGACCCACTAATCCCTTAGTTTTGCCTCTCTAAGTTCCTCAACTTGTACGTCAGAGACTTTCCGATGCTTCCACCAACTCTGCTGCCCCACTTCCCAATTTACTGCACGTTTTGCTATTCAACTGTAAGTAATCAGGTCAAAGTACTCAATAAAAAAACAACGACAGAATGTATTTCATTGAAAACGGGGGCTGAATCGTTGCATGCGTACCTTTATCCAATTAACCAATACCCTGTAATGCGACTTCCCCTGAAGATTACACTCGGTCTTGATTGGAGTATCTGAGCTCCTCTGCAGTACAGGCCGAGGAAATGAGAGACGCAAAACCGTGGTGCTACAGTACCA
Organism: Heptranchias perlo; assembly: GCF_035084215.1. NCBI lineage: Eukaryota > Metazoa > Chordata > Chondrichthyes > Hexanchiformes > Hexanchidae > Heptranchias > Heptranchias perlo. Next base: position 2,958,325 of record NW_027139623.1, on the reverse strand, counting down.
AGGGTGAATAGATCGGACTTCAGCGTGACAATTTACATAGAAATGTGCACATTGAAATTTATAATGGGAAAATGTGTGCAGAGACCTAAGTTATATTAATGTATATCAATGCATATTATTACTCGACCTCTCCAGTGTGAGTCATTGAGATGTCCGCCGTGCCCTTGTCCATTTGAATTATGCTTCATAATATTATGCTTTCTTGTTGACTCATAATCTCCAGTACAATGACTTACCATTAAGTGGCAGGAATGAAAATGGTGAATATAATGAAATAAAGCATATTTCGCATATTATTTTCAGTTCAAACAAATACAAAAAGAACCAAACGTACATAGTCAGAATGACAAATCAATAAAACCAATTATAATAACGATTAAATGAGAAAGCGAGTTTATGCTGACAAGCTATTTATTAATGAATCAATTATTACACAAGCAACAGTAAAACTCAATTCAGAGAATAAAAAACACGCCAGAAATATTTCGGCATCTATTCGCAGACATGAGGTAGCCTTTGGATGGCGGATGCAATGGTTTGGGGGGAAATGGCCTGCAGAATGTGGGGTGAAATCGGCGGTGGAGCAATACAAGCGATAGAGCACAGGCAGATCGATTTACATCTCACCAAGGAAACGAAGCTCGGGCGTTGTGTAAAACGGGCGGCCCATCCGTTGTCGCCCGTGTTATCGCGAAAGAGAGAACATTTTTGGTGGGCGAACAAAAGTAGGAGCAAGGAGAAATCAATATCCTGACACAGCTAACCATGATACGAAAAACATTTTTTAAGACATTCAGGGGCACTGTAATCCCCGAAGAATATTAACAGGGAATTGGGGCTGAGGTGCTGCCTGAATCGTGCCGCTGTGTGTCCAAGTGTAGGAATCAGTGGCTTTTGGAGTTCCATCTAGTGATAGAAATGTGCAGTTGCAGGTATTGAATGTGATGTGGCGATGCCAGTGATGGACTGGGGTGGACAAATGTAAGGAGTCTTGCAACACCAGGTTATAGTCCAACAGCTTTATTTGAAATCACAAGCTTTCGGATGTGGCTGATCTCCACTTTCTCGCCCAATCCCCATATCCCTTGATTCAATTAGCGTCCACAAATCCATCAGTCTCATCCTTGAATATACTCAACGACTGAGCATCCACAGCCCTCGAGGGTAGAGAATTCACAACCCTCTGAGTGAAGAAATTCCTTCTCGTCTACGTCTTGAATGGCCGACCCATTATCCTGAGACTATGTCCCCTAGTTCTGGACTCTCCAGCCAGGGGAAACAGCCTCTCAGCATCTAACCTGTCAAGCCCCCTCCAGTATCTACAATGAAATCACCTCTCATTCTTCTAAACTCAAGAGAGTACAGGCCCATTCTACTAAATCTCTCCTCATAGGACAACCCACTCATTCCAGGAATCAATCTAATGAACCTTCGTTGCTCTGCCACTCAGGCAAGCATATCCTTCCATAGATAAGGAGATCAAAACTGTACACAACATTCCAGGTTTAGTCTCACCAAAGCCCTACACAATTGTGGTGCGACTTCCTTAATCTTGTTGGCTATACCAGTCAGATGGAGGTAGGTACAAATTTGTAATTTTAATGTATTAGTTTCCCTAAGATTACAGCTGTCCGTGGAAGGAGGGCCTACCTAAGAGCTGAGGATCCAGGAGTGAAGAGATATCACACCTACTGACGATCGCTCACCACTTTGGCCACAGTAGGGAGCGGATATCGCACCACCCCCATTCTGTACATAAGAACATAAGAACATAAGAAATTGGAGCAGGAGTAGGCCAATCGGCCCCTCGAGCCTGCTCCGCCATTCAATAAGATCATGGCTGATCTGATCCCAACCACAAATCTAAAGAACACAAGAAGTCGGAGCAGGACCCGGCCACATAGCCCCTGGGCCCTCTCCGCCACCCACAGGGCATTGACCGATCCGAACTCAGCTTCATGTCCAATTTCCTGCCCGCTCCCCATAACCCCTAATTCCCTTTACTTCTAGGAAACTGTCTATTTCTGTTTTAAATTTATCTAATGATGAAGCTGGGTTAAGACCATCATCTCACTGGAAGGCGAGGCAACCATTCCCACTGCGGCAACTCATAATGATAAGATTATATAGGTTCCTGGGTTAAATGCTCAAAGCTGCTAATATATTAGCGGTAAGATGAACTCACAATACAGGACGCCGAATGCTGTCTTGAGCCAGCTACATAATGACTCTAATCATAAACTAATCTAGCCAATTGGTGTCAATATAGGACACTGGTGTAAACGAGCAAATTGGAACCAGACAACTAATTAATGTGGAATTACCATGACATAAATAAATTGCCTTTGTAACCTTCTTTACTGGATCTGGCAGTTAACTCTATCTCGTAATAATTTGCATACATTATGTCTACTGATTAAATGCTGTTATTAAGGACACGAGGATAATGAAGATACTTTAATTCATGACTATATGGTCTGTATTCTCCTCTCAGAATGTTGTCAAGAAAGGGTTCGTTCCTTCACTGTGTACTCAGTTCCAACACTGCAAGGTAGTGGACAGGTAAGAAAATAATCAGAAAGGCTAATGGAATGCTGGCCTTTATTTCAAGGGGGTTGAAAAACAAAGGCGTTTAAGTTATGCATCAGTTTTACAGCCTTGGTTAGATCCCACCTGGAGTATTGCGTTCAGTTCTGGGCACCGCATCTCAGAAAGGAAATATTGGCCTTGGACGGGTCGCAGTGCAGAATCACCAGAATGATACCGGGGCTAAAAGGATTGCATTATGAATACAGGTTACCTAAACATGGGTTGTATTCCCTTGAGCTTAGAAGGTAAAGGGGTCGATTTAGACAATGTATTTAAAAGGATCAGAGGAATCGATAAGGTGTATACAGATAATCGATTTCCCCTGGTGGAGAGATCCAGAATAAATCGAAACAATCTTAAAATTCGAGTTAAATCGTTCAGGAGTAACATCAGGAAATACTTTTTTCACAATAAGAGCAGTGGAAACTCATAAGTCGCTCCCACAGAACATACAAACTAAGTGCAGGAGTAGGCCACTCGGCCCCTCGCACCTGCTCTGCCATTTGATAAGACCATGGCTGATCTGATTACGACCTCAAATCTACTTTCCCGTCTACCTACTATAACTTTTGACCTCCTTGTTAATCAGGGCTCTCTCTAACTCAACCTTAAAAATATTCAATGACCATGCCTTCACCGCTCTCTGGGAAGGGAGTTCCACAGACTCACGACCCTCGGAGAGAAAAAAAATCTCCTCATCTCCGCTTAAATGGGACACCCCTTATTTTTAAACCGTGGCCCCCTAGTTCTAATCCCTCCCACAAGGGGAAACATCCCCTCAACATTTACCGCTTCTAGTCCCCTCATGATCTTATATATTTCAATAAGATCACCTCTCATTCTTCTAAACTCCAGTGTATACAGGCCCAAATTGTCCAACCTTTCCTCATAAGATAACCCCCTCATCCCAGGAATCAGTCGAGTGAACCTTCTCTGAACCACCTCGAAAGCAATTATGAGGTAAAAGCTAAAGAATTCCAGTTCCCCTTTTTTGTAACATACAATTTCTTCATCTTCCCGTTTATTGGCGAAACTTTTAACTTCGGTGACGGAGTAAAACGCCCGTTCTACCGCCAAATTTTCCTTTCAATTGACTTCAATGGATAATCTAGCTTTCCGCTTAAACACCTTGCCTGAATTTTCTTTGCATTGAAGTCACAGGTAAGGATAATCAACTGCCAATATAATCAAAAATTACCTTTTTTTTCTTTCACACGACGATCGAATTGCTTCATATTCCAAGCTTTTCCTGAAATCTTCCAGAATTTGAATTCAGAATGGACAATTGGGCCACCCATGTTATGAATTCAAATTAAAACGTTAGACATTAGAATATCTTCTGAGTTTGGAGTTTAAATCTTACATTAACAACAATAATGAGAAAGATTTCATCTGCTTTTATTGCAAGAAGTCACAAGTTAGGATAACCTGACCAGCAATCGGTATTCAACTAACTGTATCTGACTGTGACGAATAATATTAATACAGCATTAGTATGTTTGTATTTTCAAAAGGCATTCAATAAGTTGCCACATAAAAGGTTGTTACACAAGGTAAGGTCTCATAGGGTTGGGCGTAATATATTAGCATAGATAGAGGATTTATTAACGGACAGGAAACAGAGTGTAAGGATAAACGGGTCATTTTCAGGTTGGCAGGCTGTAACTAGTGGGATGCCGCATGGATCAGTGCTTGGACCTCAGCTATTTACAATCTATATTAATGACTTAGATGAAGGGACCGAGTGTAATTTATCCAAGTTTGCTGACGATACAAGCAAAAGCTTGATGCGTAATCTAATTGACGTGTTTAAAATGATAAAACATTCGATAGGGTAGATAAGGAGAAACTACTCCATCTGGTGGGCAAATCCAAAACAAAGGAGCAAAATCGGAAAATTAGGGCCATTTCGGAGCGAAATCAAGAACCACTTTTTAACTCAAAGGGTTCTAGAAATCTGGAACTTTCTCCTCTAATAGACTGCGGATGTTGGGTCAATTGGAATTGTCAAGGATGAGATCGATATGTTTTTGTTAGGTGAGGGTATAATGGAAAATTGATCAAAGGCGGGTAAATGGAGTTGAGGTGCTGATCACCCGTGATGTAATAGAATGGCGGTGATTGCAGGAGGGGCAGAATGGCCGACTCCTCATCCTATGTTTCAACCAACATCGTCAGAACAAATTATATCGGCATGGATCTCATTTGTTATTTGCGGCTGCTTGCACAAGAATTAAACTTGAAAAATAATTTCATGGACTGAAAGTATTTGCAGACGTCTTGCAGATGTGGGAAAAGCACGGTTTGTAAATCTAAGTTCTTTCTTCCTTAAAGCTGAGAAGCTCCAACAATTGAGAATAAGAGAAATAGGCTCTAAGTTTCTTCTCCGTGTCACCCACTGTGTTTTGTCCTCTTCTCGACTCTTGTCATCTGAGCCCCATCGACCTCTCCACTCACTGTACACAGTTTCACCTTCATCCATCTCCCTCTTGTATCACTCACTCTCACCTTTATCAATCTCCCTCTTGTATCACTCACTCTCACCTTTATCAATCTCCCTCTGTATCACTCACTCTCACCTTTATCAATCTCCCTCTTGTAACACTCACTCTCACCTTTATCAATCTCCCTCTGTATTGACTCACTCTCACCTTTATCAATCTCCCTCTTGTATCACTCACTCTCACCTTTATCAATCTCCCTCTGTATCACTCACTCTCACCTTTATCCATCTCCCTCTGTATCACTCACGCTCAACTTTATCTATTGTCCTCTGTATTACTCACCTTTATCCATCTCCCTCTGTATCACTCACTCTCACCTTTATCAATCTCCCTCTTGTATCACTCACTCTCACCTTTATCAATCTCCCTCTGTATCACTCAATCTCACCTTTATCCATCTCCCTCTGTATCACTCACTCTCAACTTTATCCATTGTCCTCTGTATTACTCACCTTTATCCATCTCCCTCTGTATCACTCACTCTCACCTTTATCAATCTCCCTCTGTATCACTCACTCTCACCTTTATCCATCTCCCTCTGTATCACTCACTCTCACCTTTATCCATCTCCCTCTGTATCACTCACTCTCACCTTTATCAATCTCCCTCTGTATCACTCACTCTCACCTTTATCCATCTCCCTCTGTATCACTCACTCTCACCTTTATCTATTGTCCTCTGTATTACTCACCTTTATCCATCTCCCTCTGTATCACTCATCTCACCTTTATCCATCTCCCTCTGCATCACTCACTCTCACCTTTATCCACCTCCCTCTGTATCACTCATCTCACCTTTATCCATCTCCCTCTGCCTCACTCACTCTCACCTTTATCCACCTCCCTCTGTATCACTCACTCTCACCTTTATCCACCTCCCTCTGTTTCACTCACTCTCACCTTTATCAATCTCCCTCTGTATCACTCACTCTCACCTTTATCAATCTCCCTCTGTATCTCTCACTCTCACCTTCATCCATCTCCCTCTGTATCACTCACTCTCACCTTTATCTATTGTCCTCTGTATTACTCACCTTTATCAATCTCCCTCTGTATCAATCACTCTCACCTTTATCAATCTCCCTCTGTATCACTCACTCTCACCTTTATCAATCTCCCTCTGTATCACTCACTCTCACCTTTATCTATTGTCCTCTGTATTACTCACCTTTATCAATCTCCCTCTGTATCAATCACTCTCACCTTTATCCATCTCCCTCTGTATCACTCACTCTCACCTTTATCTATCGTCCTCTGTATTACTCACACCTTTATCCATCTCCCTCTGTATCACTCACACCTTTATCCATCTCCCTCTGTATCACTCACGCTCACCTTTATCAATCTCCCTCTGTATCACTGACTATCACCTTTATCAATCTCCCTCTGTATCACTGACTCTCACCTTTATCAATCTCCCTCTGTATCACTCACCCTCACCTTTATCTATCGTCCTCTGTATTACTCACACCTTGATCCATCTCCCTCTGTATCACTCACTCTCACTTTTATCAATCTCCCTCTGTATCACTGACTCTCACCTTTATCAATCTCCCTCTGTATTACTCACTCTCACCTTTATCTATCGTCCTCTGTATTGCTCACACCTTTATCCATCTCCCTCTGTATCATTCACTCTCACCTTTATCTATCGTCCTCTGTATTACTCACACCTTTATCCATCTCCCTCTGTATCATTCACTCTCACCTTTATCTATCGTCCTCTGTATTACTCACCCCTTTATCCATCTCCCTCTGTATCACTCACTCTCACCTTTATCTATCGCCCTCTGTATCACTCACACTTATATCCATCTCCCTCTGTTGGTGTCACCACTCTACACACAGTCTCACCTTAATCTATTTCCCTGTGCATCACTCAGTGTACTCCCTCTCGCCTTTATATTGGAGTCTCTCTGTATCACTGTGCTCAGTCTCACCTTTATCTAGCTTCCTCTGTATGCTGTCTCACTCTTATCCACCTCCAGCTGTTAGAAAGGCGGCAGCCAAATTGCGCCCAGCAAACAGCAATGTATCAATAGCCAGATCATCTGTGTTTTCATGATGTTGGTTAAGGGATAAATATGGGCCAGGATATCGGGGACAAATCCCATGCTCTTCTACCAAATAATGCCATTGGATCTTTCACGTCCACCTAAGAGGGCAGTCGGGGCCTCGGTATGAAGTCTCATCTGAAGGTCGGCACCTCCGACAGTGCAGCACTCCCTCAGCACCGCACTGGGAGCGTCAGGCTGCGTTAGTTGCTCAAGTCTCTGGAGTGGAACTTTATACCCACGACCTTCATGACTCAGGCGAGCGAGTTATCAACCGAGGCACAGCTGACACTAATTGATCGCCCCAGAAAGTAGACTGTGCTGTGGTCCGAATACTTAAAACGTTGCAGACGACACAAAGCTGGGGTGGAATGTGAGCTGTGAGGAGGATGCAAAGAGGCTCCAATGTAATTTAGGCAAGTTGGGTGAGTGGGCAAGAAGATGGCAGATGCAGTATAACGTGGATAAATGTGAGGTTATCCACTTTGGTTGAAAAAAACAGAAAGGCAGATTATTTTCTGAATGGAGATAGATTGGGAAAAGGGGAGTTGCAACGAGACCTGGGTGTCCTTGTACACCAGTCGCTGAAAGCGAGCATTCAGGTGCGGCAAGCAGTTAGGAAGGTGAATGGTATGTTGGCCTTCATTGCAAGAGGATTTGAGTACAGGAGCAGGGATGTCTTACTGCAGTTTTACAGGGCTTTGGTGAGACCACATCTGGAGTATTGTGTGCAGTTTTTGTCTCCTTATCTGAGGAAGGATGTCCTTGCCATGGAGGGAATGCAACGAAGGTTTACCAGACTGATTCCTGGGATGGCAGGACTGACGTTTGAGGAGAGATTCGGTCGACAAGGCCTATATTCACTGGAGATTAGAAGAATGAGAGGTGATCTCATTGAAACATATAAAATTCTAACAGGACGAGACAGACTAGATGCAGGATGGATGTTCCCATTGGCTGAATCAGTGGAGGGTATGGTTTGTGTCTGGATGTCAATCATTTTTTAAAAATCGCCCAACACACCTGGTGTGCAGAAGCTGAGTGATGCAGTACTGCAGTGGCGTCAGACACTGACACTGTTTGTATCGCTGGTTTTCATTTGTCGATATTCAGAATGATCATTAACAGAGATATTAAACTGATCACTTTTGTATTTTCTACCTCACCTGTTCTTGAGTAATGAGAGAATATTTTATTTATACAGGCAAATCCTTGAAGGACCCAGAATAAATGTGATGTTTCCTCCAGCCAAAGCAGAAGGAACAGTGCAGCCAGCTCCTTCTCACACACAGTAGGTACACTATCACTCACAGAGAGCACAGAGACACAGACAGGTCATCAGTTCCACAGTCTCAGACAGCAGAAGTAGTCAGTCCCACACTGTTCCCAAGTTCCAGAGACACATTTTCAATCCAACTGTCAAACAGAGCAGGTGAAGTAGACGCTGTTCCATTTCCCACTAACTCAGTCCCGCTGACAGGGAAATACAAAAATCCCAGTCCAAAATCACACTCTCAGATTGAAAAGCACTGTGTCAATCTCACAACAGGGCAACATTAAATATCAGATAGAAATCACACATGGTACCTGATTGAAAAGGTACAGAATGAATCCAACGATGTACCGTGTGATTCCAATTGAATACTAGCCCAGAACTCACATACAGTATCAGATTGAGAAATGCTGTGAGAGTTTAACCTGAGAAACACATTAGATACCAGTTTATAATATATTCATAGTATGAGATTTAAAGATACAGTATCAATTCTATTAGTACAGACTGAAATACACATTACATACCAGTCCAAATATCTCATACAGTATTAGATTGAGGGATACTGTATCAATTCCATTATTTTAGACTGAGGTACACATTATAGCTACTATGTCAACATATCAGTTTGAAAGATATATTGTCACTCAAAATTGTACTCACAGAGATACAGATTTAAGAGTAGTCCAAAAAGTGCACACATTATCTGACTAAAACCTACATCATATCCTAAAGTGTATCCATTTTAACAATTAAATAATGAGAAAAACTATGTCAGGATTACATCATTTAAATTGTAGTTTTCAACATCATAAATATAATCTGAGTGGAAAATTGCATACAGATACAGAATGAATCCCAAACTCACACACAGTACCAGGGACTGACAGATACAGAATGAGTCTCACACTCACATACAGTACCACATACTGAGAGATACATAATGAATCCCACACTCACACACAGTACCAGAGAATGACAGATACAGAATGAATCTCAAACTCACATACAGTACCAGGGACTGACAGATACAGAATGAATCCCAACTCACACACAGTACCAGAGACTGACAGATACAGAATAAATCCCACACTCACTCACAGTAACACATACTGACAAATACAGAATGAATCTCACACTCACACACATTACCAGAGACTGACAGATACAGAATGAATCCCACACTCACACACAGTACCAGAGACTGACAGATACAGAATGAATCCCTCATTCACACACAGTACCAGAGACTGACAGATACAGAATGAATCCCACACTCACACACAGTACCAGAGACTGACAGATACAGAATGAATCCCACACTCACACACAGTACCAGAGACTGACAGATACAGAATGAATCCCTCATTCACACACAGTACCAGAGACTGACAGATACAGAATTAATCTCACAGTCGCATTACTGCAGACTGAGTTACAACTCTCACACATGTGAGTTTAATACATGCAGTATCCATTCGAATAGTTTATCATGAGAGACAAATTGCAAACAAGTCCAACACTCTCGTACAGTATCAGATTGAGAAATGCTGTGACAGTGTAACCTGAGAAACACATTAGATACCAGTTTATAATAAACTCATAGTATGAGATTTAAAGATACAGTATCAATTCTATTAGTACAGACTGAGATACACATTACATACCAGTCCAAAAATCTCATACAATATTAGACTGAAAGACAGAGTATCGACTACAATAGTACAGACTGAGCTACACATTATATACCAATTCAAAAATCACCATCAGTTTGAAATATATATTATGATTCACAATAGTACTCACAGAGATACTGATTTAATAGTAGTCCAAAGAGCACACAAATTATCTGATTAAAAAACCTCCAGCACCAAATCCTAAAGTTTATCCATATTTACCAATTAAATAATGAGAAAAACTGTTTAAACATTGAGCTATTAAAGCTACAGTATTGAACGCCATAATGTAATCTGAGAGAATAATTATAGACAAATACAGAATAAATCTCACATTCATTCTCTATCTGTCACCACAGTTGACAGATCGAGAATGAATCACTCGCTCTCATAATGTACCAGAGACTGACAGATAAATTATGAATCCCACACTCACACAGTACCAGAGACTGAGAGATACAGACTGAATCCGACACTCACATAGAGTATAGAGTATGAGAAACTACATATATATAAAATTATTCAACACCCATACACAATACGAGGTGATGTATTCTAAGAATGAATCCAACACGCACATATAGTACCAGGGAGTGACAGAAACAGAATGAATCCCACACTCACACACGGTACCAGAGATTGTATATACAGACTGAATCCCACACTCAAACACAGTAACAGAGATTGTATATACAGAATGAATCCCACAATCATATATAGTACCAGATTACACAATCAATCCCACACTAACATAGATTATGAGAAACTGCATATATAAAGTGAATTCAACACACACATACAGTACTGGAGACTGACAGACACAGAATAAATCCCACACTCATACAGTATCAGAGACTGCATATATCGAATGAACTGACAACTCACACACACTACTGACAGATACAGAATGAATCCCACACTCACACACGGTACCAGCAACTGAGAGATACAAAATGAATCTCACAGTTGCCTCCAGTAATGCACACTGAGAGATACAAAATGCAGACTGAGTTGAACATTATGTACCAGTCCAAAAATCTCTTGGTGTCAGATTGTAAGGTACAGCATTAATTCCATTAGTGCAGACTGAGGTACACATTATATACAACTGTAAAAAACTTATACAGATTCAGGCTGAAATATACAGTGTTCTGTTCATGCAGATTAAGCTGAACATTATGTGAAAGTTCAAAAATTTCACCATATCAGTTTGGAAGATATACTAATTCACAATTGTTTTCACATCGATACAGATTTAAAAGTAGTCCAAAAAGTGCACACATTATCTAATTATACCCTTCGGCATTACATTTTAAAGTGTATCATTATCTACCACTTAAATACTGGGAAAAAATATTTATACATTTCGGTATTGAAGATACAGTTTTGAACGCCATACTCTAAACTGAGATACAGAAAAAGAATGAATCTCATACTCAGATCCTGTGCCAGAGTCTGACATGTAGAATGAATCCCTCACTCACGCAACGTACCAGTGGCTGATACAGAATTTATATCACTCATTACAGTATCAGAGATTGATGGAAACAGGATGAATGTCTCACTCACATACGGCACCAGAGACTGATAGATATGGAATGAATCCCAAATTCACACACTGCGCCAGAGACTGACAGGAAAAGAATGAATCTCACTCAGATAAAGTACCAGGGACTGATATATACAGAATGAATCCCACACTCACACACAGTACCACAGTCAGACAGATACAGAATGAATCTCACAGTCACATTACTTCAGACTGAGTTACACTTAACTTGCCAGTCCAAAAATCTTACAGCATCAGATTGAAAGATATATCAATTCCACCAGCACGTACTGAGCTACATGTTACACATCAGTCCAAAAATCTCATAGCATATCAGACTGAAAGATACAGTATCAATTCCACCAGCACGTACTGAGCTACATGTTACGCACCAGTCCAAAAATCTCTTACAGTATCAGACTGGTAGATAAAGGATCAATTCCACCAGCACGTACTGAGCTACATGTTACGCACCAGTCCAAAAATCTCTTACAGTATCAGACTGGTAGATAAAGGATCAACTCCACCAGCACGTACTGAGCTACATGTTAGGCACCAGTCCAAAAATCTCATAAAGTATCAGACTGAAAGATACAGTATCAATTCCACCAGCACGTACTGAGCTACAAAAATCTCATACCGTATCGGACTGGTAGATACAGTATCAATTTCATTAGTGCAGACTGAGCTACACATCACATCACATTCCGGTCCAAAAATCTTACAAAGGATCAAACTGATAGATACAGTATAAATTCCATTAGTGCAGGATGAACTACATATTACATTCCAGTCCAAAAATCACATACAATGTCATTCTGAGATACAGAATTAAACCCATTATTGCAGACTGAGCTACAAATTACATACCAGTCCAATAATTTCACCATGAACAGATTGAAAGTTACATTATCATTCAAATCAGAGTTCAGAGATTAAGACGTAATACTACTCCAAAACTCACACAAGTTTTATTAGAGAAAATTGAAAAGTGTATCCATATTTACAAATAAAACACTCGACGAGAAACTGCAAGTACTTTAAAGTATTAAAGATATAGTTTTAAATAAAATATTGTCAACTGAAATAAGAATAAAGACTGAATTGCAGAATGAATCCCACACTCAGATGAAGTACCAGAGACTGACAGACACAGAATGAATCCCACGCGCACAAACAGCACCAGAGACTGTCAGTATCAGAGTTGGTTCACACTCATGTATAGTTCCAGAGACTGACAGATACTGAATAAACCCCACAATCATAGACAGTATCAGAGACTGACAGATACAGAATAAACCCAAATTCGCATATAGCACCAGAGACAGACAGATGCAGAATAAGCCCCACAATCATATACAGTACCAGATACTGACAGATGCAGAATAAACCCCACAATCATATACAGTACCAGACACTGACAGCTACAGAATAAATCCCACACTCATATACAGTATCAGAGAGTGACGTATACAGAATGAATCCCACACTCACACACACTACCAGAGACTGACAGGTTCAGAATAAACCCCACACTCATATACAGTACCAGATACTGACAGACACAGAATTAACCCCACGCTCATATGCACTACCAGATACTGAGAGATACAGAATAAACCCCACACTCGCATACAGCACCATTGGCAAATAGGTATAGAATACACCCCACACTCATGTACAGTACCAGAGACTGACAGGCACAGAATGAATCTCACACTCACACACAGTACCAGGGACTGACAGATACAGAATACACCCCACACTCCTACACAGCACCAGAGACTGACAAATACAGAAAAAAACCCACAATCATATAGAGTACCAGATACTGACCAATACAGAATAAACCTCTCACACATATGTAGTGTCAGAGACTGACAGATACAGGATAAACCACACTCATATACAGTACCAGAGGCTGACAGGCACAGAATGAATCCCAAAGTCTCATACAGTATCAGAGACTGACAGGTTCAGAATAAACCGCACACTCATGTACAGTTTCAGAGACTGACAGATACAGAATAAACCCTACACTCGCAAACAGTACCAGAGACTGAAAGATACTGAATAAAAACCACATTCATATACAGTAACAGACCCTGACAAATACAGAATAAAACCCACACTTATTTACAGTACCAGAGACTGACAGATACAGAATAAATCCCAAACTTGCATACAGTACCCGAGACTGAAAAATTCAGAATAAAACCCACAATTATTTACAGTACCAGAGACTGACAAGTACAGAATAAACCCCACACTCTTGTACAGTGCCAGAGACTGTTAGAAACTGAATAAACCCCACACTCACATACTGCACCAGATACTGACAAATACAGAATAAACCCTACACTCATGTACAGTAACAGAGACTGACAGAGACAGAATAAATCCCACACTCGCATGCAAGTACCCGAGACTGACAGATACAGAATAATCCATACACTCATGTAGAGTACCAGAGACTGACAGGCACAGAATGAATCCTAAACTCTCACACAGTAGCAGAGAGTGAAATATAGGGAATAAATCCCGCTCTCACATACAGCATCAGAGACTGACAAATACAGAATAAGCTCCACACTCATGTGCACTACTGGAGACTAACAGTTACAGAATTAATTCCACACACATATTGATTCCCGGCTGTTTAAAACCATCTTATTCCGCTCACTGAGGGAATGGCGCCCACAGGCCGAGCTGGGGGAGGGGAGCGCGCATGCGCTCTTCTGCTCACGAACAACCAGCGCTGGTGGCGGGGCTGAGTCGCGCATGGTTTAATTCCCAATACAAAAATCGATAGAAACTTTCCCCAATTGGAATTTTTCAGCGTCTGAGCAAAGGAAGAGGGGCTGGGGGAAAGGTCAGAGGGAATGGGGTCCACAGGCAGTGCAGGAACAGACACCAGAATGGAAAACAGATGGGATTCCACCAGTGCCTAACGCTGCAATCCAGACTGACTTTACAATCTCTAACTATTAAACTAGATGTTTCCATCCCTGCTGTTTCTCTCGGTATCTTTTGATGATAAAGAGCCTTTCAGAGATGAAGTGGGCGGCTGTTGAATGAGCCAATGGATTCTGTTCATTCTTGGACTCTTTATTGATGAAGCTGACGGGAGAGGAAGAAACTGGGGGGAGGATTTCTCAAACCAATCATAGAATCATAGAAGTTACAACATGGAAACAGGCCCTTAGGCCCAACATGTCCATGTCGCCCAGTTTATACCACCAAGCTAGTCCCAATTGCCTGGACTTGGCCCATATCCCTCGATACCCATCATACCCATGTAACTGTCCAAATGCTTTTTAAAAGACAAAATTGTACCCGCCTCTACTACTGCATCTGGTAGCTCGTTCCAGACACTCACCACCCTTTGAGTGAAAAAATTGCCCCTCTGGACCCTTTTGTATCTCTCCACTCTCACCTTAAATCTATGTCCCCTCGTTATAGACTCCCCTACCTTTGGGAAAAGATTTTGACTATCTACCTTATCTATGCCCCTCATTATTTTATATACTTCTATAAGATCACCCCTTAACCTCCTACTCTCCAGGGAAAAAAGTCCCAGTCTGTCTAAACTCTCCCTATAAGTCAAACCATCAAGTCCCGGTAGCATCTTAGTAAATCTTTTCTGCACTGTTTCTAGTTTAATAATATCCTTTCTGTAATAGGGTGACCAGAACTGTACACAGTATTCCAAGTGTGGCCTTACTAATGTCTTGTACAAATTCAACAAGACATCCCAACTCCTGTATTCAATGTTCTGACCAACGAAACCAAGCATGCTGAATGCCTTCTTCACCACCCTATCCACCTGTGACTCCTCTTTCAATGAGCTATGAACCAGTACTCCTAGATCTCTTTGTTCTATAACTCTCCCCAACGCCCTACCATTAACGGAGTAGGTCCTGGCCCGATCCGAACTACCAAAATGCATCACCTCACATATATCTAAACTAAACTCCATCTGCCACTCATCGGCCCACTGGCCCAATTTATCAAGATCCCGTTGCAATCCTAGATAACCTTCTTCACTGTCCACAATGCCACCAATCTTGGTGTCATCTGCAAACTTACTAACCATGCCACCTAAATTCTCATCCAAATCATTAATATAAATAACAAATAACAGCGGACCCAGCACCGATCCCTGAGGTACACCGCTGGTCACAGGCCTCCAGTCTGAAAAACAACCCTCTACAACCACCCTCTGTCTTCTGTCGTCAAGCCAATTTTGTATCCAATTGGCTACCTCACCATGGATCCCGTGAGATTTAACCTTATGCAACAACCTACCATGCGGTACCTTGTCAAAGGCTTTGCTAAAGTCCATGTCGACCACGTCTACTGCACAGCCCTCATATATCTTCTTGGTTACCCCTTCAAAAAACTCAATCAAATTCGTGAGATATGATTTTCCTCTCACAAAACCATGCTGACTGTTCCTAATCAGTCCCTGCCTCTCCAAATGCCTGCAGATCCTGTCTCTCAGAATACCCTCTAACAACTTACCCACTACAGATGTCAGGCTCATCGGTCTGTAGTTCCCAGGCTTTTCCCTGCCGCCCTTCTTAAACAAAGGCACAACATTTGCTACCCTCCAATCTTCAGGCACCTCACCTGTAGCTGTCGATGATTCAAATATCTCTGCTAGGGGACTCGCAATTTCCTCCCGAACCTCCCATAACGTCCTGGGATACATTTCATCAGGTCCCGGAGATTTATCTACCTTGATGCGCATTAAGACTTCCAGCACCTCCCTCTCTGTAATATGTACACTCCTCAAGACATCACTATTTATTTCCCCAAGTTCCCGAACATCCATGCCTTTCTCAACCGTAAATACCGATGTGAAATATTCATTCAGGATCTCACCCATCTCTTGTGGTTCCGCATAGTAGAGTTTAGAACTGAATCCAACCAGAGTCAGCAACTTCAGGGGAGGAGAGGGAGGGGATCCAGTGAGTGTAGAACTGAACCCAACCAGAGTCAGCAACTTCAGGGGAGGAGAGGGAGGGGATCCCGAGAGTGTAGAACTGAACCCAACCAGAGTCAGCAACTTCAGGGGAGGAGAGGGAGGGGATCCCGTGAGTGTAGAACTGAACCCAACCAGAGTCAGCAACTTCAGGGGAGGAGAGGGAGGGGAACCAGTGAGTGTAGAACTGAACCCAACCAGAGTCAGCAACTTCAGGGGAGGAGAGGGAGGGGATCCAGTGAGTGTAGAACTGAATCCAATCAGAGTCAGCAACTTCAGGGAGGAGAGGGAGGGGATCCAGTGAGTGCAGAACTGAACCCAACCAGAGTCAGCAACTTCAGGGGAGGAGAGGGAGGGGATGCAGTGAGTGTAGAACTGAACCCAACCAGAGTCAGCAACTTCAGGGGAGGAGAGGGAGGGGATCCAGTGAGTGCAGAACTGAACCCAACCAGAGTCAGCAACTTCAGGGGAGGAGAGGGAGGGGAACTAGTGAGTGCAGAACTGAACCCAAGCAGAGTCAGCAGCTTCAGGGGAGGAGAGGGAGGGGAACCAGTGAGTGCAGAACTGAACCCAGTCACAGTCAGGATCTTCAGGAGAGAGAGAAAAGTTAAAAAGAAGGAAAAATGTTGGAGGTGGTGCGATGGGTTTAGATTTCAGCAGAGGGAGGAGGGTGAGTGTGTGGACGGGGATTTACAGTCTGGGGGAATGAGCGGGTAGAATGTTCCATAGAAACTGGAATTGCCTGTTCTGAATTTCTATCCTGTATTCACAGTGAGGACTTTTGTTATCTCCTTTTACAGGGTATTATAAGGGGAGGATTTGCAGACAAGAAACTCAAACCAAACATCACGTCAAGATCTGACAGTCACTCTATTCACCAGAACCTGAAGATTATCGGCCTTAAAATATAGGAGAAATGTTGATCTGTTCTATCTGTGGGAAAACATTTCAAACATCACTGTGACTGCAATAGCAGCGAGACACACACACACGATTGAGAGTGTTCCAGTGCACTGACTGTGGGAAGAGCTTTCACCAGTTCCACAGCCTGAAGAAACATCACACCATTCACAGTGGGGAGAAACGAGACACGTGTTCTCTGTGCAGACGAGACTTCTACTGATCTCCAACGTGGAGAGAGAGAAGGACACCTGCACCATGGAGAAACCGTGGAAATGTGGGGACTGTGGGAGGGGATTCAGTTACTCATCCCGGCTGGAAACTCATCGACGCAGACACACTGGGGAGAGGCCGTTCACCTGCTCCGTGTGTGGGAGTGGATTCACTCAATCTTCCCACCTCATTGAACATCAAATTGTTCACACTGATAAGTGTCTCTTTAAATGTTCTGTCTGTGAGAAAAGCTTTAAAATAAAAAGTGATCTGCTGACACACCAACGCACTCACACTGGGGAGAGGCCGTTCACCTGCTCCGTGTGTGGGAAGGGATTCACTCGGTCATCCAGCCCACTGATACACCAGCGGGTCTACACTGGGGAGAGGCGATTCACCTGCTCCCTGTGCGGGAAGGGATTCGCTCAGTCATCCACCCTGCTGACACACCAGCGAGTTCACACTGGGGAGAGGCCGTTCACCTGCTCCGTGTGTGGGAAGGAATTCACTTGTTCATCCGGCCTCATTGAACACCAACTTGTTCACACTGATAAGAGACCCTTTAAATGTTCTGACTGTGAGAAGAGCTTGAAATGAAAATGGGATCTGCTGAGACATGAACGTATTCACACTGGGGAGAGGCCGATCACCTGCTCCGTGTGTGGGATGGGATTCACTCAATCTTCCCACCTCATTGAACATCAAATTGTTCACACTGATAAGTGTCTCTTTAAATGTTCTGTCTGTGAGAAAAGCTTTAAAAGAAAAAGTGATCTGCTGACACACCAACGCACTCACACTGGGGAGAGGCCGTTCACCTGCTCCGTGTGTGGGAAGGGATTCACTCGGTCATCCAGCCCACTGATACACCAGCGGGTCCACACTGGGGAGAGGCGATTCACCTGCTCCCTGTGCGGGAAGGGATTCGCTCAGTCATCCACCCTGCTGACACACCAGCGAGTTCACACTGGGGAGAGGCCGTTCACCTGCTCCGTGTGTGGGAAGGAATTCACTTGTTCATCCGGCCTCATTGAACACCAACTTGTTCACACTGATAAGAGACCCTTTAAATGTTCTGACTGTGAGAAGAGCTTGAAATGAAAATGGGATCTGCTGAGACATGAACGTATTCACACTGGGGAGAGGCCGATCACCTGCTCCGTGTGTGGGATGGGATACACTCAGTCTTCCCACCTGCTGAGTCACCAGCGGGTTCACATGTGACTGCAGGGGTTGGATTCTCCTGTTATTGCTGATGTTAATCACATCCAGGACTGAACAGTTGGGGTTTGTTTCTGATGTTAATAATCCCTTTAACTGGGCTGGCGTTTAATATTCTGTACAAGTGTCAAATAAATCAGCTTTCTTTTAAACACAGTGTTTCTAGTCCTTGATATCTCGATGATAAGACAAGCTGATTGAGGACTTATGATGAAGTGAGTGGAATCCATCTTAGAACTGAGTTCCTCCACCATTTTAAAAGATGGATCTACAAATGTCCAACTCTGACAGGACAGAAAATTCTATTATATCACACGGTCCACTTCAATCAGGCTGAGCAGATTTCCACTACCCTTGTGTGGGAAAGAGTTTCCTGATTTCACTCCCAGACACCCGAGCTCTAAATTTAAGTTTATGTCCTCTTGTTCTGGATTCACCGACCAGAGAAAATAGTTTCTATTTCTACCCTATCGAATCCATTTATAATTTTAAATATCTGGATCAGATCACCCCTCAACCTTCTAAACTCAAGGGAATGCAAACCAAGTTTATGCAACCGGTCCTTATAATTGAACCCTTCAAACCCCAGTATCATTCTGGTGAATCTGCACTGTCCCCCCTCCAAGACCAATATATCCAATATGTCCCAGCACTGACTGTGTGTACAACAGGACAGAGTGTTTCAGCACTGGCTGTGTGTAAAACAGGACTGGGTGTCCCAGCACTGACTGTGTGTATAACAGGACTGAGTGTCCCTGCATTGGCTGTGTGTATAAAAGGACTGAGTGTCCCAGCACTGACTGTGTGTATAACAGAACTGAGTGTCCCAGCATTGACTGTGTGTATAACAGGACTGAGTGTTTCAGCACTGACTCTGTGCATAACAGGACTGAGTGTCCCTGCATTGGCTGTGTGTATAACAGGACTGAGTGTCCCAGCACTGACTGTGTGTATAACAGGACTGAGTGTCCCAGCACTGACTGTGTGTTTAACAGGACTGAGTGTCCCAGCACTGACTGTGTGTATAACAGGACTGAGTGTCCCAGCACTGACTGTGTGTATAACAGGACTGAGTGTCCCAGCATTGACAGTGTGTATAACAGGACTGAGTGTTTCAGCACTGACTCTGTTCATAACAGGACTGAGTGTCCCAGCACTGACGTGTGTATAACAGGACTGAGTGTCCCAGCACTGACTGTGTGTATAACAGGTCTGAGTGTCCCAGCACTGACTCTGTGTATAAAAGGACTGAGTTTCCCAGCACTGACTGTGTTTATAACAGGACTGAGTGTCCCAGCACTGACTGTGTGTATAACAGGACTGAGTGTCCCTGCATTGGCTGTGTGTATAACAGGACTGAGTGTCCCAGCACTGACTGTGTGTATAACAGGACTGAGTGTCCCTGCATTGGCTGTGTGTATAACAGGACTGAGTGTCCCAGCACTGAATGTGTATAACAGGACTGAGTGTCCCAGCATTGACTGTGTGTATAACAGGACTGAGTGTCCCAGCACTTACTGTGTGTATAATAAGACTGAGTGTCCCAGCACTGACTGTGTGTATAACAGGACTGAGTGTCCCAGCACTGACTGTGTGTATAACAGGACTGAGTGTCCCTGCATTGGCTGTGTGTATAACAGGACTGAGTGTCCCAGCACTGACTGTGTGTATAACAGGACTGAGTGTCCCTGCATTGGCTGTGTGTATAACAGGACTGAGTGTCCCAGCACTGAATGTGTATAACAGGACTGAGTGTCCCAGCATTGACTGTGTGTATAACAGGACTGAGTGTCCCAGCACTTACTGTGTGTATAATAAGACTGAGTGTCCCAGCACTGACTGTGTGTATAACAGGACTGAGTGTCCCAGCACTGACTGTGTGTATAATAAGACTGAGTGTCCCAGCACTGACTGTGTGTATAATAAGACTGAGTGTCCCAGCACTGACTGTGTGTATAACAGAACTGAGTGTCCCAGCACTGACTGTGTGTATAACAGGACTGGGTGTCCCAGCACTGACTGTGTGTATAACAGGACTGAGTGTCCCCGCACTGACTGTGTGTATAACAGGACTGACTGTCCCAGCATTGATTTTGTGAATAACAGGACTGGGTGTCCCAGTACTGACTGTGTGTATAACAGAACTGAGTGTCCCAGCACTGAATGTGTGTATAACAGGACTGGGTGTCCCAGCACTGACTGTGTGTAGAACAGGTCTGAGTGTCCCAGCATTGACTGTGTGTATAACAGAACTGAGTGTCTCAGCACTGACTGTGTGTATAACAGGATTGAGTGTCACAGCACTGATTGTGTGTATAACAGGACTGAGTGTCCCGGCAATGAATGTGTGTATAACAGGACTGGTTGTCCCAGCACTGACTGTGTGTATAACAGGACTGAGTGTCCCAGCACTGACTGTGTGTAGAACAGGACTGAATGTCCCAGCATTGACTGTGTGTATAACAGGACTGAGTGTCCCAGCACTGACTGTGCGTATAACAGGATTGAGTGTCCCAGCACTGACTGTGCGCAGAGTGCAGATGGTGTGTGGGAGGAGATAAATGGGTGGGTTCGATTCCATGATAGGGTGGAGTGACATGGGGTTGTCGGTGGAGAATAAATCGGTTGGAGGAGGTTACAGAGATATGGAGAGGGTGAGGACCATCGAGGGATTTGAAAACGAGGACGAGGATCTTAAAATCGAGGCATTGCTGGACCGGGAGCCAATGTCGTAACACACGAACAGAACTTGCGGTTCACTGCCCGGCAGACAGGTGGAGAAGACATTGATGTCCATGGGGGAACAGTCAGGGTCACAGCAGCAGTTGAGGTCGCAGACTCCGCCAGTCATGTCACAGGTACAAATGGGAACGGCTGGAACAAGACACACACAGTGAGATCTTACAACAGAGCACGGACGGTCTCAAAGACCACCTCCCTCCCTTGTCTGAATCCACGATCGCCGTCTTCACCATCTCCCAAAATCAATCTGCAGACTTATCCTCCCACTGCTTTCTACTCACCGAATTACAGCTTCCAGATACCCAGCACAACCCACTTAATAATAATAATAATTATGAGGAGAGAATAGAGAAGCTGGGATTACTCTCTTTGGAGCAGAGAAGGTTCAGGGGAGATTTACCAGAATGGTCCCGGGGATGAGGGACTTCAGTTACCGGGAGAGACTGGAGAAGCTGGGATTGTTCTCCTTCGAGCAGAGACGGTTAAGGGGAGATTTAAAAGAGAGGTTGAAAATGAGGAGGGGTTTTGATGGAGTCGATGGGGAGAAACTGTTGCCACTGGCGGGAGGGTCGGTAACCAGAGGACACAGATTGAAGGGAATTGGGAAAAGAGCCAGAGGGAGATGAGGAGAATGTTTTTAGGCAGCGAGTTGTTCTGATCTGGAATTCACTGCCTGAAAGGGCGGTGGGAGCAGATTCAATAATAACTTTCAAAAGGGAATCGGCTCAATCCTTGAAGGGGGGAAATTTGCGGGACTGTGGGGAAAGAGCAGGGGGGAGTGGGACTAATGGGATCGCTCTTTCACAGGGCCGGCACAGGTGCGATGGGCCGAGCGGCCTCTCTCTGTGCTGTTTGATTCTCGCTCACTTTTGGGCTCCGACCCACGGCCCGTTTGACGGGGAGGCGGGAGAGTGACTCCCCCCCGAGCCCAGCTCGACACCGGGCGCTGCCAGAGTGGAGATTCACGGGGCCCGCAGGAGGACCCGAAGAACTCAGGCGGTCTCCCCCCCCCTCCCCTCTCAGGCCACTCCCGGGTGCGGGCCCTCCCTCTGTCGGCCTCGCCCCCGCCCACAGCACCGCCCGCCCGAGGCCTGTTGCTGAGGGAACGCGGCACAGCGACAGCGCGGCGCATGCGCGGCGTCCCTGGGGCCGGTGCGGCACGTACGCGTCGTGACATCAGCGCGCAAATGTGAATGACGCCGCCGCCTGTCACGTGATGGGAGGAATCAGCCCAGGAGCATGGGGGGAGGGGAGAGCTGTCAATCAAAGGACCCGGATTCAACACTCACTGCGCACAGAATTAATTTAAAAATGCAAAATCTGCAAGAATGAAATCAAAATAGAATTGAACAAAAAAAGCAAAAAAGTGTCAATGAAAAATTCGGAATTAAAAGCTGAAATGTCCAAACTCACATCAGGCTGATGGTCTGGGTCCTCCTGCCACTATTCGTCTTTTGTCCCTGGGGCACAGGATGAGCAGAATGTTTGAATGTCACTTTTTTAATGCAGAGGGCGCTGGATGGATGGAATGGACCAGCGAGGGAGGCAGTGGGGCCTGATTGTATCAGCATATTCCAGAGAGTTGGCTAAGTACCTGATAGCGGCACCTTGGGATATGACAGCCGAGAAATTGGGATCTTCAAAATTATTTTGGTGCATGTGCAGTAGTTTTTAGTGATTGGTGTACCTGGACACCCAAACACTTTTGCTCCCCTGCAGTTCATAGTTTCCCACTACTCAGAAAATACTCCTATTTCTCACCTGGTGCCTGCAATCGATGCTCTTTGTATAACTCCCCACATCTTTACTGTCCGGCAATATCTCCACTCTTCACTGTCCAATAATAACAGACACGGTGAAACAGGAACATTGTTTTTTGTATTTCAAAGTGTAGTTTATTTCATAAAATTTATGGATACACACAGTTCAATGTAAATATCACAGTTACAATTCAAAAATACACAATACAGATCGTATACACTTAGACTCCGTTATTACATTTCAAAACACAGTACATATCTTCTAATACGTGCAGTACAATACAAGGTGAAATGGCCTTATACGGTGACCTTTCCCCATAGAGCCTTTGCATCGGCCGCACCTCACTTCAATATGTCCCACAACACTTATTCCTGGACATTGGAGTGTGTCAGTGGGCAAGACTTAGTCGTGGACAGCTCCTTCAGCTGGATGACCAGCAGGGTTCTGGTGGTCCAAAGGACCTCCTTCACCGAGTTGATGATCTTCCAGCAGCAGTTGATATCTGTCTCAGTTTGCGTGCCAGAAAACAGCCCGTAGAGCACGGCGTCCTGTGTCACCGAGCTGTTGGGGATGAACCAGGACAGATACCAACGCATCTCTCTCCACACATTCTGCAGGGAGGGGCAGTCCCCCAGGAGATAGACGATGGTCTCGCCCCCCTGCAACCTCGTGGGAAGCTCACGGTGGCGCTGAGATGCTGTGTGCTGGAAAGACGGCACTGGGAGGGCCCTTCTCACCACCATCCAGGCTGCATCCTGGTGCCTGTTGGTCAGTTCCGGCGATAAGACGTTCCACTAAATAGTTTCAACCGTCTGATCAGAGAACTGACCAACCGGATCTACCCTCCCCTTTCCCTGCAGGACACTCAAAACATTCTGTGCCGTTCACTGTTTGATGGCCTTGTTGTATAAAGGGTTAACTTCACGACAAGTGGTGGGGTACGGTCTCGCTGGACGAGACATCATGCATCTGCTCGGCCAGCGTGGCCAGACCCAACCTTCTCAGTGTGGGGACTGTCACTACCTTTGGTATCAAACCCCAAACTTGCTCCATTTGATTACACGGTTTGTGGGTGTAACAGGCAGAGCTGCAGCCTTTCAATTTACACTCATCTGAAGTTCCCTTGAACCATCCCTTTATATAACTATCTTGCCTCAAAGTTGGAATTTGACTACTTTCTGTGGGATTTAAACCTTTTTGGATCCGGGTCAGTAAAAATTCTCCGAACATCTTCTGCTGGTGGGACCTCGAGGGTATCGGTGAACAAGGCGGCCAATCAGTGATTCGGGCCAATCAGTGATTCGGGCACTAGACACATTTACGTCTTTAATTCGGTCTTTTGTTTGGAAGAGCCCTGGACTGTGATGGGTGTAAACTTTAACCTTCTGACCTGCAATGATGTGGAGGGACTTAGAGAGGGCGCAATAAAGTGGAAGTACCTGCCTCTCTCATTCTGTGTAGATTAGCTCAGCTCCCTGGAGACGAGTTGATGTAAAATTAATGGGATTAGTCTTAGCATGATAGACTGGCCCAAGCATGGTGACGGAACTCTCTGATGAGGAAGGGGTAAAGGGCACAGTACTTTGTATAATGGGGGCGGCAAGCATCGGACCAGTAACAAGTCTAGTATTAAGGGTGATGATGGTATTGGTGTGGCTCTCCGTTCACTGCCGTTCGACTCCCTCCCGAAGTAGCCCATACAGGGGAGCAGCAATTTCTGTATAGTAAGAGATACAATCCCCACACAATCCTGTCATACCCAGAAACAAATACAGGGAGGTCTCATCATTGGACCGTGGTAAGCAGGTGATAACCTTGACTTTATCCTGGTCCACAGACCGGGACCTTGCCTCTAGGATGACACCAAGGAACTTGATATGAGGTTTCATCAACTGCAGCTGAGTAACATTGATCCTAAGTCCAGAGGATTCCATTCGATGGGAAACCTCACTCACCATTCGCAGGTGCTCTTCCCGTGTCTCGGTATGTATTAGGATTTCATCCACATATTGGATGACAGCCCGGGGATTCCCGGCCCTGTCGAAGCTCCTTTCATGTGAGCAGGGAAAATAGCGGGGCTGTTGTGGGAACGTTGAGGGAGGACGGTCCCAGTGTACTGATGTCCTTCGAAAGTAAAGGCGAATTTGTACTGTGAATCGGGTTAGAGCGGGAGATTCCAGAACCCGTTCGAGATATCTCTCACTGAATACCAGTGAGACCGATGGACCATTCGAGATATCTCTCACTGAATACCAGTGAGACCGATGGACCGTTCGAGATATCTCTCACTGAATACCAGTGAGACCGATGGACCGGTCGAGATATCTCTCACCGAATACCAGTGAAACCGATGGACCATTCGAGATATCTCTCACCGAATACCAGTGAGACCGATGGACCATTCGAGATATCTCTCACCGAATACCAGTGAGACCGATGGACCATTCGAGATATCTCTCACCGAATACCAGTGAGACCGATCGATCAGCTTGACTAACATCTCTGGGTATGAGGCCAAAATAGGACTAATTGTTGGAGTATATTTGATTAATTGCTTGTAATTATCTTTTGCTCACAAAGCACCATTTGATTTGCACAGAGTTCCCCCCTGATACACCATAATTTCCTGAACACCCCTGGTGCTCTAAACTTATTTTTGTCGTTCGCAAGCTCTCCACTGCCTCTCTCAGATAGGGGGTCCTGTCTCTATAGAGGGGGTTATCACCTTTTACCCGAATACACTGAACAATTCGCCCACGTTCATGTCAGTGTTTGGAAAACACTGCCTGATGCCTTTCACACACCTGCCGAACCTTGCGTTCAGAGACGTAGAGGGTAATTTCACCTTCAGTGCTTGGGCGGTAAACTGACGCAGCTGAATTTAAAATCGGGCCGGTTCTATAAGGGGCGGGTGATCCGCTCTCCCATTTCAGTCCCCAGCGATGGTGGAAATTTCCCTCCACGTGATGTGAACGGATGCAGTTTGAGACAAAGCACGACTTGTGGGGTTCGAAGATTAATACTAGGGCGTAGGTCAGGAAAGGTGTGGTCGATCTTATGTATCTCGGCCTGGCGGGAATGGGGTGGAAGAGGCTAGTAAATGATGTCAGGTCACTTACCGCCCCTTTAATACTGTCGTTCCTGCCTCCGCCATCGTGGGTAGGGTCCTGAGAAGAGCGGCCTGATCAACACCCTCCTGTTTCCGGTCAGGCCACGTGTTACATGTAAATCAGTGTATTATGACTTACGGGGAACTTCATTTAATGTTGGGCACAAATGGTTGGAGGAGCCGCCCTTTCGATGGGCATTGACTGGTCCAGAACACTGAGAAGTATCTTTTTAACTCATATTTTTTGGAGTAAGGATGAGCCGGAGAGCTTTCCCTTGGCCTGCTGCGGCCGTGAGAAATCTCCCGGCCCCTGATTGTCTCAGAAATGTATCAGGAGGTTTCCTTATAGATCTGTGTAACCAGGCCCAGCCTCATGTCCCATTAAACTCCCTGCAGTGAGTAAACATTGCTGCACAACAGCTCAGAGAGGAAACGATCTCCAGAACTCCCCACTGGAGTTTGAAATTACATTAATATTTTACCAGTTAGTAACGGTCCGGGTGTTGGTCCATTATTATTCTGTTCTGGTCATCACAAATGTCCCAATGAACAGGACGCTGTCTGACCCTGACAGCTCACCCTCAGTCCATCACACCGGGCAGTCTGTGTGATGGGAAACAATCATCAACCGAAAAAGAGGATTTGATTTTATTCATTTCAGGATTAAACAGTTAATATTGAAATCATATTATTTCCAGACTAATAACAGCAAAAAATGTCATGTTAGAATCACATCTTGTATCATTTCACAACACCGCATTTGTTTGATAAATTATAATTTCTGTCTGGTATTTCCAAATTTATGTGAAGTATTAGATTGATATCAGTTACTTCAGTGAACTCATTGATGTCAATGGAGAGTAAAATCAGGCGTGGTTAATAAAGGGCGCCCGATTGCCTACCGCCCGTCTTATGCCACCGAAAAACGTGAAAACCTACTCGAATGGACTTTAATTTTTGAGGAAATGTATTCAGATGTTTCTATATTTAAAAAATGTAACAATTAGATTCAGTGGGTATTTCAGCCCGTTCTTCAGCTCCTCTCTGAATTTAGTCTGAGTCACAGCATAAATACACGTGTTGGTGCAGGAACTGAGAAGTTGAAGCATCAATCCGGCTGACTCAATGTCACTGGCCGTATAGTACTGGGCGTTTGTTACACGCAGAGAAATAAAATAAAAAACTTCTGCGCTCCATAACAATATAAAACTGCCTGATATACAGCAGAGTAAAATAATGGATTTCCTTCGGTTCTCCATCTCTGGATCCTTGTGATTCTCTCCATTGCTGCGGCCCCGGAGTCCCCTGCGGACTCTATTGGCCGCTAAAACGTGCCTGGCGGTGAGAACATTGAACAGTAAAATCAGAATGAATGGGAGACAAGGCATTAATGCAAGATTAAACAAGTCAAACGCAGCAAATGTGGGTGAAGTGAAAAATGTAGGTTTGAAGACACAACCCCGGGGTACATTGTCCATTATATATTCCGGGTCTACTGCAAAGTACCAGGGAATGCTGAGTAAACAGCTCAGCGCACTCACCACCCCGATAACAACAGCCGCTGTTTTCTCGGTGCAATATTTTGTTTTCAGCTTCTGACAACAAATGGCCACAAATCGATCAAAGGTGAAAACCACTGTGAACCAGACAGAGGCCGCCGTGGCTGTTAGAATCAGGAAGAAAATGAAACGACACACGGGGGT
This sequence comes from Heptranchias perlo, assembly GCF_035084215.1. Classification (NCBI taxonomy): domain Eukaryota; kingdom Metazoa; phylum Chordata; class Chondrichthyes; order Hexanchiformes; family Hexanchidae; genus Heptranchias; species Heptranchias perlo. Next base: position 2,930,045 of record NW_027139623.1, on the reverse strand, counting down.
AATGGTCAAGAATGAAACTGGGAAATAAATATCAACAATGCGCCACATTATTACATCAGTGATAACGACCAGGAGATCGGCCGCCGCCATTCCCACCAGGTAGCGAGTGATACATTTGGAGAGTCCGCACTTTCCTCGGGACAGGATCACAATCGCCACCAAGTTAACTGTAAGAGAGAGAAACAGAAGCAGAGAAATTACTGTTCAGACCTGGAGACAAAGCAGCAGTTTGAGAGGATCAGGGTGAAATTTCCAGCTTTGTTGCTGCATCAAACGGTGGAAACTGATTTACTGACCTGGGCAGCGCTTTCGGACAGAGAAATGTTTTTAAATACAATGATCAATAAGGAATTGGGAAATTGATACAGAAAGTTAACAAAGTGAGCATCGGATCCACTGGAGGAGCCGAGTGAGGGGGCAGTGCCGGTGGGAAAGTGGGAGGTGTTTTACTGAGTGGGAATCCAACGGGTGAAATCCAGATTTGGGCTCCTGATGGACGGGAAAGTGAGCGAGGGTCGGGAAGGTAAGGGGACAGGGGGAGGTGCTGCTAATTTGTTGCTCTGGGTTGAGAGAGCTGACAGGAGCTGGCTCAAAACGGGAAAGACCGAGATCCGAGTCGGTGAGTTTGAAACTTCGAATACGCATGGAAAAGGCAGCTGGAGGCGGAGCCAGTGATTGAAATTGGGAGGGAGACAAAGAAAAATGACACGTCGGAGGGGAGGGGAGTCAGGAGCAGTTGGTTTGGGAAAGAGGATAAACTGAAGCAACAGATGAGATGAGAGTGGGAGGAGAGGCGGGGATTCACAAGGACAGACTGCAACAGAGTGTTAGAGGAAATCAAGTCTACAGGTCTCAGTAACACAAAGCAATTAATAAATTCAACTTTTAACGTCCGTGGTTATTGGTGTCAGGGAACAGCTCGTTGGTTACATAATGTTTCAATAAATTTACTTTGCACATTCAATTGCAATTAAACTCGAATGTATTCTTTAAGTTAGCCTCGTTCTTTATTGAACTAAGTTGACATATAGCTTCTCGAGTACAATATCCTAATAAATCAATGCGATCAAGAAATCACTGATTTTATTATTTAAATACATTTCAATTATGTTTATATATTCAATCAGTAAACAAGTAAAAGGAACATTCACATAAACAGACTGAGGACCTGATAGCGATAAACACACCCGGAGAGAGTACAATAAAACTCTCACAATCTGACAACATCCTGATAACACTTTCAATTCACATTTTTCTTCATAATTATACTGGAAGTTTCAGCAGTTAATTCCGATGAATTATTCTCAACGCTGCCGTTCCCCCTCTCTCCACATCTCATTCTCTGTGTTTGTGTGTCTCTCTCTGTCTCTTTCTCTCCCGTCCCTTCTCCACCTCCCTTCTCGTTTTCCTTCTCAGTCGCGTTCTCGATCGTTCCGCTCTGTCTCTCCGCACTCTCTCTACTCTCTTTCTCAATGTCGCTTTTCACACCCGAGTAAATCCTAACTTCCTGCGCCTGCTTTCTCTTCACCAACCCCGTGTTCCAACGATCCTATTCTTAATGTCAGTTTGTTCAATGGTGAAGCCTCTGTGAAAAGTTTAATGTTTCTACAGATCATTCAAGTCTCCACCTGTTCACCTACACTGTTCACTTCATCTGCAATGTAAGGAATAAAGACAATCGAATGCCTCTTCCAGACACACCTCACAATAATTGAAATTCCTTCTACTGAATTATAAAGTAAAGCGTTAGATGGCGGCATTGTTCAATTAACAAAACGCCAACATCACCGCTGCTGCAAAAAATCTACAGATAAATAGAAGGGCTCATGATTCCAACAGATAAAGTGCAAACTGATACTAAATAACCTCAAAACATTGCATTTTACAGTGAATTCATCGACAGTGAAGCAGAGAATGAGATGTGAAAGAATCAGCAGCAAACTCAGTTCAGTAACCAGAACTCTGGAGCTTCTTCAGATACACACACAATGAAATAATATTTCATAAGAGTGATAACTAATAAATACATTGAAATCCCAGTTAAACTGAACCATGTTATTGTGGGGGGAGGACATTGCGCTGCCTCCTTTTAACACTGAGACCGTGAGCTGTCTCATTACCAATCACTGAAAACACATTGATGAAAAATATTCCAGGTCAGATTAGTTCCACAACATGAAACTGTTAACAGCTCCTGATGGTCTGATACCAGCTCTTAGCCCAGACATCTGATTCCAATGCTTCAAGTGCAGAGAATAATCGAGTAACAAAGCCAGGGTTGGATAAACAACGTTCACTATAGATAAAATGCAATTGCTACAGGTCCGACCGTTTGAAGGGTAGACCATTATTCCACAATAAATTCAGTGCACAGAATAATCCAGTAACAATGCCAGGGTTGGATATGCAAAGATCATAAAATCATGCAGAACCCTGGTTAGAGCACACCTGGAGTACTGTGAGCAATTCTGGGCACCGCACCTTCGGAAGGACATATTGGCCTTGGAGGGAGTGCAGCGTAGGTTTACTGGAATGATACCCGGACTCCAAGGGTTAAATTACGAGGAGAGATTACACAAATTGGGGTTGTATTCTCTAGAGTTTAGAAGGTTAAGGGGTGATCTGATCGAAGTTTATAAGATAATATGGGGAACGGATAGGGTGGATAGAGAGAAACAATTTCCGCTGGTTGGGGTTTCTCGGAGTAGGGGGCACAGTCTAAAAATTAGAGCCAGACCTTTCAGGAGCGAGATTAGAAAACATTGCGACACACAAAGGGTGGTAGAGATTTGGAACTCTCTTCCGCAAACGGCAATTGATACTAGCTCAATTGCTAAATTTAAATGTGAAATAGATAGCTTTTTGGCAACCAAAGGTATTAAGGGATATGGGCCAAAGGCAGGTATATGGAGCTAGATCATAGATCAGCCATGATCTGATCGAATGGCGGAGCAGGCACGAGGGACTGAATGGCCTACTCCTGTTCCTATGTTCCTATAATAGATATAATGCAGCTCCTACAAGACCAAGCGTTTTGAATTTAATGACATACCATTATTCAACAATATATTCAGTACAGAGAACAATCCAGTAACAGTGCAAGGGTTGGATATACAATGTTCATTACAGATATAATGCAGCTCCTGCAAGACTGAAAGAGCAGAGACTTTAAACCTTCCATCATTCAACTGATATAAGAGAAGAGGTGACTGCGCAAAACATAGTGGGAGAAAGAATAATTAGCCAAATACAGCAGCTCAGTTAACACCGATTTGCAATATTCACAGATGAGATGACGGCTTACCTGGAACTCCAATGGCTGCAAGAACAGGATAGTAAATGCGTTCGATCTGCAACAATACTGGATATTCCATTTCTGTGAGAAGCGGTGACTTCTGTTGATCTGAAAACCGCAGCTCCAGAAGGCACTCTGGGCTGATACATTGCAACGAGCTTAATTTATACAGGGGATTAATCTCCACTGACACGGTTATACCCCTGATCATTGCTATTAGTTACAGTCACCTGAACAAACACATTACATCAGCAGCTTTGTCTCCCATGTAAATAATGACGAGAATATATCACAAACATCTCAAAGTCCAGCACATTATCTTAATGAGACCTCTCTCAGGAATAAAGTTAAAAGCTGTGCTCATAAAGGACTGGTCCAACAATCATGAGCGGCTCCATTTGCAGTTTTCATATAATTGTATTGACTAAGGAGACAGTAACGGAACATTTAGATAAGCATAATTTAATAGGACAAAGTCAGCATGGCTTTATGAAGGGGAAGTCATGTCTGACAAATTTGCTTGAGTTCTTCGAGGATATAACGTATAGGGTGGATAAAGGGGAACCAGTGGACATAGTGTATTTAGACTTCCAGAAGGCATTCGACAAGGTGCCACATAAAAGATTATTACTTAAGATAAAAAATCACGGGATTGGGGGTAATATTCTGGCATGGGTGGAGGATTGGTTATCGAACAGGAAGCAGAGAGTTGGGATAAATGGTTCATTTTCGGACTGGCAACCAGTAACCAGTGGTGTTCCACAGGGGTCGGTGCTGGGTCCCCAACTCTTTACAATCTATATTAACGATTTGGAGGAGGGGACCGAGTGCAACATATCAAAATTTGCAGATGATACAAAGATGGGAGGGAAAGTAGACAGTGAGGAGGACATAAAAAACCTGCAAGGGGATATAGACAGGCTGGGTGAGTGGGCGGAGATTTGGCAGATGCAATATAATATTGGAAAATGTGAGGTTATGCACTTTGGCAGGAAAAATCAGAGAGCAAGTTATTTTCTTAATGGCGAGAGACTGGAAAGTACTGCAGTACAAAGGGATCTGGGGGTCCTAGTGCAAGAAAATCAAAAAGTTGGTATGCAGGTGCAGCAGTTGATCAAGAAAGCCAACGGAATGTTGGCTTTTATTGCTAGGGGGATAGAATATAAAAACAAGGAGGTATTGCTGCAGTTATATAAGGTATTGGTGAGACCGCACCTGGAATACTGCATACAGTTTTGGTGTCCGTACTTAAGAAAAGACATACTTGCTCTCGAGGCAGTACAAAGAAGGTTCACTCGGTTAATCCCGGGGATGAGGGGGCGGACATATGAGGAGAGGTTGAGTAGATTGGGACTCTACTCATTGGAGTTCAGAAGAATGAGAGGCGATCTTATTGAAACATATAAGATTGTGAAGGGTCTTGATCGGGTGGATGCGGTAAGGATGTTCCCAAGGATGGGTGAAACTAGAACTAGGGGGCATAATCTTAGAATAAGGGGCTGCTCTTTCAAAACTGAGATGAGGAGAAACTTCTTCACTCAGAGGGTAGTAGGTCTGTGGAATTTGCTGCCCCAGGAAGCTGTGGAAGCTACATCATTAGATAAATTTAAAACAGAAATAGACAGTTTCCTAGAAGTAAAGGGAATTAGGGGTTATGGGGAGCGGGCAGGAAATTGGACATGAAGCTGAGTTCGGATCGGTCAATGCCCTGTGGGTAGCGGAGAGGGCCCAGGGGCTGTTTGGCCGGGTCCTGCTCCGACTTCTTGTGTTCTTTAGATTTGTGGTTGGGATCAGATCAGCCATGATCTTATTGAATGGCGGAGCAGGCTCGAGGGGCCGATTGGCCTACTCCTGCTCCAATTTCTTATGTTCTTATGTTCTTATGTTCTTATGTTCACTCCTGCCCATTCATTTATAAATTTTACAGATTTCACCGCGTCCACACTGAATCCAAGGACAAAAGCAGACCCGTTTCACTATGTACCTGCAGTTTCCCAGTTAAAATATGTATTTTGAGTCTCTGACACGGGGACAGTTCAAGGTCACGCTTAGGACTGTGCGTGATTTCAGGGGTCACTGAAAGAGTTTCATTGCCATTCCTCTCTCCGTTATTTTCCTGCAGATATTTACCCGTTTATTTTATATTGGTTGAAGGCTGCAGTAAAATTGTTCCCGTGCAACCCCGAGCTGAGCTCATGACCCGATTTGACCTCCATCACAAAGGCCCCGTGCTTCCCTCACCCGCCTCCATTCCTTCCTCAGCATATTGCCATTCAAACCCTCATTAATCCCTCTGACCCTCCAGACTCCATTCCTCCAATGCACGCCTGTCCGGTCATTCAGCCTCCTCCTTCCAACCAGCACCAGGTCCTGCTTGGCCCCATTACCCTCACTGCCTCCCACTTCCCGATTGCCTGACGTTTAACATTTTCAGCATGGGGTTTAAATCTCTCCATGGCCCACCCCTCCCCATCTCCGCCCTCTCCTCCACACCGACAGGAAACCCACCCGTGACCTCCTCATTCATCGATCATTGGCCTCTTTTGGTCGGATATCCCTCGCTTGGTTCCACTCACCTATCTGATCATAGCCAGGAGAAGCTTCTCTTCCCACCCTATCACCGTTATATCTGATGTCTCTAAAGGTTCAATCCTTTGCTCCCTCCTCTTCCTCATCTGCATGATGCCCTTTGGTGACATTGTCCGCAGACATGGACCAGCTTTCAGCTTTACGCTGACAAAACCACCGCCTCTCTTGACCCTTCCAATGTCTTTGTATTGTCATAGCAGCATTCTGTTTTGGAGGAGCCATAATTTACACCAGTTAAAAATTGTGAAGTCAAGATCTTTGACCCCCTCCCAATCTCCACATCCTTGCCACTGATTCCATCTCCAACCCTCTCTTTTTGATTGGTGAGTCCCTCACCAATCACCCAGTCCTTACTGACCTGCATTGGCTTCCAGTCTCCGAAGCCTGTAGTTTATTTTTTATTGTTCCTTGCACTTAAATCCACTAGGGCCTCACCCCTCCCTATCTCTGTAACCTCCTCCAGCCCTGCAGCCAATGCCAAATACCTCCCTATCTCTGTAACCTCCTCCAGCCCTGCAGCCATTCCCCCACCTCACGCGCTTGTGCATCCACAGTTAATTTGCTCTACTTTTGACAGCCGTGCCTTCAGCCATATCCACGCTCCAGAATGCCCTCCCTATGCCCCTCCATCTCCCTCTCCCCCTTTCTGGTATCAGGCATGGCTCAGTGGTAGCGGTCTCGCTTCTGAGTTGGAAAGTTGTGAGTTTTAGTCCCACTCCAGAGACTTGAACACATAATCCAAGCTGACACTACAGTGCAGTACTGAGGCAGCACTGCACTGTCGGAGATATCGACTGACGTAAGACGCGTTAAACGGAAGGCCCATCTACCTTCTCAGGTAGATATAACAGATCACACGGCAATATTCGAGAATAAACAGAGGAGTTCTCCCCAGTGACCTGGGCAATATTTATCCCTCAACTAATATAACTGAAACCGATTTTTTGGTCATTTATCTCATTGCAGTTTGTATGAGCTTGCTGTGTGCAAATTTGCTGGCGCGTTTCCCACATTACCACAGTGACTACACTTCAAAGTGCATTTCATTGACTGTAAAGCATTTTGGGACGTCTGGGGGTCTTGAAAGGCGCTGTATAAAGGCAAGTCCTTTCCTTCTTTCAGACCTTCCATGAAAGCCATCTCTTGTGTCATGATTTTCTCATGGCGCCAAATATCTCCTTCTTCAGCTGGAGTTCCATATTTGTCTGATTATACCTCAGTAAATCGGATTGGTCTAATTATCTATGCGGGGTTAAATGCGCTGTTTAAATGCAAGTCGTTATTTCTCTGAGTTGTAAATTTTCAGTGCATTTGCTACGAACAGCCAATCGAAACCTTATAGTAGTGTCGTCACTGTTGCCCACGTGTTCCCCCACACAGAAGTCTGATCCGAGCTCAGGCTCGTAATAAAACACTTGATTAAATATATGGTTACCTCGTGAAGGATTTTGGACCTTTCAATATGGATCTTTCACTTGCTAAAGGAGCAGAGTTTGGTTCAACACAGGATGGAACACAGAATTGCTAGACTTGACTATTCAAGACTGCATTCTGGGAAGATTGAACAAGTTCAAAAGGTTTTATTATTGCTTCAGATTGTTTAGAAGTCTAACTGAGACGATGTACTTGCGTTGAGGTAAGCGGCGAGGTTAAAGTTAAGACAGCTGCCGAGCTAGGAATTGAAGTCTGTGGGAAACTGTCGTAAACTTCAGATGCTGCAGCAACAGTTTGTTTGAACCATGGGAAAGAGAGAGAGGGAAAGGAGAGAGAGTGAAAAGTTCCAGCAGCTTGTTTTTACCAGCGAGGATGGGAAAACATTTCTCCTCATTTCCCCTCCAGTTCTTTTGCCAATTATTTTCAATCTCTGTCCTTTGGTTATTGACCCACTTGCCGGTGGAAACAGTTTCTCCCTTTTTGGCTGCCCAAACCCCTCATTATTTTGAATACCTCTATTAGGTCTCCCGTCAAGCTTCTCTGCTCCAAGGAGAACAAACCCAAATTCTCCAATCTCTCCACATAACGGAAGTCCCTCTTCCTTGGCATCATCCTAATCAAGCTCCTCCGTACCCTCTCCAAGGCCTTGCCATCTTTCCCAAAGTGTACTGTCCAGAATTGTACACAACACTCAAGCTGAGGCCTAACCAGGTCAGCGTGACTTCCTTGTGTTTGTATTCAATGCCACTATTTAGAAAGCCAAGTGTCCCATTCACTTTCATAGCTGCCTGTTCAACTGGCCGGGTCGCCTTCAACGATTTGTAAATATGCACACCCAGGCCCCTCTGCTCTTGGATCTACTGAAAATAGTACCATTTATCAACTTGCCCTGTCACCTTCAAAGATTGGTGAATATACACCCCCAGGTCCCTCTGCTCTTCCACCCCCTCAAAATAGTACCATTTAGATGCTACTGGCTCTACACGTGGTTCCTCCAAAAGTGCATGAATTCACTCTTATCCGCATTAAATTTCAACTGCCATGTGTCTGCCCATTTTGTCAGTCTGTCTATGTACTCCTGAAGTCGGCTACTATCCTGCTCACTGTTTATGTTTCGAATTTTGGCTACAATTGTGAAAAGATCCTCTGAGGCTCGCCTCACCTTTAAACACAAGGACAGGCAAGACTTCCGCTACCTCGTGAAAAACCTAATGCTCGGCACAGGATAGCATTCAATGGAAGAGCGCACGCACCGTATCAATGGTTTCGAACCCAGGGCTGGATTGCGGGCCCAGTGAGAGATTATTCCACTTTGACAGATTGGGGAGGACCTGGGACAAGAGTTTAGACTACGCAGAGGTTGGAATAGGGTGGATTTTAGGCGGTTCTCCTTTTCCCAGTGAGTAGTGAGCCTCTGGAATGCGTTGCTGGCTAGTGCGGTGCGTGCTGACTCTCTGCCTGCCTTCTCCAGGGAGCTGGACCGGTTTTTGGCTGGGGCAGAGGTCACAATATATAAAAGGTAAGAGGATTTACAGTTAGTGTCCGTACGATCCATGTGATCTCCTGGACTGGTTTCGATCACCTGAGGAGGTCGGGGAGGAATTTTCCAGTGTATTCTATCCCTTAAAGGCCCTGGATTTTTCTCAGGATCTTTGCCTCTCCCAGGAGATTACACGGCTGCGGGCGGGTGAGGGGGAGTAAGTGTCAGTAATGATGCTCCAGCAATCCCGAGTGAGGGGCAGGCCTGATGGACCAGCTGGTCTTTTTCTACCCGTCATTTCTGTTTGTTCGTCTACATCCCCAGCTCGTCAATGTGTTTTCAATGAATCGATCATCACACAAACCCACACCTGGGGCATGTGCTGCGTCTGTCTTTAGTGAAACGAGACTCATTGTCTCTGTGCCTCACGTTATTCTCCTCTAAATTTCAAGGGCTCGAAATATTCTTGCAGGCCTCTGCTACAATGTGCCTGAGAATTTCTAGTCCCGTCCAGCCGTCTGCTACGTGTCTCGGTGGCTGTTGTCCGCTTGGAGCACAAGAGGAGATGACTTTCAACCCAGTAAATCATTGGGTGGTCTTAAGACAGTGAACACTCAGTCCTTATACCCTTGGTTATAGGTCTATTGGATTCGGGGTTGTAGCTCAGTGGTATAGCGCCTGCTTTGCGTGTATATATTTCTGGGTTCAATATCTAACATCTCCAAAATTTATTTTCACCAGAATGTTCCACAGAAAGATGAATCGTGCTTTCAGAGGGAAGCGAGTTCCAACTTCTGAGACAAACATTCAATTGTCCCGGAGCAGGACTTCATCTCACGGTCCCCTCAGCTGCTCAGCTCATACCAGCCGCCGACTGACCGGAATTCAAAACTCGAACCATAAAGTGCTTGGAGAGAGAACCCGGGACCTCATACACGCGAAGCACGCGATCTATCACTGAGCTACATCACCAGATAGGGAAGACCTCTCACCAAATATAAAAGGACTCAGTGCCTCACTTTCCTAAGGCCATCCGAGGATTTACTGGGCTGAAAAGCATCTCCTTTTGTACTCCAAGCAGACAACTATACCGAGGTATGCGGACCTGATATATACTCAGAGACTCAGAGTAATGAGAAAGGGGGCGTTGAGAAATAAGACTGGGAGAGGGGGAGAGCCACCATGGGCTGTGCTGTAACCATCCTTCCGATTCGAGGGCGCAATTTTCGTACGTTATCAGTCACTTTGCCTCTGATTGGACGGGACTAGAAATGCTCAGGCACATTGTAGCAGAGGCCGGCAAGAATATTTCGAGTCCTTGCGCTTCAGAGGAGGGCAACTTAAGGCTTGGAGAGTATTGCGTCTCATTTCACTATAGACGGATGCAGGACTTGCCCAAGGTGTCGGTTTGTGTTTAAAGATCACTTCACTGAAAACTCCTTGACGATCTGGGGTTATAGACCTGCATGACGGGCGGGAAAACAGTTGGTTCATCAATCCTGCCCCACATGCCTGGAGCATCGTGACCAGACATTTCCTCCCTACAAAACCCGCCCCACCCACCGGAAACATGTAATCTCCTGGGAGCGGTTACAAATCAGAAAAACAATCAAAAGCCGATAATGAGGGCGAATTCTGGGAAATTCCTCCCCGACTCCCTCAGGCGATCGAATCGAGTTCAGTGGATCACACTGACCATGTGTAGGTTAACTGTAAAACCACTCACCTTCTATATGATGCGATCTCTGCCCCAGTCAAGAAATGGCCCAGATCCCTCGAGAACGCGGAGGGAGTCAGCACCCACCACACCAGCCAGAATTGCATTCCAGAGACTCACTACTCTCTGGGAAAAGAAGAATCACCTAACATTAAGAATATTTTTACCTCTGTGTGGTCTGAACGCCTGTCAGCTGCTCCTCCCCAATCTGTGAAACTGGATGGTGGTGAACCTGTGGAATTCTCGACCACAGAAGGCTGTGGAGGCGAAGTCACTGAATATATTTAAGAAGCAGATAGAGAGATTTCGACACACACAAGGCATCAAGGGGTATGGGGAGAGCGCGGAATTATGGTATTGAGGTAGCGGATCAGCCATGATCCGATTGAATGGCGGAGCAGGCTCGAAGGGCCGAATGGCCGACTCGTGATCCTATTTTCGATGTTTTAACAACTCCGCACGCAATCCAGCCCCAGGACGGCAGTCATTTCAAAGGCGCGTGCGCGCTTCCATTGAATTTTATCCTGTGCAGAGCATTTGCCTTTTCTCGAGGTGAAGAAACCCTTTCCTGTCCTTGTGTGTGAATGTGAGGTGAGGACAAGAGGGTCTTTTCAAAATTTCAAACATAAATAATTTGGAAATGCCGGGGATTGAACCCGGGACCTCATACATGCAAAGCATGCGCTCTACCACTGAGCTACAGCCCCTCTGCAAAGCTGGGGATGTAGACGAACATACGGAAATGACGGGCAGTAAAAGACCAGCTGGTCCATCAAGCCTGCTCCTCACTCGTGATTGCTGGAGCATCATTACTGACACTTGCTCCCCCTCAAGTGGAATTTCAGCTCCGTCTCTCCCGGACAACGAGATGCCCAGTCATCACACGTGCTCCAAATGTTCAACCTCTGCTTCAGTTCACGGGGTTTCTGCTCCGCTTTACTTTGAACTTTCCAAAAAAAAGTCAGCGGAAATAAAAAAATACAATTGCCAATAGTCAGTGACGAGGCTGACATCCAACCTCTGAATCATAAAGTGAGATGGATGAATGACACAGCGTCAAACAAGAGCTGGGACTGCTCGCTCGACATTGCACTGTCACATATTCCGGTCAGTCGGCGGCTGTTATGAGCTGAGCTGCTGAGGGGACCGTGAGATGAAGTCCTGCTCAGGGATAATTTAATGCTTGTGGAGCCTCAGAAGTTGGAACTCGCTGAGCTCAGAAAGCGCGATTCGCCTTTCCGTGCGTAATTCTGATGAAAAATATTTTTGGAGATGCTGGGGATTGAAGCCAGGACCTCATATATGCGAAGCATGCGCTCTACCACTGAGCTACATCCCCCGATGAAATAAATAGCTACCCAACGAAAGAAGAACGGATTATCCTCATTTTATGAGACCACCCATGGTGGGTCTGCCACGTGATGGATTATTTCCAGTTTCAAAGATTGGGGAGGAGCGGGGAACAGGCGTTGAGACGACACAGATGGAAGAATCGTCTGGATGTTAGGCGGTTCTTTATTTCCCAGAGTGTAGCGAGTCTCTGGAATGCATTGCCGGCTGGTCTGGTGGGTGCTGACACTTTGTATACTTGGCTTAAAATCATCGAGTTTTCTGTTCCAAGCAGACAATTAAAGATGAAGTTTGCGGACCTGATACAACTGTGGGTGAACGGAAGAAACCAGGCCTCGGCACTTAGTCTAATGAGAAAGGGGGAGTTGAGAAGAAAGGCTGGGAAAGGGGGGAGAAAGACCTTGAACTGTGCTGTAACCACCCTTCCTATTTCAGGGCGCATTTTTCGAACGCTCCCGTTATCAGTCACTTTGCTTACGGTTGGACGGGACTAGAAATGCTCAGGAACATTGTTGCAGTGACCGGCAAGAATATTTCGAGTCCTCCTGCTTCAGAGGAGGGCGAGGTGAGGCGTGGAGAGCATTGAGTCTCATTTCACTATAAAGGGCCAGGTGTGAGTTTGTGTTTAAAGATCACTTCACAAAAAACACCTTGACGAGCTGAGGTTACTGACGGACATGATGGTCAGGAAAAGACCAGCTGGTTCATCAATCCTGTCCCACATGCCCGGAGCATCGTGACTGGACACTTCCTACCGACACCACCCGCCCCACACACCGGGAACATGTAATCTCCTGGGAGCGGTTACAAACCAGAAAAAAATACAGGGCCAATTGATGGAAAATTCCCACCCCGACATCTTCAGACGATTGAAACCAGTCCAGGACATGACAGTGACCATGTGTAGGTTAACTGTAAAACCACTCACTTTCCATATGATGCGATCTCTGTCCCAGTCAAGAACAGATCCAGATCCCTCGAGAAGGCAGAAAGAGACTCAGCACCCACCACACCAGCCGGCAATGCATTCCAGAGTCTCACGACTCTCTGGGAAATGAAGAACCGCCTGACATCCAGACTATTCTTACCGCTGTGCAGTCAAAACGCCTGTTCCCTGCTCCGCCCCAATCTTTGAAACTGCAAATAATCTATCACGTGGCAGACCCACCTTGGATGGTCTCATAAAATGAGAACGATCAGTTCTTCTTTCCTTGGGTAGCTTTTTATTTTATCTGGGAATGTAGCTCAGTGGTAGAGCGCATGGTTCGCATGTAATGAAGTCCTTGGGTTCAATGCCCAGCATCTCCAACGCTATTTTTTCATCAGAATTACGCACGGAAAGGCGAATTTCGCTTTCTGAGCGCAGCGAGTTCCAACTTCTGAGGCTCCACAAACATTCAATTGTCCCGGAGCAGGACTTCATCTCACGGTCCCCTCAGCAGCTCAGCTCATAACAGCCGCCGACTGACCAGAATTCAAAAGGTAAAGTGTTTGGGCATCGAACCTGAGACCTCATACACGCGAAACATGCGGTCTATCACTGAGCTCCATCAACAGATAATAACGATCTCGAACCAAATGTAAAAGGTCTGAGTCTCCCACTTTCCGAAGGCCACCCGAGGATTTACTGTGCTGAAAAGCATTTCCTCTTTTAAGCATAGGAGATACCAGAGGTCTGCGGACCTGATACTAGTATTTTAATTCCAGATTTTATTTAATTAATTCAATTTTTAATTAATTGAAATTGAATTCCCCAGCTGCCGTGGCGGGATTATTAGTCCAGGCCTCTGGATTACCAGTCCAGTAAACTAACCACGATACCACGGTACCCGCTGGGGAAACAGAAGAAACCAGGTCTCGTCACTCAGAGAAATGAGAAAGGGAGCGTTGCGAAGAAAGTTTGGGAGAGAGGAGAGTCTCCTCGGGCTGTGCCGACCAGCATTTCTGTTTCAGGTCGCTGTTCTTCCAACTGCTCGCTGGACATTGCACCGTCACACATTCCGATCAGTCGGCGGCTGTTTTGAGCTGAGTTGCTGAGGAGACCGTGAGATGAAATCCTGCTCAGGGGCAATTTGATGCTTGTGGAGCCTCAGAGGTTGGAATTCGCGGCACACCAAAACCAAGCTTCGCCTTTCTGTGGGTAATTCTGGTGAGAAAATAGCTTTGGAGATACTGGGGATTGAACCCAGGACCTCATACATGCAAAGCACGCGCTCTACCACTGAGCTACATCCCCAGATAGGAGCACATTCCAACGAAGAGCTGATCGCCTTCATTTTATGAGACCACAAAAGGTTTTTTTGGGGCTTCAATTCATCTCCTTTTCTGCTCCAAACAGACAATTAAACATGAAGTTTGCGGACCTGATATAATTGTGGGTGAACGGAAGAAACCAGGCCTCGGCACTCAGAGCAATGAGAAAGGGGGCGTTGAGAAGAAAGGCTGGGAGAGGGGGAGAGCCTCCTTTGGCTGTGCTGTCACCATCATTCCGATTTCAGGGTACATTTTTCGAACGCTCCCGTTATCAGTCACTTTGCTTACGGTTGGACGGGACTAGAAATCCTCAGGCACATTGTGGCAGAGTTCGGCAAGAATACGTCGAGTCCCCGAGCTTCAGAGGAGGGTAAGGTGAGACACAGACAGCATTGAGTATAATTTCACTGCAGACGGATGCAGGACTTGCCCCTGGTGTGGTTTTGTGTTTAAAGATCACTTCACTGAAAACACCTTGACCAGCTGAGGTTACAGACGGACATGATGGTCAGGAAAAGACCAGTTGGTTCATCAATCCTGCCCCACATGCGTGGAGCATCGTGCCCAGACACTCCCTACCGACACCACCCGCCCCTCCCACCGGAAACATGTAATCTCCTGGGAGCGGCTACAAACCAGAAACAAATCCAGCGCCAATAAGGAGGGGAAATTCTGGGAAATTCCTCCCCGAATCCCTCCGGCGATCGAATCGAGTTCAGTGGATCACACTGACCATGTGTAGGTTAACTGTAAAACCACTCACCTTCTATATGATGCGATCTCTGCCTCAGTCAAGAACTGGTCAAGATCCATCCAGAAGGCAAAGAGAGAGTCAACACCCACCACACCAGCCGGCAATGCATTCCAGAGACTCAGTACTCTCTGGGAAAAGAAGAACCGCCGAACATCCAGACTATTCTTACCTCTGTGTAGTCTGAACGCCTGTCCGCTGCTCCTCCCCGATCTGTGAAACTGGGAATAATCTATTTCTTCACTCAGAGGGTGGTGAACCTGTAGAATTCTCCACCATAGGATACTGTGGAGGCCAAGTCACTGAATATATTTAAGAAAGACAGATTTGTCCACACAGAAGGCATCAAAGCGTATGGAGAGAGAGCGGAAATGTGGTATTGTGATGGAGGATCAGCCATGATCATATATAATGGCGGAGCAGGGTCGAAGGGCCCAATGGCCGACTCGTGATCCTATTTTCTCTGTTATTATTACTGGGCCCGCTCTCCAGCCCCGGGATGGGAGCCATTTCAAAGGCGCGTGCGTGCTTCCATTGAATTTTATCGTGTGCAGAGCGTTCGGTTTTTCTCGAGGTGAAGAAACCCTTTCCTGTCCTTGTGTGTGAAGGTGAGGTGAGAACAAGAGGGTCTTTTCAAAATTCGAAACATAAAGCGTTTGGAGATGCCGGGGATTGAACCCGGGACCTCATATATGCAAAGCATGCGCTCTTCCACTGAGCGACATCTCCTCAGTAAAACCGCTACAAATTTAGAATAAAAAAGTGGGCTTTCCGCTCTGTCTCTCCCGGACAATGCGATGTCCAGTCGTTCCACGTGCTCACAATGTTCAACCTCTGCTTCAGTTCACGGGGTTTCTGCTCCTCTTTACTTTGAACTTTCCAAGAAAAAGTCAGCGGAAATATAAAAAATATAATTGCCGATAGTCAGTGACGAGGCTGACATCCAACCTCTGTATCATAAAGTGACACAGCGTCAAACAAGAGCTGGGACTGCTCGCTCGACATTGCACCGTCACACATTCCAGTCAGTCGGCGGCTGCTGTGAACTGAGCTGCTGAGGAGACCGTGAGGTGAAATCCTGCTCAGGGGCAATTTAATGCTTGTGGAGCCTCAGAGGTTGGAATTCGCGGAACATCGAAATCAAGATTCGCCTTTCTGTGGGTAATTCTGGTGAAAAAATAGCTTTGGAGATGCTGGGAATTGAACCCAGGACCTCATACATGCTAAGCACGCGCTCTACCACTGAGCTACATCCCCAGATAGGAGCACATTCCAACGAAGAGCTGATCTCCTTCATTTTATGAGGTCACATAAGGTTTTTTTGGGGGATCAATTCATCTCCTTTTCTGCTCCAACCATAAAATTAAACATGAAGTTTGCGGACCTGATATAATTGTGGGTGAACGGAAGAAACCAGGCCTCAGCACTCAGAGTAATGAGAATGGGGGCGTTGAGAAGAAAGGGTGGGAGAGGGGGAGAGACTCCTTTGGCTGTGCTGTCACCATCCTTCCGATTTCAGGGCACATTTATCGAACGCTCCCGTTATCAGTCACTTTGCTTACGGTTGGACGGGACTAGAAATCCTCAGGCACATTGTAGCAGAGGCCGGCAAGTATATTTCGAGTCCCGGAGCTTCAGAGGAGGGTAAGGTGAGACACAGACAGCATTGAGGATAATTTCACTATAGACGGATGCAGGATTTGCCCCAGGTGTGGTTTTGTGTTTAAAGATCACTTCACTGAAAACACCTTGACGGTCTGGGGCTACAGACGGACATGATGGTCAGGAAAAGACCAGTTGGTTCATCAATCCTGCCCCACATGCCTGGAGCATCGTGACCAGACACTCCCTACCGATACCACCCGCCCCACCCACCGGAAACATGTAATCTCCTGCGAGCGGCGACAAACTAGAAACAAATCCAGCGTCAATAAGGAGGGGAAATTCTGGGAAATTCCTCCCCGACTTCTTCGGGCGATCGAATCGAGTCCAGTGGATCACACTGACCATGTGTAGGTTAACTGTAAAACCACTCACCTTCTCTATGATGCGATCTCTGCCCCAGTCAAGAACTGGTCCAGATCCATCCAGAAGGCAAAGAGAGAGTCAGCACCCACCACACCAGCCGGCAATGCATTCCAGAGACTCAGTACTCTCTGCGAAAAGATGAACCGCCTAACATCCAGACTATTCCCACCTCTGTGTAGTCTGAACGCCTGTCCGCTGCTCCTCCCCAATCTGTGAAACTGGGAATAATCTATTTCTTCACTCAGATGGTGGTGAACCTGTGGAATTCTCTATCAAAGAAGGCTGTGGAGGCCAAGTCACTGAATATATTTAAGAAAGACAGATTTCTCCACACAGAAGGCATCAAAGCGTATGGAGAGAGAGCGGGAATATGGTATTGAGATAGAGGATCAGCCATGATCATATATCGTGTCGGAGCAGGTTCGAAGGGCCGAATGTCCGACTCGTGATCCTATTTTCTCTGTTATTATGACTGGGCCCGCTCTCCAGCCCCGGGATGGGAGCCATTTCAAAGGAGCGTGCGTGCTTCCATTGAATTTTATCGTGTGCAGAGCGTTCGGTTTTTCTCGAGGTGAAGAAACCCTTTCCTGTCCTTTTGTGTGAAGGTGAGGTGAGAACAAGAGGGTCTTTTCAAAATTCGAAATATAAAGCGTTTGGAGAGGCCGGGGATTGAACCCGGGACCTCATACATGCAAAGCACGCGCTCTTCGACTGAGCTACATCCCCACGGGAACAGTCCCTCCACTTTAGAATAAAAAGTCGGCTTTCCGCTCTGTCTCTCCCGGACAATGCGATTCCCAGTCGTTCCAGGTGCTCACCATGTTCAACCTCTGCTTCAGTTCACGGGGTTTCTGCTCCTCTTTACTTTGAACCTTCCAAAAAAAAAAGTCAGCGGAATTTAAAAAAATACAATTGCCAATAGTCAGTGACGAGGCTGACATCCAACCTCTGAATCATAAAGTGAGATGGATGAATGACACAGCGTCAAACAAGAGCTGGGACTGCTCGCTCGACATTGCACCGTCACACATTCCGGTCAGTCGGCGGCTGCTGTGAGCTGAGCTGCTGAGGGGACCGTGAGATGAAGTCCTGCGACGGGACAATTGTGGAGCCTCAGAAGTTGGAACTTGCTGCGCTCAGAAAGCGCGAATCGCCTTTCCGTGCGGAATTCTGATGAAAAAAGATATTTTGGAGATGCTGGGAATTGAACCCAGGACCTCATACATGCGAAGCATACGCTCTACCACTGAGCTACATCCCCATATGCAATAAATAGCTAACCAAGGAAAGAAGAACTGACCGTTCTCATTTTCTGAGCCCGTCCAAGGTGGGTCTGCCACGTGATAGATTATTTGCAGTTTCAAAGATTGGGGCGGAGCACGGGACAGGCGTTTAGACCACACAGAGGTAAGAATAGTCTGGATGTTAGTCGGATCTTCATTTCCCAGAGAGTAGTGAGTCTCTGGAATGCATCAGCTCTTCTTTCCCTGGTTCGACTGTTGTTTCATGTGGGGATGCAGCTCAGTGGTAGAGCGCATGCTTCGCATGTGTGAGGTCCTGGGTTCAATCCCCAGCATCTCCAAAAAATCACGAGAAAGGCGAATCGCGCTTTCGAAGCGCAGCGAGTTCCAACTTTTGAGGCTCCACAAGCATTAAATTATCCCGGAGCAGGACTTCATCTCACGGTCCCCTCAGCAGCTCAGCTCAGAGCCGCCGCCGACTGACTGGAATGTGTGACGGTGCAATGTCGAGCGAGCAGTCCCAGCTCTTGTTTGACGCTGTGTCATTCATCCATCTCACTTCATGATACAGAGGTTGGATGTCAGCCTCGTCACTGACTATCGGCAATTATATTTTTTATATTTCCGCTGACTTTTTCTTGGAAAGTTCAAAGTAAAGAGGAGCAGAAACCCCGTGAACTGAAGCAGAGGTTGAACATTGTGAGCACGTGGAACGACTGGACATCGCATTGTCCGGGAGAGACAGAGCGGAAAGCCCACTTTTTTATTCTAATTTTGTAGCGGTTTTACTGAGGAGATGTCGCTCAGTGGAAGAGCGCATGCTTTGCATATATGAGGTCCCGGGTTCAATCCCCGGCATCTCCAAACGCTTCATGTTTCGAATTTTGAAAAGAGCCTCTTGTTCTCACCTCACCTTCACACACAAGGACAGGAAAGGGTTTCTTCACCTCGAGACAAAACCGAACGCTCTGCACACGATAAAATTCAATGGAAGCACGCACGCGCCTTTGAAATGGCGCCCATCCCAGGGCTGGAGAGCGGGCCCAGTAATAATAACAGAGAAAATAGGATCACGAGTCGGCCATTGGGCCCTTCGACCCTGCTCCGCCATTATATATGATCATGGCTGATCCTCCATCGCAAGACCACATTCCCGCTCTCTCTCCATACCATTTGATGCCTTCTGTGCGTGGAAATCTGTCTTTCTTAAATATATTCAGTGACTTGGTCTCCACAGCCTTCTGTGGTAGAGAATTCCACTGGTTCACCACCCTCTGAGTGAAGAAATAGATTATTCCCAGTTTCACAGATCGGGGAGGAGCAGCGGACAGGCGTTCAGACTACACAGAGGTAGGAATAGTCTGGATGTTAGGCGGTTCTTCTTTTCGCAGAGAGTACTGAGTCTCTGGAATGCATTGCCGGCTGGTGTGGTGGGTGCTGACTCTCTCTTTGCCTTCTGGATGGATCTGGACCAGTTCTTGACTGAGGCAGAGATCGCATCATATAGAAGGTGAGTGGTTTTACAGTTAACCTACACGTGGTCAGTGTGATCCACTGAACTCGATTCGATCGCCTAAAGGAGTCGGGGAGGAATTTCCCTGAATTTCCCATCCTTATTGGCGCTGTATTTGTTTCTAGTTTGTTGTCGCTCCCAGGAGATTACATGTTTCCGGTGGGTGGGCGGGTGGTGTCGGTAGGGAGTGTCTGGTCACGATGCTTCGGGCATGTGGGGCAGGATTGATGAACCAACTGGTCTTTTCCTGACCATCATGTCCGTCTGTAACCTCAGCTCGTCATGGTGTTTTCAGTGAAGTGATCTTTAAAGACAACACCACACCAGGGGCAAGTGCTGCATCCGTCTGTAGTGAAATTATACTCAATGCTGTCTGTGTCTCACCTTACCCTCCTCTGAAGCTCGGGGATTCGACATATTCTTGCCGAACTCTGCCACAATGTGCCTGAGGATTTCTAGTCCCGTCCAACCGTAAACAAAGTGACTGATAACGGGAGCGTTCGAAAAATGTGCCCTGAAATCGGAAGGATGGTAACAGCACAGGCAAAGGAGTCTCTCCCCCTCTCCCAGCCTTTCTTCTCAACGCCCCCTTTCTCATTGCTCTGAGTGCCGAGGCCTGGTTTCTTCCGTTCACCCACAATTATATCAGGTCCGCAAACTTCATGTTTAATTGTCTGTTTGGAGCAGAAAAGGAGATGAATTGAAGCCCCAAAAAAACCTTTTGTGGTCTCATAAAATGAAGGAGATCAGCTCTTCGTTCGAATGTGCTCCTCTCTGGCGATGTAGCTCAGTGGTAGAGCGCGTGCTTTGCATGTATGAGGTCCTGGGTTCAATCCCCAGCATCTCCAAAGCTATTTTCTCACCAGAATTACCCACAGAAAGGCGAATCTTGGTTTTGGTGTGCCGCGAATTCAAATCTCTGAGGCTCCACAAGCATCAAATTGCCCCTGAGCAGGATTTCATCTCACGGTCTCCTCAGCAACTCAGCTCAAAACAGCCGCCGACTGATCGGAATGTGTGACGGTGCAATGTCCAGCGAGCAGTTCGAAGAACGGCGACCTGAAACAGAAATGCTGGTCGGCACAGCCCGAGGAGACTCTCCTCTCTCCCAGACTTTCTTCGCAACGCTCCCTTTCTCATTTCTTTGAGTGACGAGACCTGGTTTCTTCTATTCACCCACCGGGTACGGTGGTATAGTGGTTAGGTTACTGGACTAGCAATCGAGAGAGCTGAACTAATAATGTGGCGTCATGAATTCGAATCCCGCTACGGCAGCTGGGGAATTTAACATTAATTAATTAAATAAAATCTGGAATTAAAATACTAGTATCAGGTCCGCATTCCTCAAAGCAGCTGAAAAGAGGAAATGCTTTTCAGCACATTAAATCCTCGGGTTTCCTGAGGAAAGCGAGGCACTCAGTCCTTTTACACTTGGTGAGAGGTCGTTATTATCTGGTGATGGAGCTCAGTGAATGACCGCATGCTTCGCGTGTGTGAGGTCTCAGGTTCTATGCCCAAACACTTTTCCTTTTGAATTCTGGTCAGTCGGCGGCTGTTATGAGCTGAGCTGCTGAGGGGACCGTGAGATGAAGTCCTGCTTCGGGACAATTGAATGTTTGTCTCAGAAGTTGGAACTCGCTTCCCTCTGAAAGCACGATTCGTCTTTCTGTGGGACATTCTTGTAAAAATAAATGGTGGAGGTGTTAGATATTAAAGCCAGAGATTTATACACGCAAAGCAGGCGCTATACCACTGAGCTACAACCCCAAATCCAATCGACCTATAGCCAAGGGTATAAGGACTGAGTCCTTACTGTCTTAACGCCACCCAATGATTTACTGGGCTTAAAATCATCTCCTCTTGTGCTCCAAGCAGACAACAGCCACGTAGTCCCGTAGCGGACGGTTGGACGGGACTAGAAATTCTCAGGCACATTGTAGCAGAGGCCACGAGAATATTTCGAGCCCTTGAACTTCAGAGGAGAATAACGTGAGGAGCAGAGACATTGAGTCTCGTTTCACTAAAGACAGACACAGGACATGCCCCAGGTATGGGTTTGTGCGAAGATCGTTTCCTTGAAAGCAACATGACGAGCTGGGGATGTAGACGAACATCCGAAAATGATGCGCTGTAAAAGACCAGCTGGTCCATCAAACCTGCTCCTCACTCGGGATTGCTGGAGCATAATTACTGACACTTACTTTCCATTCCCCCGCCCGCAGCCATGGAATCTCCTGGGAGAGACAAAGATCCTGAGAAAAATCCAGGGCCTTTAAGGGATAGAATACACTGGAAAATTCCTCCCTGACCCCCTCAAGTGATCGAAACCAGTCCAGGAGATCACATGGAATGTACGTACGTTAAATGTAAATCCTCTTACCTTTTATATGTTGTGACCTCTGCCCCAGCCAAAAACCGGTCCAGCTCCCTGGAGAAGGAAGACAGAGAGTCAGCACGCACCGCACCAGCCAGCAACGTATTACAGAGGCGCAGGACTCACTGGGAAAAGATGAACCGCCTAAAATCCAGCCTAGTCCTACCTCTGTGTACTCAAAACACTTGTCCCAGGTCCTCCCCAATCTGTTAAAGTGGAATAATCTCTCACTGGGCCCGCAATCCAGCCCTGGGTTCGGAACCTTTGATACGGTGCGTGCGCTCTTCCATTGAATGCTATCCTGTGCCGAGCATTAGGTTTTTCTCGAGGTAACGAAAGTCTTGCCTGGTCTTGTGTTTCAAGGTTCGGTGAGCCTCAGAGGATCTTTTCACAACTGTAGCCAAAATTCGAAACATAAACAGTGAGCAAGATAGTAGCAGACTTCAGTAGCACATAGGCAGACTGACAAAATGGGCAGACACATGCCAGTTGCAATTTACTGCGGAAAAGAGTGAATTCATGCACTTTTGGAGGAACCACGTGCAGAGGCAGTAGCATCTAAATGGTACTATTTTGAGGGGGTGGAAGAGCAGTGGGACCTGGGGGTGTATATTCACCAATCTTTGAAGGTGACAGTGCAAGTTGATAAATGGTACTATTTTCAGTGGATCCAAGAGCAGAGGGGCCTGGGTGTGCATATTTACAAATCGTTGAATGTGACAGGGCCAGTTGATTAGGCGGTTAAGAAAGTGAATGGGACACTTGGCTTTCTAAATAGTGGCATTGAATACAAACACAAGGAAGTCACGCTGAACTGGTTAGACCTCAGCTTGAGTGTTGTGTACAATTCTGGACAGTACACTTTATGAAAGATGTCAAGGCCTTGGAAAAGGTACAGAGGAGCTTGATCAGGATGATGCCAGGGAAGAGTGACTTCAGTTACGTGGAGTGGTTGGAGAATCTGGGTTTGTTCTCCTTAGAGCAGAGAAGCTTAAGGGGAGACCTAATCGAGGTATTCAAAATAATGAGGGGTTTGGGCAGCCAAATAGGGAGAAACTGTTTTCACCGGCAAGTGGGTCAGTAACCAAAGGTCAGAGATTTAAAATAATTGTCAAAAGAACTAGAGGGGAAATGAGGAGAAATGTTTTCCCATCCTCGCTGGTAAAAACAAGCTGCTGGAACTTTTCACTCTCTCTCCTTTCCCTCTCTCTCTTTCCCATGGTTCAAACAAACTGATGCTGCAGCATCTGAAGTTTACGACAGTTTCCCACAGACTTCAATTCCGAGCTCGGCAGCTGTCTTAACTTTAACCTCGCCGCTTACCTCAGTGCAAGTACATCGTCTCAGTTAGACTTCTAAACAATCTGAAGCAATAATAAAACCTTTCGAACTTGCTCAATCTTCTCAGAATGTAGTCTTGAACAGTCAAGTCCAACAGTTCTGTGTTCAATTCTGTGTTGAACCAAACTCTGCTCCTTTAGCAAGTGAAAGATCCATATTTAAAAGTCCAAAGTCCTTAATGGGGTAACCATATATTTAATCAAGTGTTTAATATGAGCCTGAGCTCCTATCATGCTTCCATGTTGGGGAACACCTGGGCAACAGTGACGAAACTATTATAAGTTTTCAATTGGCTGTTAGAAGCAAAGTCACTGAAAATTTACAACTCATAGATATAACTACCTGCATTTAAACAGCGCATTTAACCCCCCACAGATAAATAGACCAATCCGAATTACTGAGGTATAATCAGACAAATATGGAACTCCAGCTGAAGAAGGAGATATTAGGCGCCATGAGAAAATCATAACACAAGAGATGGCTTTCATGGAAGGTCTGAAAGAAGGAAAGGACTTGCCTTTATACAGCGCCTTTCAAGACCACAGGACGTCCTAAAATGCTTTACAGTCAATGAAGTGCATGTTGAAGTGTAGTCATTGTGTAATGTGGGGAACGGGCCAGCAAATTTGCACACAGCAAGCTCATACAAACTGCAATGAGATAAATTACCAGAAAATCGGTTTCAGTTATATTAGTTGAGGGATAAATATTGCCCAGGTCAATGGGGAGAACTCCTGTGTTTATTCTTGAATATTGCCGTGTGATCTTTTATATCTACCTGAGAGGGCAGATAGGCCGTTTCACGTGTCTTACGTAAGTCGATATGTCCGACAGTGCAGTGCTGCCTCAGTACTGCACTGCAGTGTCAGCTTGGATTATGTGTTCAAGTCTCTGGAGTGGGACTAAAACTCACAACTTTCCAACTGAGAAGTGAGACCGCTACCCACTGAGCCACGTCTGATACCTGAAAGGGGTAGAGGGAGATGGAGGGGCAGAGGGAGGGCATTCTGGAGCGTGGATATGGATGAAGGCACGGCTCTCAAAAGTAGGGCAAATGGACTGTGGATGCACAAGCGCTAGAGGTGGGGGAATGGAATATTTGGCAGGGGCTGCAGGGCTGGAGGAGTTTACAGAGATAGGGAGGGGTGAGGCCCTAGTGGATTTAAGTGTAAGGAACAATAAAAATAAACTACAGGCTTTGGAGACTGGAAACCAATGCAGTTCAGTGAAGTTTGGATGATTTGTGAGGGACTCACCAACCAAAAAGAGAGGGGTGGAGATTGAATCAGTGGCAAGGATGTGGAGATTGGGAGGGGGTCAAAGATCTTGACTTCACAATTTTTAACTGGAGTAAATTATGGCTCCTCTAAAACAGAATGTTGCTATGACAACTCAAAGACACTGGAAGGGTCAAGAGAGGCGGTGGTTTTGTCAGCGTAAATCTGAAAGCTGGTCCATGTCTGCGGACAATGTCACCAAAGGGCATCATGTGGATGAGGAAGAGGAGGCAGCCAAGGATTGAATCTTTAGATACATCAGAGATAACGGCGATAGGGTGGGAAGAGAAGCTTCTCCTGGCTACGATCAGATAGGTGAGTGGAACCAAGCGAGGGATGTCCCACCAAAAGAGGCCAATGAACGATGAATGAGGAAGTCACGGGTGGGTTTCCTGTCGGTGAGGAGGAGAGGGCGGAGATGGGGAGGGGTGGGCCATGGAGGTATTTAACCCCCATGCTGAAAATGCTAAAAGTTCGACGATCGGGAACTGGGAGTTAGTGAGGGTCCGTGAGGCCAAGCAGGACCTGGTGCTGGTTGGAAGGAGGAGGCTGAATGACCGGACAGGCGTGCATTGGAGGAATGGAGTCTGGAGGGTCAGAGGCATTAATGAAGGTTTTAATGGCAATATGCTGGGGAAGGAATGGAGGCGGGTGAGGGAAGCACGGGGCCTTTGTGAAGGAGGTCAAATCGGGTCATGAGCTCAGCTCGGGGTTGCACGGGAGCAATTTTACTGCAGCCTTCAACCAATGTAAAATAAACGGGGAAATATCTGCAATAAAATAACGGAGAGAGGAATGGCAATGAAACTCGTTTAGTGACCCCTGATATCACGCACAGGCCTAAGCATGACCATCAACTGTCCCCGTGTCAGAGACTCAAAATACATATTTTAACTGGGAAACTGCAGGGACAGAGTGAAACGGGTCTGCTTTTGTCACTGGATTCAGTGTAGACGCGGTGAAATCTGTAAATGTATAAATGAATCGGCAGGAGTGAGCATGGTCAATACAATTATATGAAAACTGTAAATGAAGCCGCTGATTGTTGTTGGACCAGTCCTTTCTGAGCACAGCTTTTAACTTTATTCCTGAGAGAAGTCTCATTAAGACAAGGTTCTGAACTTTGAGATGTTTTTGATATATCCACGTCATTATTTACATTGGAGACAAAGCTGCTGATGTAATGTGTTTGTTCAGGTGACTGTAACTAATAGCAATGATCAGGGGTATAACCGTCTCAGTGGAGATTAATCCCCTGTATAAATTAAGCTCGTTGCAATGTATCGGCTCAGAGTGCTTTCTGGAGCTCCGGTTTACAGATCAGCAGAAGTCACTGCTTCTCACAGAAATGGGATATTCAGTACTGTTTCAGATCGAACGCATTTACTATCCTGTTCTTGCAGCCATTGGAGTTCCAGGTAAGCCGTTATCTCATCTGTGAATATTGCAAATCGGTGCTATCTGTGCTGCTGTACTTGGCTAATTATTTTTTCTCCCACCATGTTTTGCGCAGTCACCTCTTATATCAGTTGAATGATTGAATGTTTAAAGTCTCTGCTCTTTCAGTCTTGTAGGAGCTGCATTATATCTGTAATGAACATTGTATATCCAACCCTGGCACTGTTACTGGATTGTTCTCTGTACTGAATATAATGTTGAATAATGGTATGTACTTAAATTCAAAACGTTCGGTCTTGAAGGAGCTGCATTATATCTATTATGATCATTACATCTCCAACCCTGGCATTGTTACTGGATTATTCTGTGCACTGAATTTATCGTGGAATAATGGTCTATCATTCCAAATGGTCGGTCCTGTAGCAATTGCATTTTTTCTGTAGTGAACGTTGTTTATCCAACCCTGGCTTTGTTACTGGATTATTCTCTGTATTGAATGTATTGGAATCAGTTGTCTGGGCTAAGAGCTGGTATCAGACCATCAGGATTGGTTAACATTTTCATGTTGTTGAAATAACCTGTCCTGGAAAATTTTTCTTTTAATGTGTTTTCAGTGATTGATAATGAGACAGCTCACGGTCTCAGTGTTAAAAGGAGGCAGCGCAATGCCCGCCCTCTTCAATCACATGGTTTAGTTTAAGTGGCATTTCATTGTATTTATTGGTTATCACTGTTATGAGATATTTCATTATGTGTGTATCTGACGCAGCTCCAGAAGTCTGGTTACTGAACAGAATTTGCTGCTGATTCTTTCATATCTCCTTCTCTGCTTGACTGTGGATTAATTCACTGTAAAATGCAATGTTTTGTATTTATGTTGTATCAGTTTGCACTTTTTCTGTTGGAATCATGAGCCCTTCTATTTATCTGTAGATTTTTAGCAGCAGCGGTGATGTTGGCGTTTTGTTAATTGAACAATGCCGCCATCTAACGCTGTACTTTGTAATTACAGGAGAAGGAATTTCAATCATTGTGAGGTGTGTCTGGAAGAGGCATTCGATTCTGTTTATTCCATGAATTGTATATGAAGTGAACAGTGTAGGTGAACAGCTGGAGACTTGGAAGATCTGCAGAAACATTAAACTGTTCACAGAGGCTCCACTATTCAACAAACTGACACTAAGAATAGGATCTTTGCAACACGGGGCTGGTGAAGAGAAAACAGGCGCAGGATGTTAGGATTTACTCGGATGTGAAAAGGGGCATTGAAAAAGAGTGTAGAGAGAGTGCGGAGAGATAGAGAGGAGCGATAGAGAACGCAACTGAGAAGAAAAACGCGAGAGAGGAGCAGAAGGAACGAGAGAAAGAGAAAGACAGAGAGAGAGAGAGAGAGAGAATGGGGGAGAGAGAGATAGAGAGACACATAAGCAGAATGAGAGAGAAGGAGAGCGAGATGGAGGGAGAAAGCGGGATCAATTGCTGAAACTTGGAATACAATTATGAAGAGGAAATGTGACTTGAAGGCGTTATTAGGATGTTGTCAGATTGTGAGAGTTTTATTGTACTCTCTCCGGGTGTGTTTATCACTATCAGATCCTCAGTCTGTTTATGTGAATGTTCCTTTTACTTGTTTACCGGCTGAATACATAAACATAATTGAGATGTATTTAAAGAAAAAGGATCGCATTGGATTGTTAGGATGTTGTATTCTAGAAGCTATGTGTCAGCTTAATTCAATAAAGAACGAGGCTAATTTAATGAATGCATTTTAATTACAGGGCTCGACAGGGTAGATGCAAGGAGGATGTTTCCCCTGGTTGGGGAGTCTAGAGGCAGGATCACAGTCTCAGAATAAGGGGTAGGTCATTTAAAATCAAGATGAGGAGAAGTTTCTTCAATCAAAGAGTGGTGAATCTTTGGAATTCTCTACCCCAGAGGGCTGTGGAGGTTCAGTCATTGAGTACATTCAAAGCAGAGATCGATTGATTTCTGGATATTAAAGGCATCACGGGATATGGGGATGATGCAGGAAAAAGGCATTGGGATGCAGATGGACGGGAAAGTGAGCGAGGGTCGTTACGGTCGAGGGACTGTAACTAACAAGCTGCTCCCTGACACCAATAACCACAGAAATTACGGGTTGAATTCATTAATTGTGTTGTGTTTCTGGGACCAATAGATTAGATTCCTTTCAATACTGTGCTGCAGTCTCTCCCTGTGAATCCGAGCCTCTCCTCCCACTGCATTGAATCCTCCGTCTCCTCATCCGTTGCTTCTGTTTATACACTTTCCAAAACCATCTGCTCCTGGCTCCACTCCAGCTCCTGCATGTCTTTTTCCTTGTCTCACTCCCAATCTCACTCACTCGCTCGACCTCCAGCTGCCTCTTCCAATCCGATCCGAAGCCTCAAACACACCACCGCGGATCTCCATCTTTCCGGTTTTGGGCCGGCCCCAGTCGGCTCTCTTAACCCAGAGCAACAAACCAGCAGCACCTCCCGCTGTCCCCCACCCCCCAGCCCGCTCACGTTCCCGTCCACCTTGAGCCCAAAATCCACATTTAACCAGTTGGATTCCCGGTCCGTAAAACCCCTTCTCCCTTCCCTACTGGCACTGCCCCCTCTCTCGGGCCTTTCAGTGGATCCGGTGCTCAATTTATTCACTTTCTGTGTCAATTTGCCAAGTCATTCTTGATAATTGTCTTTAAATACATTTTTCTGCACGAAAGCGCGGCCCAGGTCAGTGAATCAGATTCCAGCGTTTGATGCAGCGACAAAGCTGGAAATGTCCCCCAGATCCTGTCAAAAAGCTGCTTTGTCTCCAGGTCTGATCAGTAATTTCTCTGCTTCCTTTCCCTTTCTTACAGTTAACTTGGTGGCGATTGTGATCCTGACCCGAGGAAAGTGCGGTCTCTCCAAATGTATCACTCGCTACCTGGTGGGAATGGCGGCGGCCGATCTCCTGGTCGTTATCACTGATGTCGTAATGAGGCGCATTGTTGAGATTTATTTCCCAGTTTCATTCTTGACCATTACCCCCGTGTGCCGTCTCATTGTCACCATGATTTTTGCAGTCACAGCGGCCTCTGTCTGGTTCACAGTGGTTTTCACCTTTGATCGATTTGTGGCCATTTGTTGTCAGAAGCTGAAAACAAAACATTGCACCGAGAAAACGGCGGCTGTTGTTATCGGGGTGGTGAGTGCGCTGAGCTGTTTGCTAAACATTCCCTGGTACTCTGTAATTGACCCGGAATATATAATCGACAATGTACCCCGGGGTTGTGTCTGGAAACAGAACCTTTTCACTTCACCCGCATGGGCAGCGTTTGACTTGTTTTATTTTGTGTTAATGCCTTGTCTCCCATGCATTCTGATTTTGCTGTTCAATGTTCTCACCGCCAGGCACATTTTAACGGCCAGTAGAGTCCGCAGGGGGCTCCGGGGCCGCAGCAATGGAGAGAATCACAAGGATCCAGAGATGGAGAACCGAAGGAAATCCATCATTTTACTCTTCAGTATATCAGGCAGTTTTATATTGTTATGGAGCACAGTCGTTTTTTATGTTATCTCTCTGCATACAGCAAACGCCCAGTACTATGCGGTCAGTGACATTGAGTCAGCCGCATTCATGCTTCAACTTCTCAGTTCCTGCACCAACACGTGTATTTATGCTGTGACCCAGACTAAATTCAGAGAGGAGCTGAAGAACGGGGTGAAATACGCACTGAATCTAATTGTTACATTCGTTAAATCATAGAAACGTCTGAGAATTTTCATCGAAAATCAAATAAAAAGTCAATTAGAGTAGATTTTCACGTTTGGCGGTGGGGTAAGACTGGCGGTAGCGGATCGGGCGTCCGTTGTTCACCGCACCTGATTTTTCTATCCATTGAGATCAATGTGTTCGCTAACTTAACTGATATCAATCCAATACGTTAAAAACATTTGGAAATACCAGACAGGAATTATATTTTATACGACAAATGCGGTGTTTGTGAAATGATACAAGTTGATTTGAACGTGAAAAAGGTTTTCTGTTACTAATCTGGAAATACATGATTTCAATATTAAATGTTGCAGCCTGAAACGTGTAAAATCAAACATGGTCCCTTTCGGTTGATGATTATTTCCCATCACACACACTGCCCGGTGGGATGGACTGAGGGTGAGCTGTCAGTGTCAGACAGCGTCCTGTTCATTGGGACATTTGTTTTGACCAGAACAGAATAATAATGGACCAACACCCGGACCTTACTAACTGGGAAAATATTAATGTAATTTCAAACTCCAGTGGGGAGTTCCGAAGATCGTTTCCTCTCTGAGCTGCTGGGCAGCAATGTTTACTCACTGCAGGGAGTTTAATGGGACATGAGTCTGGGCCTGGTTACACAGATCTATAAGGAAACCTCATGATACATTTCTGAGAAGATCAGGAGGCGGGAGATTTCTCACGGCCTCAGCAGGCCAAGGGAAAGCTCTAATGCTCCTCCTCGCCACACAAAATATGAGTTACAAATAAACTTCTCAGTGTTCTGGATCACTCAATGCCCATCGATAGGGCGGCTCCTCCACCCATTTGTAACTAACATTATGTGGTGTCCCGTGTACGTCATAATACTCTGATTTACATATTACACGTGGTCTGACCCGGAAACAGGTGGGTGTTGCTCCGGCCGCTCTTCTCAGGACCCGACCCACGATGGTGGAGGCAGGAACGCCAGTGTTAAAGGGGCGGTAAGTGACCTGACACCATTTACTTGCCTCTACCACCCCATTTCCGCCAGGCGGGGATACTTAAAATCGGCCACACCTTTCCTGACCTACGCCCTAGTATTAATCTTCGAAGCCCACAAGCTGGTCCATTGTCTCAAACTGCACCGGTTCACAACACGTGGAGGGAAAATTTCACCATCGCTGGGGGCTGAGCTGAAAGAGCGGATCACCCGCCCCTTATAGAACAGGCCCGATTTTACTTTCTCCGTCAGTTCACCGCCCAAGCAGTGAAGGTGAAATTACCCCCTACGTCTCTGATCCCAAAGTTCGACAGGTGTGTGAAGCACATCACACACTGTTTGCTAAATACTGTCATGAATGTGAGCGTATCGATCCATGTATTCAGGTAAAAGGTGATAACCCCCCGCCCCTCCATAGAGACAGGATCCCTATACCGTGGAGTCGAAGTGGGGGTTCACCCCCAACAGCTCGGTAACACAGGATGCAGTGCACTGCGGGCAGTTCCCTGGGATGCACCTCCAGATAGATATGAACTGCTGCTGGAAGGCCATCAACTCGGTGAAGGAGGCCCGATGGTCTTCCTAAAACCAGCTGGTCTTCCAGGTGAAGGAGCTGTTCACGATCCAAGGTCCAGGAGTCCGTGCTGTGGGAAGCACTGAAGTTTAAACTAACTTGGCAGTGGGATGGGATACAGAGTGGAGCTACAATAGGGGGTGATGTGCAGCCAAATATATAGAAAAAAACAAGTCAGCTTGGAAGACAGGGCAAATATGTGAGGGCAGGGGTGGATGGCATCTATTTTAATGCAAGGAGTCTTGCGAATAAGGTGGATGAACTGAAGGTGTTGATAAACATATGGGAGTATGATATTGTTGCTGTCACAGAGACATGGTTGAGGGAGGGGCAAGACTGGCAGCTCAATATTCCGGGGTACAGAATCTTCAGGCGAGACAGAGGGGGAGGTATAAGAGGAGGGGGGGTCGCAATATTAATTAAAGAATCAATTACTGCCATAAGGAGGGATGATATATTAGCAGGTTCCTCTAATGAGGCCATATGGGTGGAGCTTAAAAACAAAAAGGGGGCAAGCACTTTGATGGGAGTGTACTATAGGCCCCCAAACAGTCAAGGGGAGATAGAGCAACAAATATGTAGGCAAATCTCAGAAAATTGTGCAAATAATAGGGTAATAATAGTGGGGGATTTCAACTTCCCCAATATTAACTGGGATACTCAGAGTGTAAAAGGCTTAGAGGGTACAAAATTCTTAACGTGCATCCAGGAGAGCTTTTTGAGCCAGCATGTAGAAAGTCCTACAAGAGAGGGGGCGGTACTGGACCTAATTCTAGGGAATGT
This sequence comes from Heptranchias perlo, assembly GCF_035084215.1. Lineage (NCBI taxonomy): Eukaryota > Metazoa > Chordata > Chondrichthyes > Hexanchiformes > Hexanchidae > Heptranchias > Heptranchias perlo. Next base: position 2,897,915 of record NW_027139623.1, on the reverse strand, counting down.
GGCCGGCCAAGTGGAAGAAGTGCTAGTAGGTGAGCACTTTGGTGACAGTGACCATAATTTGGTGAGATTTAAGGTGGTCATGGAAAAGGACAGGGAGGGGCCGGAAATAAAGGTTCTAAATTGGGGGAAGGCCGATTTTAATAGGATAAGGCAGGATCTGGCCAAAATGGACTGGGATCAGCTGCTTGTAGGAAAATCCGCATCGGAGCAATGGGAGTCTTTCAGAAGGGAGATTGAGTCCATACAATGGCAACATGTTCCTGTAAAGGTCAAGGGTGGTTCCAAGAACTCCAGGGAACCTTGGATGTCAGGGGATATACGAGAATGGATTAGGAAAAAAAGGAGGGCTTTTGGCAGATACAAAAGGCTAAAGACGGAGGAAGCCCTAGAGGAGTACAAAAAGTGCAGGGGGATACTTAAAAAAGAAATTAGGAGATCAAGGAGGGGCCATGAAATAACACTGGCGAGCAAAATAAAGGAAAATCCTAAGATGTTTTATAAGTATATTAAGGGTAAGAGGATGACTAGGGAAAAAATAGGGCCCATTAGGGACAAAAATGGCAATCTGTGTGTGGAGCCGGCAGATGTAGGAGGGGTTCTAAATGATTTTTTTGCATCTGTTTTCACTATGGAGAAGGACGATGTAGACATAGAAATACGGCAGGGGGACTGTGATATACTCGAACATATTAACATCGAGCGGGAGGAGGTATTGGCGGTTTTAGCAGGCCTAAAAATGGATAAATCCCCAGGCCCGGACGAAATGTATCCCAGGCTACTGTGTGAGGCAAAGGAGGAGATTGCGGGGGCTCTGACACATATATTCAGAACCTCTCTGGCCACAGGGGATGTGCCAGAGGACTGGAGAACCGCTAATGCAATACCATTATTCAAGAAGGGGAGTAGGGAAAAACCGGGGAACTACAGGCCAGTGAGCCTAACATCAGTGGTAGGAAAATTATTGGAAAAAATTCTGAAGGACACAATTAGTCTCCACTTGGAGAAGCAAGGATTAATCAGGGATAGTCAACATGGCTTTGTCAAGGGAAGATCATGTCTGACTAATTTGATTGAATTTTTTGAGGGGGTGACTAGGCGTGTGGATGAGGGTAACGCAGTGGATGTGGTATACATGGATTTCAGTAAGGCCTTCGATAAAGTCCCGCACAGGAGACTGGTCAAGAAGGTACGAGCCCATGGAATCCAGGGTGCCTTGGCACTTTGGATACAAAACTGGCTTAGTGGCAGAAGGCAGAGGGTGAGGGTCGAAGGTTGTTTTTGTGACTGGAAGCCTGTGGCCAGTGGGGTACCACAGGGATCGGTGCTGGGTCCCTTGCTGTTTGTGGTCTACATTAATGACTTGAATATGAATGTAAAAGGTATGATCAGTAAGTTCACTGATGATACAAAAATTGGTAGGGTGGTAAATAGCGAGGAGGATAGCCTCAGTCTGCAGGACGATATAGATGGGTTGGTCAGATGGGCGGAACAGTGGCAAATGGAATTTAACCCGGAAAAGTGCGAGGTGATGCACTTTGGAGGGACTAACAAGGCAAGGGAATACACAATGAATGGGAGGACCCTAGGCAAGACAGAGGGTCAGAGGGATCTTGGTGTGCAAGTTCACAGATCCCTGAAGGCGGCGGAACAGGTAGATAAGGTGGTAAAGAAGGCATATGGGATACTTGCCTTTATTAGCCGAGGCATAGAATATAAGAGCAAGGAGGTTATGATGGAGCTGTATAAAACACTGGTTAGGCCACAGCTGGAGTACTGTGTGCAGTTCTGGTCGCCACACTACAGGAAGGATGTGATCGCTTTGGAGAGGGTGCAGAGGAGATTCACCAGGATGTTACCAGGGCTGGAGCGCTTCAGCTATGAAGAGAGACTGGGAAGATTGGGTTTGTTTTCCTTGGAGCAGAGGAGGCTGAGGGGGGACATGATTGAGGTGTACAAAATTATGAGGGGCACAGATAGGATGGATACTAAGGAGCTTTTTCCCTTCGTTGAGGGTTCTATAACAAGGGGACATTGATTCAAGGTAAAAGGCGGGAGGTTTAGAGGGGATTTGAGAAAGAACTTTTTCACCCAGAGGGTGGTTGGAGTCTGGAACTCACTGCCTGAAAGGGTTGTGGAGGCAGGAACCCTCACAACATTCAAGAAGCATTTGGATGAGCACTTGAAATGCCACAGCATACGGACCAAATGCTGGAATATGGGATTAGAGTAGACAGGGCTGATGGCCGGCGCGGACACGATGGGCCGAAGGGCCTCTATCCGTGCTGTATAACTCTATGACTCTAAGATGCGGCCTGACCAAAGGCTCTATGGGGAAAGACGACATTGTAAGGCTATTTTACCTTATATTGTTCAGCATGTATTTGAAAATATGTTCTATATTTTCAATTGTAATAACGGAATCGTAGCGTGTATGATATCTATTCTATTGTTTTGAATTGCAATTGTGGTATTTACATTGAACTGTGTGCATCCATAAATTTTATGAAATAAAGTACATCTTGAAATATTTTTTAAAAGTTCCAGTCTCACCGTGTGTGCTGTGTTGGACAGTGAACAGTGGAAACACAGCCGGACAGTAAAGATGTGGGGAGTTATAAAAAGAACATCTATTGCAGGACCAGGTGAGAAATAGGATTAATTTCTTAATGATGAGAAACTCGGGGCTGTAGAGGAGCAAAGGGATTTGTGTGTCCAGGTGCACCAATCACGAAAAGCTACTGCACATGTCCAAAATTTAAAGGTCCCAATTTCTAGTCTGTCATATCCCAAGGTGCTGCTGTCAGGTATTTCGCCAACTCTCTGGAATTTGCTGATATAATCAGGCCCCACTGCCGCCCTCGCTGGTCCATTCCATCCATCCAGCGCCCTCTGCATTAAAAAGTTACATTCAATCATTCTGCTCATCCTCTGCCCCAGGGAGAGAAGACGAATAGTGGCGGGAGGACCCAGACCATCAGCCTTATATGAGTTTGGACGTTTCTGTTTTTAATTCAGGTTATTTTATTTGCAATTATTTCCCTTTTTTGTACCTTTATATTTTAATTTCATTATTGCAGATTTTGCATTTTTGAACAAATTCTCCAAACCCTTTGCGCAGTGAGTGCTGACTCCGGGCCCATTGATTGACAGCTCTCACCACCTCCACCCCCATCCCCCACTACCCCGGGCTGACTCCTCCCACCACGTAACACGCATCACGCAAAAGCGTCACTCACCTTACCGCGCTGACGTCCTTGCGCCGCGTTGCCTTAGCAACAGGCCCGCGCCGGGAGGATGATGATTGCGGCCCAAGGCCGGTGGACGGGCGGGCGGTGCTGTGGGCGGGGGAGGGACCGACAGAGGGAGGGCCCGCACCGGGGAGTGGCCTGAGAGGGGTGGCGGGGGAAGTTACTCGGGGCCTCCTGTGGGCCCCGTGAATCTGAACTCTGTCAGCGCCCGGTGTCGAGCTGGGCTCGGGGGGGAGTCACTCTCCCGCCTCCCCGTCAAACGGGCCGTGGGTCGGAGCCCAAAAGTGAACGAAAATAGAACAGCACAGAGAGAGGCCGCTCGGCCCATCGCGCCTGTGCCGGCCCTGTGAAAGAGGCCGCTCGGCCCATCGCGCCTGTGCCGGCCCTGTGAAAGAGGCCGCTCGGCCCATCGCGCCCTTGCCGGCTCTGTGAAAGAGGCCGCTCGGCCCATCGCGCCTGTGCCGGCCCTGTGAAAGAGCGATCCCATTAGTCCCACTCCCCCCTGCTCTTTCCCCACAGTCCCGCAAATTTTCCCCCTTCAAGGATTGACCCGATTCCCTTTTGAAAGTTATTATTGAATCTGCTCCCACCGCCCTTTCAGGCAGTGAATTCCAGATCAGAACAACTCGCGGCCTAAAAACATTCTCCTCATCTCCCTCTGGCTCTTTTCCCAATTCCCTTCAATCTGTGTCCTCTGGTTACCGACCCTCCCGCCAGTGGCAACAGTTTCTCCCCATCGACTCCATCAAAACCCCTCCTCATTTTCAACCCCTCCATTAAATCTCCCCTTAACCGTCTCTGCTCGAAGGAGAACAATCCCAGCTTCTCCAGTCTCTCCCGGGAACTGAAGTCCCTCATCCCCGGTACCATTCTGGTAAATCTCCCCTGAACCTTCTCTGCTCCAAAGAGAGTAATCCCAGCTTCTCTATTCTCTCCACATAATTATTATTATTATTAATTGGGTTGTGCTGGGTATCTGGAAGCTGTAATTCGGTGAGTAGAAAGCAGTGGGAGGATAAGTCTGCAGATTGATTTTGGGAGATGGTGAAGACGGTGATCGTGGATTCAGACAAGGGAGGGAGGTGGTCTTTGAGACCGTCCGTGCTCTGTTGTAAGATCTCACTGTGTGTGTCTTGTTCCAGCCGTTCCCATTTGTACCTGTGACCTGACTGGCGGAGTCTGCGACCTCAACTGCTGCTGTGACCCTGACTGTTCCCCCGCGGACATCAATGTCTTCCCCACCTGTCTGCCGGGCAGTGAACCGTAAGTTTCTGTTCATGTGTTACTACATTGGCACCCGGTCCGACAAAGCTTCGATTTTAAGACCCTCGACCTCGTTTTCAAATCCCTCCATGGTCCTCGCCCTCTCCATATCTCTGTAACCTCCTCCAACCGATTTAATCTCCACCGACAACCCCATGTCACTCCAACCTCTCATGGAATCGAACCCACCCATTTATCTCCTCCCACACACCATCTACACTCTGCGCACAGTCAGTGCTGGGACATTCAATCCTGTTAGACACACAGTCAGTGCTGGGACACTCAATCCTGTTATACACACAGTCAGTGCTGGGACACTCAGTCCTGTTATACACACAGTCAGTGCTGGGACACTCAGTTCTGTTACACACAGAGTCAGTGCTGGGACACTCAGTCCTGTGAATACACACAGTCAGTGCTGGGACACTCAATCCTGTTATACACAGTCATTGCTGGGAAAGTCAGTCCTTTTACACACACAGTCAGTGCTGGGACACTCAGTCCTGTTATACATACAGTCAGTGCTGGGACATTCAGTCCTGTTATACACACATTCAGTGCTGGGACATTCAGTCCTGTTGTACGCACAGTCAGTGCTGGGACAATCAATCCTGTTATACACACATTCAGTGCTGGGACACCCTGTCCTGCTATCAACACAGTCAGTGCTGGGACACTCAGTTCTGTTATACACACAGTCAGTGCTGGGACACTCAGTCCTGTTTTCACACAGTCAGTGCTGGGACACTCAGTCCTGTTATACACAGAGTCAGTGCTGGGACACTCAGTCCTGTTATACACACAGTCAGTGCTGGGACACTCAGTTCTGTTATACACACAGTCAGTGCTGGGACAGTCAGTCCTTTTTCAATACAGTCAGTGCTGGGACACTCAGTCCTGTTATACACAGAGTCAGTGCTGGGACACTCAGTCCTGTTATACACACAGTCAGTGCTGGGACACTCAGTTCTGTTGTACACACAGTCAGTGCTGGGACATTCAGTCCTGTTATACACACATTCAGTGCTGGGACATTCAGTCCTGTTGTACGCACAGTCAGTGCTGGGACAATCAATCCTGTTATACACACATTCAGTGCTGGGACACCCTGTCCTGCTATCAACACAGTCAGTGCTGGGACACTCAGTTCTGTTATACACACAGTCAGTGCTGGGACACTCAGTCCTGTTTTCACACAGTCAGTGCTGGGACACTCAGTCCTGTTATACACAGAGTCAGTGCTGGGAAACTCAGTCCTGTTATACACACAGTCAGTGCTGGGACACTCAGTTCTGTTATACACACAGTCAGTGCTGGGACAGTCAGTCCTTTTTCAATACATTCAGTGCTGGGACACTCAGTTCTGTTATACATGCAGTCAGTGCTGGGACACTCAGTCCTGTTATACACATTCAGTGCTGGGACACTCAGTCCTGTTATACACACAGTCAGTGCTGGGACACTCAGTCCTGTTCTTCACACATTCAGTGCTGGGACACTCAGTCCTGTTAAACATACAGTCAGTGCTGGGACACTCAGTCCTGTGAATACACACGGTCAGTGCTGGGACACTCAGTCCTGTTATACACACAGTCAGTGCTGGGACATATTGGATATATTGACCTTGGAGGGGGTACAGTGCAAATTCACCAGAATGACACTGGGGCTTGAAGGGTTCAATTATAAGGACCGGTTGCATAAACTTGGTTTGCATTCCCTTGAGTTTAGAAGGTTGAGGGGTGATCTGATCCAGATATTTAAAATTATAAAGGGATTCGATAGGGTCGAAATAGAAACTATTTTCTCTCGTCGGTGAATCCAGAACAAGAGGACATAAACTTAAATTTAGAGCTCGGGTGTCTTGGATTGAAATCAGGAAACTCTTTCCCACACAAGGGTAGTGGAAATCTGCTCAGCCTGATTGAAGTGGACCGTGTGATATAATAGAATTTTCTGTCCTGTCAGAGTTGGACATTTGTCGATCCATCTTTTAAAATGGTGGAGGAACTCAGTTCTAAGATGGATTCCACTCACTTCATCATGAGTCCTCAAACTGCTTCTCTTATCATCAAGATATCAAGGACTGGACACACTGTGTTTGAAAGAAAGCTGATTAATTTGACACTTGTACAGAATATTAATAATCCCTTTAACTGGGCTGGAGTTTAACATCAGAAACAAACCCCAACTGTCAGAATGAACATGGTTCAGTCCTGGATGTGATTAACATCAGCAATAACAGCAGAATCCAACCCCTGCAGTCACATGTGATCCCGCTGGTGACTCAGCAGGTGGGAAGACTGAGTGAATCCCATCCCACACACGAAGCAGGTGATCGGCCTCTCCCCAGTGTGAATACGTTCATGTCTCAGCAGATCCCAAGTTCTTTTAAAGCTCTTCTCACAGTTAGAACATTGAAAGGGTCTCTTATCAGTGTGAACAAGTTGGTGTTCAATGAGGCCGGATGAACAAGTGAATTCCTTCCCACACACGGAGCAGGTGAATGGCCTCTCCCCAGTGTGAACTCGCTGGTGTGTCAGCAGGGTGGATGATTGAGTGAATCTCTTCCCACATATGAAGCAGGTGAACGGCCTCTGCCCTGTGTGAACTCGCTGGTGTGTAAGCAGGGTGGATGACTGAGCGAATCCCTTCCCACATATGAAGCAGGTGAATGGCCTCTCACCAGTGTGAACTTGCTGATGTCTCAGCAGGTGGGATGATCGAGTGAAACTCTTCCCACACACGGAGCAGGTGAACAGCCTCTCCCCACTGTGGACTCGCTGGTGTGTCAGTAGGCTGGATGACCGAGTGAATCCCTTCCCACACACGGAGCAGGTGAACGGCCTCTCCCCAGTGTGAGTGCGTTGGTGTGTCAGCAGATCACTTTTTCTTTTAAAGCTTTTCTCACAGACAGAGCATTTAAAAAGTCTCTTATCAGTGTGAACAAGCTGATGTTCAATGAGGTGGGAAGATTGAGTGAATCCGCTCCCACACACGGAGCAGGTGAACGGCCTCTCCCCAGTGTGAATTCGCTGGTGTGTCAGCAGGTTGGATGACTGAGTGAATCCCTTCCCGCACTTAGTGCAGGTGAACGGCGTCTCCCCAGTGTGAGTGCGTTGGTGTGTCAGCAGATCACTTTTTCTTTTAAAGCTCTTCTCACAGACAGAACATTTAAAAAGTCTCTTATCAGTGTGAACAAGTTGATGTTCAGTGAGGTGGGATGACTGAGTGAATCCGCTCCCACACACGGAGCAGGTGAACGGCCTCTCTCCAGTGTGTCTGCGTCGATGTGTTTCCAGCCGGGATGAGTAACTGAATCCCCTCCCACAGTCCCCACATTTCGACGGTTTCTCCATGGTGCGGGTGTCCTTCTTCAGGCTGTGTAACTGGTGAAAGCTCTTCCCACAGTCAGTGCACTGGAACACTCTCAATCGGGTGTGTGTGTCTCGCTGCTATTGCAGTCACAGTGATGTTTGAAATCTTTTCCACAGATCGAACAGATCAACATTTCTCCTATATTTTAAGGCCGATAATCTTCAGGTGCTGGTGAATGGAGTCAGATCTTGACGTGATGTTTGGTTTGAGTTTCTCGTCTGCAAATCCGCCCCTTGTAATACCCTGTAAAAGGAGATAACGAAAGTCCTCACTGTGAATACAGGATAGAAATTCAGAACAGGCAATTCCAGTTCCTGTGGAACATTCTTCCCGCTCATTCCCCCAGACTGTAAATCCCCGTCCCACACACTCACCCTCCTCCCTCTGCTGGAACCCAAACCCATCGCACCACCTCCAACATTTTTCCTTCTATTTAAGTTTTCTCTCTCTCCTGAAGATCCCGACTGTGACTGGGTTCAGTTCTGCACTCAGTGGTTCCCCTCCCTCTCCTCCCCTGAAGGTGCTGACTCTGACTGGGTTCAGTTCTACACTCACTGGTTCCCCTCCCTCTCCTCCCCTGAAGTTGCTGACTCTGGTTGGATTCAGTTCCACACTCACTGATTCCCCTCTCCTCTCCTGAATATGTTGACTCTGGCTGTGTGTATATGCTCTGCCCCTCATTTCCACACAATGTCCCTCCCTATAGCTGCCTGTATGCCGTCCATCTGTGATATCTCCCAATTTTGGCAAAAGACTCTCCCTGACCAGTCACCATTTCTCCTTCACTTAAAGATTTTCCTTGACCTATCACAATTTCTCCTTCATTTTCAGACGCTCCCTGATCAAACACAATTTCTCCTACATTTATAGACGCTCCCTGACCCTTCAGCATTTCTCCTTCATTTGCAAACTCTCCCTGACCCGTCAGCATGTCCCTTCATTAATAGACACTCCCTGACCCATCACTTTTTGTCCTTCAGATGTCGACACTCCCTGACCTGTCAACAATTCTCCTTCATTTACAGACACTCCCGGACCAATCACCGTTCCTCCTTCATTTACAGACACCCCCGGACCAATCACCATTTCGCCATCATTTACAGACACTCCCGGACCACTCACCATTTCTCCTTCATTTACAGACACCCCCTGACCAGTCACCATTTCGCCTTCATTTACAGACACTCCCGCACCAGTCACCGTTCCTCCTTCATTTACAGACACCCCCTGACCAGTCACCATTTCTCCTTCATTTGCAGACACCCCCTGACCAATCACCATTCCTCCTTCATTTACAGACACCCCCTGACCAATCACCATTCCTCCTTCATTTACAGAAACCCCCTGACCAGTCACCATTTCGCCTTCATTTTCAGACATTCCCTGATCAAGCACAATTTCTCCTACGTTTATAGACGCTTCCTGACCCTTCAGCATTTCTCCTTCATTTACAAACTCTCCCTGACCCGTCAGCATTTCCCTTCATTAATAGACGCTCCCTGACCCATCACTGTTTCTCCTTCAGATATGGACACTACCTGACCTGTCAACAATTCTCCTGCATTTACAGACACTCCCGGACCAATCACCGTTCCTCCTTCATTTACAGACACTCCCGGACCAATCACCATTCCTCCTTCATTTACAGACACTCCCGGACCAGTCACCATTCCCGCTTCATTTACAGACACCCTCTGACAAGTCACCATTTCTCCATCATTTACAGACTCTGCCTCATCTGTCACCATTTCTCCCTCCTTTATGGACACTCCGTCACCCGTCACCATTTCGCCTTCATTTTTAGACACTCCCTGACCTGTCACCATGTCTTCTCCCATTTATAATACTCCCTTACCAGAAACCATTTCACCTTCATTTTCGACAATCCCTGACCTGTCACCATTTCTCTTTCATTTATAGATATTCCCTGACCCTTCACCGTTTTTCCTTCATGTATAGACACTCCCTTACCAGACAACATATTTCCTTCATTTACAGACACTCACTAACCAAACAATTTTTCCTGGCACTTTACATAATTGTGGGGTTTATTCTGTATCTGTCAGTCTCTGATCCTGTACAAGAGTTTGGTGTTTATTCTGTATTTTTCACTCTCTGGTACTGTGTGTGAGTGTGGGGTTTATTCTGTGCCTGTCTGTCTCTGGTACTGTGTGTGAGTGTAGGTTTTATTCTGTATCTGTCTGTCTCTGGTACTGTGTGTGAGTGTAGCTTTTATTCTGTGTCTGTCTCTGGTACTGTGTGTGAGTGTGGTGTTTATTCTCTATCTGTCTATCTCCGATACTGTAGATGTGTTTGGTGTTTATTTTGTATTTATCTGTCTCTGGTACAGTATATGAGGTTGGGCTTTATTCTGTATCTGTCAGTCTCTGGTATTGTGTGTGAGTATAAGATTCATTCTGTATAAGTCAGTCTCTGATACTGTACATGAGTGTGAGGTTTATTCTGTATCTGTCAGTCTCTGGAACTGTATGTCAGTGTGGGGTTTATTCTGTAATTGTGTGTCTCTGATACTGTAGATGTGTTTGGGGTTTATTCTGTATCTGTCTGTCTCCGATACTGTGAATCCCAAATTCACACATTCCGTATCTGTCAGTCTCTGGTACTGTATATGAGTGTGGGGTTTATTCTGTATCTGTCAGTCTCTGGTGCTGCATATGAGTGTGGGGTTTATTCTGTATCTGTCAGTCTCTGGTGCTGTGTGTGCGTGGGATTCATTCTGTGCCTATCAGTCTCTCGTACTGTATATGAGTGTGGGGTTTATTCTGTATCTGTCAGTCTCTTGAGCTGCAAATGAGTGGGGGGTATATACTGTATCTGTCAGTCTCTGGTACTGGAAATGAGTGTGGGGTTTATTCAGTGTATGTCAGTCTCTGGTACCTTGTGTGAATTTGGGATTCATTCTGTATCTGTCAGTCTCTGGTACTGTGTGTGAATTTGGGATTCATTCTGTATCTGTCTGTCTCTGGTACTGCAAATGAGTGTGGGGTTTATTCTTTATTCGTCTGTTTCTGGTACTGTATATGAATGTGAGGATTATTCTGTATCTTTCAGTGTCTGGTACTGTGTGTGAGTGTGGGATTCATTCTGTGCCTGTCAGTCTGTGGTACTGTACGTGTGTGGGGTTTATTCTGTATCTGTCTGTAACGGGTACTGTATGCGAGTGTCAGGTTTATTCTGCTTCTGTCTGTCTCTGGTGCTGTATATGAGTGTGCGGTTTATTCTGTATTTTTCAGTCTCTGATACTGTATATAAGTGTGGGGTTTATCCTGTACCTGTCTGTATCTGGTACTGCACAAGAGTATGGGGTTTATTCTGTATCTGTCTGCCTTTGGTACTGTGTGTGAGTGTGGGATTCATTCTGTTTCTGTCTGTCTCTGGTACTGTGTGTGAGTGTGGGATTCATTCTGTTTCTGTCTGTCTCTGGTGCTGCATGTGAATGTGGGCTTTATTCTGTATCTGTCAGTCTCTGATACTGTATATGAGTTTAGGATACATTCTGTATCTGTCAGTCTCAGCCAATTTATCTCAGTCTGGGTTTTATTCTATAATTCAGTCTCTGAGACAATGTGCAAGTCTGGATTCATTCTGTGTTCTTATTTCAGTTTATATTATTGTATTTGAAACTATATCTTTAATACTATAAAGTATATGCCGTTTTTTATCAAGTGTTTAATTTGTAAATATTGATACACTTTTGGATTTTCTTTAATCAAACAATGTTTGTGAGTGTATTACATCTTCATCTCTGAACTCTGTTGTGAATGATAATGTACCTTTCAATCTCTCCATGGTGAAATTATTTAACTGGTATATAATGTGGAGCTCAGTCTATAATAATGGAATTAATTCTGTATCTCAGTCTGACACTGAGATTTTTGGACTGGAATGTAATATATAGCTCAGCCTGCACTCATAGAATTGATAATGTATCTATCAGTCTGTTACTGTATGAGATTTTTGGACTGGTGTGTAACATGTAGCTCAGTACATGCTAATGGAATTGATGTTGTATCTTTGAGTCTGATATGGTCTGACAGTGTTGGACTGCTATATAATGTTTGGCTCAGTCTGCACTAATGGAATTGATACATTATCTTTCAATCTGACACGAAGATTTTTGGACTGGCATGTTGTGTATAACTCAGTCTGCAGTGATTTGACTTAGAGATTCATTCTGTATTTGTTTGACTGTGGTACTTTGTGATTCATTCTGATTCTGTCAGCCTGTGGTACTGTGTGTGAGTGTGGGATTCATTCTATATATGTCAGCCCCTTGTACTGTATCTGAATGAGATTCATTCTGTTCCTGTCAGTCTCTGGCACCATGTGTGAATTTGGGATTAATTCCATATCTGTCAGTCTCTGGTGCTGCATGTGAGTGAGACATTCATTCCATTTCCATCAATCTCTGATACTGTATATGAGTGATATATATACTGTATCTGTCAGTCTGTGCTACTGTATGTTAGTGTGGGATTCATTTTGTATCTGTCAGTCAGTGGTACATTGTATGAGTGAGGGATTCATTCTTTATGTCAGTCTCTGGCACTGGATCTGAGTATGAGATTCATTCTTTATCTGTATCTAATTTGTATCTCATTTCACAGCATGGCATTCAAACCTGTATCTTTAATACATAAATGTATAAATAATTTTTCCCAGTGTTTAAGTGGTAAGTAATTATGTACGTTAAAATGTGATGCTGTAGGTTATAATCAGAGAATCACTGCACTTTTTGGCTACGATTAAATCTGCATCAATGTGAACACAATTGTGATACAGTGTATCTTCCAAACTGACATGGTGACATGTTGAACTTATATACAATGTGTTGCTCAGTCTGCATAAATGGAATACTGTATATTTCAGTCTGAATCTGCATTGGTCTTTTGTATTGGTAATTAATATGGAGCTCAGTCTGCACTAATGGAATTGGTACTGTATCTTTCAATCTGACACTGAGAATTGTGGACTGGTCCCTAATTTGTAACTCAGCCTGCACTAATGTAGGTGACTGAGAGATTCATTTTGTATCTCTCAGTCCGTGATACTGTGTGGGATTCATTGTGTATCTTGTCAGTAGTGTGTTTGAGTTTGCGATTCATTTGATATGTACAGTCTCTGATGCTGTGTGAGTGTAGGATTCATACTTTATCTGCCAGTCTCTGGTACATTATGAGAGTTTGGGATACATTCTCTGTCAACATTGGTACCATCAGAGTGTGAGATTTATTCTGCATCTGTCTATAATTATTGTCTCAGATTACATTATGGTGTTCAATACTGCAGCTTTAATATCTTCATGTTTAAATAGTTTTTTTCATTTAATTGGTAAATATGGATATACTTTAGGATTTGGTGCTGGAGGTTTTTAATCAGATAATTTGTGTGCTTTTTGGACTACTATTAAATCAATATCTTTGTGTACTATTGTGAATGATAACATATATTTCAAACTGATATAGTGATTTTGGAATTGGTATACAATGTGCAGCTCAGTCTGTACTATTGTAATCGATACTGTGCCTTTCAGTCTAATATTGTATGAGATTTTTGGGCTGGAATGTGATGTGCATCTCAGTGTGCACTAATAGAATTGATACTGTGTATTTACATCTCATACTATGTGTATTATAAACTGGTTTCTCATTTGTTTTTCAGGTTCGACTGTCACAACATTTCTCAGTCTGATACTCTACATGAGTTTTGGACATGTCTGCAGTTTTTACCTCATGATACATTAATCGAATGGATACTGCATGTATTAAACTCACATTTGTGAGTTGTGGGGTGGTATTCAATTCGAATCTCAGGGTACATTATTGGGGTCCATTCTGTCCCTTTCAATCGGGTACCATGTGTGATTTCTATCTGGTATTTAATGTTGCCCAATTGTGAGATTGACACAGTGCCTTTCAATCTGAGAGTGTGATTTTGACTGGGATTTTTGTATTTCCCTGTCAGCGGAACTGAGTTTGGGAGAAATGGAACAGTATCTACTTCACCTGCTCTGTTTGATGGTTGGATTGAAAATGTGTCTCTGGGTCTTGGGATCAGTGTGGTACTGACTACTTCTGCTATCTGAGACTGTGGAACTGATGACCTGTCTGTGACTCCGTGCTCTGTGTGTGTGATAATGTACTTACTGTGTGTGAGAAGGAGCTGGCTGCACTGTTTCTTTTGCCTCGGGTGGAGGAAACATCACATTTATTCTGGATCCTTCAAGGATTTGCCTGTGGAAAGAAAATTATCTCTTATTACTCAGGAACAGGTGAGGTAGAAAATACAAAAGTGATCAGTTTAATATCTCTGTTAATGATCATTTTGAATATCCACAAATGAAAACCAGTGATACAAACAGTGTCTATGTCTGACTCCACTGCAGTACTGCAGCACTCAGCTTCTGCACACCCGGTGTGTTGGACGATTTTATAACAATTTAGTGACATCCAGACACAACACAACCCCTGCACTGATCCGTGAATGGGACTACCCGATGGGGCAGGGACCTTTGTACAGGTCAGGTTTCTCAACTCCTCTCCCATGGGACTAGCCGTTCACCCCAAACCAAACAACCGCTGTTTAAAATGTGTCCTTCACACTTCTCACCTGATGCCTGCAATAGATACTGCTTGTAGAACTCCCCACATCCTGACTGTTCACTGTCCAGTAACAGGGTGAGACTGGAACTAAACCAGGAACATTCACTACTGATTTGGGGAGAGAAAGCTGCAATGATTTTAAATAGCAGGTTCTTCCCATTCTGTCTCCCTTACCCTGGACACACCCTGTACACACACAGCCCGAGAATGACCTCTCCCTTCCCCCGCTCACTCCATGTTCCGGGACCAGTTCCTGATCCACTCCGCATCTTACAAACAGCCTCCGGACTCCCCCTGACCTTCCCCCGGACTCAATGCCGATCTCTGAGCCCATCTGCGGACACGGTCCCGAAGCGATGAGCTGCTGTAACGAGGCTGCTCTTTGCTCCCTTCCCCCGGGGGCCGTGATCTCTCCATTCCCGGCTGTTTTAAACCATCTTCTTCCGCTCACTGAGGGAATGGCGCCCACAGGCAGAGCTGGGGGAGGGCAGCGCGCATGCGCTCTTCCGTTCAACGACGACCAGGGCTGGGGGCGGGGCTGCGTCACGCATGCGCAGATATCTGATTTAATTCCCAATACAAAAATCGATGGAAACTTTCCCCAATTTGAATTTTTCCGAGTCTGAGCAAAGGAAGTGGGTCTGGGGGAAAGGTCAGAGGGAATGGGGTCCACAGGCAGTGCAGGAACAGGCACCAGAATCAGAAACAGATGGGATTCCACCAGTGCCTAACGCTGGAATCCAGACTGACTTTCCAATCTCTAACTATTAAACTAGATGTTTCCATCCCTGCTGTTTCTCTCGGTATCTTTTGATGGAAAAGAGTCTTTCAGAGATAAAGTGGGCGGCTGTGAAATGAGCCAATTGGTTCTGTTCATTCTTGGTCCCTTTACTGATAAAGAAACTTGTGACTCCGTATCTGGAGGCCGGATTCCTCCAACCAATCCTGGAGAATTGTAAACAATTTTACAACACCAAGTTATAGTCCAGCAATTTTATTTTAAATTCACAAGCTTTCGGAGGCTTCCTCCTTCGTCAGGTGAACGATGTGAAAATGAAATCCTCGAAATGAGAGGATTTCATCCTGGAGAAACATGGGAGGAAAGTGGGAGTCGGTGTATTTGCTGGGACCGTGTCGGATTAATATTTGACGGCAACAGTCCCAGATTATTTCAATCGGAGTGAAAATCTCGGTCACTGAGAGAAATGCAGAAGGGCCATGAGCTGCAAAATTGCAGAGGGTACAACATGCAAGAGAGGGTTAAATGCGTGACACTGTCCCTGAGAGTGGGATTAATAATGTGTCTGTCTCTGAAATAATATCAGTGAGAGATGAGACTTCATCTTCTGTCACTCCAGCTTGGAATGGCAATTGGAATGGAGAATTTTCCAATTTGTTACTGGGTGAAAACGGGACATTGCAGGTCAGTTTCTCTCTCTCTTTTGTACAACTTATGAAGGTGGAATACTGCTGCTGAGCGTGATACAGAGACACTGATGGGAAGCGTATGGCTGATACTCTGCCTGTCTGTATCTCTCTGGCGCTGTGCACGAAGGTGGGATACTGTTTGCTGAGTGTGAAACGGACACACTGAGAGGAAGTGTGAGAATGATACTTTGTCTGTGTCCCTGTCTCTGTCTGTCTCTTTATCTGTCCGTCTGTATTTCTCTATCTCTAGCGCTGTACATGAGAGCGGGATAGTGTTATTGAGCGTAACATGAACACCCTGTTGGAAGGTAAAGACTAATTCTGTGTCTGTGAACAGACCTCCGGTGCTGTTGGTGAGACGGTCACTGTCCCTTCTATTCTGTATGAGCCGGTCTGACGGTGCATTTATCAGTCTCCAGTCCAGTAAGGAAAGGTGGAGAGAAACAGTCTGTAACTGTCTGACACTGGACTGCCTATGAATGTTGAATTTATTCAGTAACTGGCCGTCTCTGGGTGTTGAGAATGGGACGGATAGGACACCAGTTACTGTTGTCTGTCAGTCAGTTCAGGAGGAGGGAGAGAAAGACAGAGAGACTGGAGGAGCCCAGAGCGGATAATTTGTATTATCGTCTCAACCAAACATATTGCTGAGTGTGAATAATATAATAATGTAAAACCAGATATGGATAATCAGATCCACAGCTGTGATTGGCTCCTGTCCCTGAATCTGGGGATCAGACACTGTGAGGAGCGCCGGCCTCAGAGTGTTTAACAATTACTGAGCTGGGAAACGACAACTAACCCCCGAGAATCTGCAGCACAGGCCGAGCGGGGAGGAAAGCCTGTCCCGGGAATTGTCAATCTGGCGAACAGTTTGTCCTGTGAATGTGAAGATGTGAACATTGTGTCAGAGAGAGTGTGTTAAAGGGGCGGGCGGGTTAGATTAATGTCACTGTGTTTGTGTGGCCGGTCTCATCGCCGGATTTCCGAGTCCCTTTTGAGTAAAATTTTTAAAAATCCCTGTCAAAGGATAACCCTCCTCCACTGCCGAGCTCCGAAGTGGAAATTTAAGGTAAAGTTTCAGATCAATTCAAGATTTCAGCCGAAAAACGGAGATCATGTCAGCGATCGGGTGAGAGAGCGCGATCAGTGCAGCAATGAAACGGGTTTCAATCGAAACTGGTGCTTTTAATTCCGGTGCAAGTTTATCGACAGCAAACATACCGGTGTTAGAGATGGGAAGGGGCTAGTCTGGGACTCTGGAGTGCCCGATTTGAATTGGAATCGGGGAGTTTAAGAGGAGAGAGAAACACAGAGAGGCTGGAGGGGCCGTGAGCTGAGAGCAGGATGTCTCCGCCCCGTCCGCTCTGTGCCTTTAAGTTGTTCTGTGCCGCCGCCTCTCGTTTCATTTCTCACCCAGCTCTGACTGGAAGAGAGGTTTTCTGCAGATTCCCGGACATGACAGACACTGCAGCCGCCGAAACGGCACCTCCTGCCGCCGCCGCTCCACCCAAGGCTCCGAAGAAGAAGAAGGCGGTTCCCCGACCCAAGACCACCGGTCCCCCGTTGGGACAACAGATCCTCAAGATTGTGGGGGATTGCAAGGATCGCAAGGGGATATCCCTGGCCGCGATAAAGAAGGTTCTGGCGACCAAAGGCCTGGATGTGGAGAAGCTCCGGTCCCAGATCAAATTAAGTATCAAGAGAAATGTGGAAAAAGGCTCCCTGGTGCAGATCAAGGGCACGGGCGCCTCGGGCTCCTTCAGAGTCGCTAAGAAGGAAACCCAGGCAAAAGTGGTAAAGAAGGTGAAGAAACAAGTGACCAAGAAATCTCCCGGAAAGAAACCAGCGGCCAAAAAAACAGCCGTCAAGAAATTAACGGCCAAGAAACCAGCGGTCAAGAAATCGACCAGGAAAAAGGCGGCGAAATCACCAATTAAGAAGAAAGCGGCGGCGAAGAAGCCCAAGACCCCCAAGACAGTGAAGGCGAAGGCGAAGAAGGTGGAAAAACCGAGGGCCAAGCCCAAGCCGAAGTCAGCAAAGCCCAAGAAAGCAGCGGGCAAAAAGAAATAAAAAATCAAGTGCAACTTGTGACCATCTGAACCCAACGGCTCTTCTCAGAGCCACCCACGTCTCTCAGAAAAGAGCTGATCCCGGAATCAGATGATTCCTGTCCCGGGTCCTGGCTCAGATTTCAGATAGAAATCATTTCAAATAAACCCAGGGTCCTGGTGACTCGCTGACATTCGCTATCCCCGCCCGACCCCCACTGTCTGAAATAAAATAGAGAGAATGTGATGTCCGGGCCGGGCCTCACTGGAACTTGCGTGTGTTCGGCTCCAGTCACAGTTCATTTTTTCTTCCAGATTCAGGGCGAGAGTCGGTGACAGGGTAAAACTGGCGGAGATCCGCAGCTATCACAATTCAAACCCCAACACATGAGATTCTCCAAATCAGCTGGAATAAAGTGTTTGTAAACTGCTGAACCCGTCTGGGAGGGGATGTGTGGGGAGATCGAATCGGGTCTGGGACTGAAATGGAAGGAGGCGGGTTGACTTGTTATAGAAGGGACTGTATTTAGGCAGGAATATTACTGACTGTTAATTATAACGGGGCTTATTGAAAAGCTCCGGGTTTCTGGAAATCCTTGAATATGAAGCCCGAGTCTGTAAGGGTTTGTGCGGAGCGCTGTGTTTCGGTTCTATTATCGATAAACGGTTTGAAATTGGCGGGCGGAGAAAGCTGGAGGTGGAGCTGGAAGATGTTTGCCTGAGGAAGGAGAAAATCTCCGAAAGCTTGTGAATTTAAAATAAAATTGCTGGACTATAACTTGGTGTTGTAAAATTGTTTACAAGAGGTAAAGGAGGCAAAGGACTGGGCAAAGGCGGAGCCAAGCGGCACCGTAAAGTGCTTCGTGATAACATCCAGGGGATCACCAAACCAGCCATCCGCCGCCTGGCTCGCCGTGGCGGTGTCAAGCGGATCTCGGGTCTGATCTACGAGGAAACCCGCGGGGTGCTGAAGGTTTTCCTGGAGAATGTGATCAGGGACGCGGTCACCTACACTGAACACGCCAAGCGCAAGACGGTCACTGCCATGGATGTGGTGTACGCTCTGAAACGGCAGGGCCGCACTCTCTATGGATTCGGCGGCTGAACAACTCGACCCTTTCAAACCGGACACAAAACAAAGGCTCTTCTAAGAGCCACCCACCGCCTCACAGAGAGAGCACTGACCTGGGAACGGGGAGAGGAAAGATCTCGGGATGGGGAATCAGTTTCTGATATTTAATTAGTATAGGGAGATTCCCCAACACTCGGTACAGGGAGATCAGAAACAACGGCCCGGGTTCTCGGCCATCCCGAGAGAAGGAGCGGAATTCCCGGTTTCACGGTATAAATGAACAGGCGGGGATGCAGACTCTTTCCCCAGACATTACATTCTCCGCTCAGAGTAAAATCCCTCCTCACTCCCTCTCCCGCTGTGTCCTCTCTGCTCGGTCTTTATTTCCTGCCCTCATTCAATTATCAGTTCGATGTGAAGTTTCTGTTTGAGGAGCGGTTCACGGGGCCGGAACTGGCGGGATTTTTGAAATTGAAGCTGGACTTTGTCCCGTTACGGAAAGCAATGACCGGGGCTTTATTCCCGCCCGTTTACAGACAGATCAGAGAATGAACCGGAATGTGAAACAGCCTGAGATTTGAGCTGAGGGCGAGGAAATATTCGAGATTATAAAGAGAGAGATTCTTAAATTGCTGGAGGGAAATGAGATTTTCTTGAAACTGTTATTTGATGCTCTGAAATTGGCGGGCTTTTTGAAATTGAAGATTAATTTCAGCTCAGCCAATTGGGGCCCAATATCTCCCGCCGTTTCGGTCTGACTGACTGAGCTCGGTTCAATCATCGTCCAGGGGCGATCCCTCCCTGACTGGGTGTGGGACTGAAGCCAATCAGAGGCCAGGGGCGGATCCTCTTAGACACTTTAAAAGGCGGCCCCAGAGCTGGCTCCGTATTAACAGTCTCTGTGTCTCAGGTTGTGTTGAGATCTGTTCAGAAAATGGCCAGGACCAAGCAGACGGCGCGCAAATCGACCGGCGGGAAAGCTCCTCGCAAACAGTTGGCGACGAAAGCGGCCAGGAAGAGCGCTCCAGCCACGGGCGGAGTGAAGAAGCCTCATCGCTACAGACCCGGCACTGTGGCTCTGAGGGAGATCCGCCGCTACCAGAAATCCACTGAGCTGCTGATCCGCAAACTGCCCTTCCAGCGCCTGGTGCGAGAGATCGCTCAGGACTTCAAGACAGACCTGCGCTTCCAGAGCTCGGCCGTCATGGCCCTGCAGGAGGCCAGCGAAGCTTACCTGGTGGGGCTGTTTGAGGACACCAACCTGTGCGCCATCCACGCCAAGCGAGTCACCATCATGCCCAAAGACATCCAGCTGGCCCGCCGCATCCGCGGGGAGCGCGCCTAAACCCGACCCGGCTTCAGCACCAAGTGCAACAAAGGCTCTTTTCAGAGCCACCAAATCGGCGATGGAAAGAGCTGTGATCTCCTGGGTTGATATGGCAGGGACGTGAGCAATTTGCTTAAACGGGAAATGTATAAAGGGGAGGGAGCAGATGTCAGACGGACAGGGACAGAATAAATACCTCACTCACATCCAAACACAAATTTCACTCACATTCTTAATACAATAAACAGCACATCAGTCAGCATCTGTTGTACAAATCTGCGTAAAATAACACAGACTGAACCAGTGTTGTCCGAGAATGGGACTGTCCATAATATTAAGCGTCCCTGGTATTTCTCTATCCCACCCGCCCAGTTGACAATTCTGACGGTTCTGGTATTTTGTCTCATTCACCAGACAAACTGCAAAATTCAATCTATTGGAGGTTGGCGACATCTGCGGTCCGGAAGCGAGTACTGCAACAGACCGATATGGATCATTTGTATTTAACAAGTTATTGTTAGTTTCTCGAATCGGAATCAAGTCCTTTGACAGACAGTGACCAGCCCTTTCATAAATACAGTGGGTGGCTCTGAAAAGAGCCTTTGGGTTATCAGATTAAATCTTGGTCGCTTTACTTGCTCTTGGAGCTCACAGTGCTGGTTTTCTTCGGCAGCAGCACGGCCTGGATATTAGGCAGCACCCCACCCTGAGCGATGGTCACCCGTCCCAGCAGCTTGTTGAGCTCCTCGTCGTTGCGGATGGCCAGCTGCAGGTGTCTGGGGATGATGCGGGTCTTCTTGTTGTCCCGGGCCGCGTTGCCGGCCAGCTCGAGGATTTCAGCCGTCAGATACTCGAGCACAGCAGCCAGATAGACCGGGGCTCCGGCACCCACACGTTCAGCGTAGTTTCCCTTTCGCAGGTGCCTGTGAACACGGCCCACAGGGAACTGCAGTCCGGCCCGGGATGAGCGAGACTTGGCCTTGGCCCGAGCTTTACCGCCAGTTTTTCCTCTTCCAGACATTTCCACAATCTCACAAACACTTTGACAAAGAATGAAGAATGATTTCCGTATTTACCCTTCTTATAGACAGAAAGATCATCTGATTGGTTGTTCTTTAATACACCTCATTTGCCTATTTCATTAACCAATCAGATAGCTGAGAAACAGAAGAGGGCGGGATTTGCCGGCCTCAACGGTCAGACCAGGAATTTGATGAATTTCAAAAAGCCCGCCAATTTCAGTGTAGTAAAGGACCGGATTTCGATCAATGTCGCCCTGAGCACAAGATTTTAAACCCGTTCTTTTTATCTTGTCTTATTCAGCGCTACCCGTCACCAATCGCTGGCGCTATTTTAAAACCTGCTTTAAATTATGTCTCATTCTACCATCGCTTTCAAACTGTACCGAACGGGACTAAATCCCCATTCACAGCATTCCGTGAAGGGACACATTTCAATTTAGTCTTTATAAAAGTGACACGTTATAGATTGGTCCCTTCTCACAGGGCCGGGAGTGTTTCTGTGAAAAGACGGACCCGGACGGAGCTCTCATTCTGCCCCGATTCCGCTGTGTTTCTGCAAGGGGTGGGTTTGTTGTTGATGTGAGGATTTTCACATCAGCTAGTAAACATTCGGAGACTGGATTCTTACAGTTAAATGAAACACGAAGGGAGTGAGACAGAATTGTAACGCTTTAAGAGCGAAGCAAAGGGGAAGGAGCGGATCAGTTTATGGGTTAGGGATTTCAACGGGGCAGTTACAGTATCACTTCATAATAAGATTGGAATAATATTACAGTATTAGAACAATCCTACGTAAATATATAGGAAATGCAGCTCCTTCAGAGAGGTTGTGGGTGGCTCTTAAAAGAGCCGTTGTTTTTTTTCAGTACATTGTGGAGTTTTACTTGGAGCTGGTGTACTTGGTCACCGCCTTTGTCCCTTCCGACACAGCGTGCTTGGCCAGTTCCCCGGGCAGCAGCAGGCGCACGGCAGTTTGGATCTCCCGGGAGCTGATGGTGCGCCGTTTATTATAATGGGCCAGGCGGGAAGCCTCACCAGCGATGCGCTCGAAAATATCGTTCACAAAGGAGTTCATGATGCTCATGGCTTTGGAGGAGATGCCGGTGTCTGGGTGAACCTGCTTCATCACTTTGTAGACGTAGATGGAGTAACTCTCCTTCCTCGACTTTCTCCGCTTCTTGCCGCCCTTGGCTGGTGCTTTACTCAAGGTTTTCTTGGCGCCCTTCTTGGGAGCTGCTTTCTTGTCCTCAGGCATTTTCAAAATCAATTTCAGACCCAGAAATGACCCAAATCCGCTCCGAGCTCGGATTAAATAGGCAGCCCCACAGCCCTATGGTAATAAGGGTATGGAGAAGGCAATGATTGTGATTGGACGATTGAACGTGATGACACAACACATTTTCTTTCACGCTCTGATTGGTTTCTTCAGATATCCAATCAGATTTAATACCTGCCACCAATCACAATCACGCTCACACTGCACATTGTCCGGTTTCAGCAATTTGTTCCGAACTGTTGCAGTTCTGCTTCCGGCCAGTAGATGTCCCCAAACCTCAATATTTCTGCCATTTCGCTGACGTTCCCTGTCAGTTTATCTTGTGAATCCCCGGGTGACCCTCAAGATATTCTGATTTTCCTTTTGTTATTTTTGTGTCTGTGGAATAATTTACTATTTCTTTTGATATTCCTTGATAATTTGATTTCGTGGTTCCTGTTTCCTTCCCTAATTGTTTTTGTGACTTCTTCCTAACCTCTTCCTGTTCGCTTTTGTCATCCTCTTATTTTATATCTGCAATTGAGAAATTCCATCAGCTTGTTGTGTCTGTTCAGGGGCTGATGTTTGGGAAATATTTATTGTCTATTTTTAAAGTGCCAGAAACCCAAAGGGAGCAATTCAGTCCCAAACTCCACAGAAACATTCCATTTCTCCATCCTTGTAAAATAAGGCGCTATAATGGTGAGTATAGCTGGCTTCCCAAGCAGTTAATTCCAACAGGTTTGAATCCCAGCACGCTGAATTCAGAAACACCAAGACTGGAACCGAATTTGATGATGTTCAGAGGGATAGTGCTTCCAAAACACAAACGGGTCTAATTTGTATAAAAAATGTTTTAAATTAATTTATTTCCCCCATAACGTTGAATTTAACTCTGTTCCTTTGTATTATTATTTGCCCTGATCTGTCCGGTGGATACGGGACACAGTTGCCCGGATTCAGTGAAATTAATTGATTTTCTGAAGCCTTTCCCTCTGCTGATTCCCGTTCCTTATTTAAATTATGTCGGATTAACCTTTATGATCTATAGAAGGGTCATAGTCCTGAACCGTTATCCCGAGCTTCCCTTCTCCACAGATGCTGCTGGACCTGCTGAGTCTTTCCAGCATTTTCAGTTTTATTTTTTTCTATATTTTATCACTTTCACTTCTGACTTCGTCATTGAAAGTTCGAGATTAGCGCTCAGTTTTTATTTGTGTTTCAGTTCGGTTTATTTGAATTAATATAAATCGTGTCCTGAGAAATCAGACAGAAATATTGCGCAATGTAAAGTGAAACATAATGGGGCAACTTTCGAATGAGCAAAACAAATACATTATTATGAATCAATTGTCTAATTTTTCACTCGCAAAATATGAAAAAATACGAGATTAGAAGTTACAGAGAGAAACTATTTCCTCACATTGCACATTGTCCTGAATCTGCAACAACGACAGATAATGTGAATTTGTTCCACTCTGTTACAGTTCTCGCTTATGGCCAGTAGATGTCAGACTATACGTGAGTGTGGGATTCATTCTCTGCCTGTCGGTCTCTGGTACTGTATTTGAGTGTGATATTCAATCTATATCCATCAGTCTCCAGTACATTCTGTGAGTGTGGGATTCATTCTGTGACTGGCAGTCTCTGGTATTTTATCACAGTGCGGGTTTCATTCCGTAACTCAGTCTCTGGGCTAAGTGCAAGTCTGGATTCATTCTGTAATGTTATTTCAGGTTACAGTATGTTGCTTGAAACTGTATCTTTAATTCATTAATGTATGCAAATCTTTCATCTAGCATTAATTTGTAAATATGGATACACTTTTGGATTTTGTTTAAATCAAACAACGTGTGTGAGTTTTGTTGTCGGATTACATCTTAATCAATGTGAAGATAATGTACATTTCAATATTTTACTGTGAAATTATCGGACTGGTATTTATTGTGTAGCTCAGTCTGGGCTAATGGAATTGATATTGCATCTTTCAGTCTGACATTGTATGAGATTTTTGGACTGGTTTGTAATGTGTAGCTTAGTCTACACTAATAGGATTCATAATGTATGTTTCAGTATCATAATGTATGAGATTTTTGGTCGGCATATAATGTGTAGCTCAGTCTTTCCTAATTGAATTCATACTGTACCTTTCAGTCTGATACTGTGTAATATATTTAGACTGGTTTGTAAGGTGCAGTTCAGTCTGCACTAATGGGATTGAAACTGTATCTTTCAATTTGACAATGAATGTGACTTTTGGACTGGTATCTAATGTATTCCTCAGTCTGCACTGATGGGATTGATATTGTATCTTCCAGTCTGATACTGTGTGAGATTTTTGTACCAGTATGTAACGTGTAGATCAGTCTGTACTAATAAAATCGATACTATATCTTTCAGTATGATACTGTATGTGATTTTTGGACAGGTACCTAATGTGTACCTCAGTCTGCACTAATGGGCTTGATACTGTGCCTTTCAATACGTTACTTTATGCGAATTTTGGACTGGTATTTAATATGTAGCTCAATCTGCATCAATGGAATTGATACTGTATCTTTCAACCTGACTCTGAGATTTTTGGACCTGATGTGCAGCTCAGTCTGCACTAATGGGATTGATGTTGTGACTTTCAGTCTTATACTATATGAGAATTTTGGACTGGTATCTAATGTGTACCTCAGTCTTCAGAAAAGGAATTAAAACTGTACATTTCATTCTGACACTATGAGGTTTTTGGACATATATGTGATTCAAATATGGGTAACATCTGAACTGTTATCTAATTTGTATCTCAGGGTACAATATTGTCATGAATACTGCATCTTTAAACTCATAATGTGTGTGAGTTGTGGGCTGGTATTTAATTTGAATCTCGGGGTACACGATTGTGATTCATTCCGTACCTATCAATCGGTACCATGTGTCAGTTCTATCTGGTATTTAATTTGTAGCTCAGGTTGAACTAATGTGTGATTGACACAGTGCCTTTCAATCTGATACTGGGTGTGATTTTGGACTGGGAATTATTTATCTGCCAGTCAGCAATACTGAGTCGTTGTGAAATGGAAATTATGTCTTTCTCTCCTGCTCTGTTTGACTGTTGGATTGGGATCAGTGTGGGACTGACTATTTCTGCTGTCTGAGACTGTGGGACTGATGACCTGTCTGTGTCTCTGTGCTCTGTGTGTGATAATATACATACTGTGTGTGAGAAGGAGCTGGCTGCACTGTTCCTTGTGCCTCGGGTGCAGGAAACATCACACTGATTCTGGGTCCTTCAAGGATTTGACTGTCGGAAGAAAAAGTATCTCTTGTAATTCAAGAACAGGTGAAGTCGAAAATACAAAAGTGATCAATGGAATCTCTCTGTTAATAATCATTGTAATATCCACAAATGAAAACCAGCGATACAAACAGTGTCAGTGTCTGACTCCACTGCAGTACTGCAGCACTCAGCTTCTGCATACCAGGTGTGTTGGGCTGTTTTACAACAATTTAGTGACATCCAGACACAACCCAACCCCTGCACTGATCCATGAATGGGACTACCCGATGGGGCAGGGATCTTTGCACATATCAGATTTCTATTTCCCTCTCCCTTGGGACTAACCGTTCAACCGAAACAAAACAGCAACTGTTTAAAATGTGTCCATCAAACTTCTCACCTGATGGCTGCAATAGATGCTCTTTGTATAACTCCCCACATCCTTACTGTCCGGCTCTGTTTACTGCTCAATAACAAACACTAAAGGTTGATGGGCAGGTTTAAAAATCAGATTTAATACCTGCCACCAATCACAAACACGCTCACACTGCACATTGTCCGGTTTCAGCAATTTGTTCCGAACTGTTGCAGTTCTGCTTCCGGCCAGTAGATGTCCCCAAACCCCGGGTCATTGAAGTTTACAGATGAGAGAGGGACAGAAGATAAACTCATTCTTCACATTATATTGCACGAGTGGGATTAAGAGAAACTGGGAATGGAGACGAGCTGCAAGTACATTTTGTTGGACCAAACACTACTTGTAATGCTGTGTTAAATTCTTGCAATTGATTTCGGGAGTATTCTCTATACTGAGGAAGGCTGCGACAAAATAACCTTGCAGAAAGTCAGTGTAAATGGCCATTGAATTTCAATATAGAAAAGTGTGAGGTGGTGCATTTTGCTCGGGGAATTAAGGAGGCCACATAATGCTTGGAAAATAAGAGTCTAAATGGGGTAGAGGAGAAATGTAAATCGTGTCCTGAGAAATCAGAGAGAATACTGCGCAATGTACAGTGAAATATAATGGGGCAAATTCACAACTATGGAATGAGTGAAACAAAAACTTAATTATGAATCAAATCTCTTCATTTTTCACCGTCAAAATGTGCAAAAATACGAGAGTAGAAGTTACAGACAGAAACTTTCCTCACATTGCACATTGTCCTGTTTCTGTAGCCACGTCAGATAATGTGAATTTGTTCCGCTCTTTTACAGTTCTAGCTTACGTCCAGAAGAGGTCAGTCTCTGGTACTGTATATGAGAGTGGGGTTTATTCTGTATCTGTCTGTCTCTGGAACTGAGTGTGAACATGGGGTGTATTCTGCATCTATCAGTCTCAGGTACTCTATATAAGTGATGGATTCATTCTGTATCTGTCAGTCTCTGGTGCTTTATGTGAGTGTGGGATTCATTCTGTATCTGCCATTCTCTGCTACTTTAGCTCAGTGTGGGATTCATTCTGTAATTCAGTCTCTGAGACAATGTGCAAGTCTGGATTCATTCCGTATTCTTATTTCATTTTACATTAACATATTTGAAACTGTATCTTTAATACTTTAAAGTAATTACAGTTCTTCGTCGAGTATTTAATTTGTAAATATGGATACACTTTTTGATTTTCTTTTAAGAAACAATGTGTGTAAGTTTTGGAGTGATATTACATCTTAATCTCTGAACTCTATTGTGAATGATAATGTACGTTTTGCTTTGAAATTACTGGACTGGTATGTTAATTGTAGCTCAGTCTGCAAAAATGGGATTAATTCTGTATCTGAGTCTAACACTGTATGAGATTTTTGGTCTGGTATGTAATATGTAGCTCATCCCACACTAAAGGAATTGATACTGTATCTATCAGTCTGACACTGAGATTTTTGGACTGGAATGTGATGTGTAGCTCAGTCTTCAATAATGGAAGTGATACAGTATCAGATTGAAAGATTCAGTATGAGATTTTTGGACTGGTGAGTAACATATAGCTCAGTCTGTGCTAATGGAATTGATATTGTATCTTTGAGTCTGATGGGGTATGAGATTGTTGGACTGCTATATAATGTGTGGCTCAATCTGCACTAATGGAATCGATACTGTATCTTTCAGTCTAATACTGTATGGGATTTTCAGTCTGGTATGTATTGTGTAGCTCCGGTGATGCTAATAGAATTCAAACTGTATCTTCCTGTCTGATCATTTATGAGGTTTTTGGACTAGTATATAATGTGCAGCTCAGTCTGTACCAATGGTATTGATACTGTTTATTTCAGTATAATACTGAGTATTTACCAATATATCTAATATGTAGCTCAGTCTGCACTAATGGAATTTATACTTTATCTTTCAATCTGACACTATGAGATCTTTGGACTGGTCTGTAAAGTGTAACTCAGTCTGTAGTAATCTGACTGTGACTTTTATTCTTTATCTGCCAGTCTTTGCTACTGTATGTGAGTGTGGGATTCATTCTGTATCTGTCACTCTCTGGTACTGTGTGTTAGTGTGGGATTCATTCTGAATCTGTCAGTCGCTGGCACATTGTAAGAGTTTGAGATTCATTCCATATGTCAGTCTCTGGCACTCTATCAGAGTGTGAGATTCATTCTTTATCTGAATCTAATTTGCATCTCCATTTACAGTATGGCATTCAAAACTGTATATTTAATACTTTAATGTATGAATAATTTGTCCCAATCTTTATTTGGTAGATAATGATCTATTTTAAAATGTAATACTGTAGGTTATTATCACATAATGTGGGCACTTTCTGGACTACTATTAAATCTGTATCGATGGGAACACAATTGTGAATTTGTGCAGCTTCCAAACTGATCTGGTGACATTTTTGAACTTGTATATAATGTGTCTATTTCAGTTTGAATCTGTATCAGTTTTTTTGTAGTGGTTTCTAATGTGTAGTTCAGTCTGCACAATGGAATTGATACTGCATCTTTCAATCTGACACTATGAGATTTTTGGACTGGTACGAAATGTGTAGCTGAGCCAGCATTGATGGAATTGATACGGTATCTTTCAATCTGTGATTGTGAGATTTTTACGTAATGTGAAATTCAGCCTGCACTAATGTCGGTGACTGTGAGATTCACTTTGTATCTCTCAGTCCCTGGTACTGCGTGTGAGTGTGGGATTCATGCTGTATCTGTCACTCTCTGGTACTCTATTTGACTGTGGTATTCATTCTGTACATACATTCTCCAGTACTGTGTGTGGGTGTTGAATTATTTCCATATATGCAGTTTCTCATAATGTTTGTTAGTGTGGGATTGATTCTGAATCTGTCAGTCTCAGGTACTGTGTGTGAGTGTGGGATTCATTCTGTATCTGTCAGTCTCTGGTGCTGTGTGTGAGTGTGGGATTCATTCTGAATCTGTCAGTCTCAGGTACTGTGTGTGAGTGTGGGATTCATTCTGAATCTGTCAGTCTCAGGTACTGTGTGTGAGTGTGGGATTCATTCTGTATCTGTCAGTCTCTGGTACTGTGTGTGATTGTGGGATTCATTCTGTATCTGTCAGTCTCTGGTACTGGGTGTGAGTGTTGGATTCATTCTGTACCTGTTAGTCTCTGGTGCTGTGTGTGAGTGTGGGATTCATTCTGTATCTGTTAGTCTCATGTGCTGTGTGTGAGTGTGGGATTCATTCTGTATCATTCAGTCTCTGGTGCTGTGTGTGAGTGTGGGATTCATTCTGGATCTGTCAGTCTCTGGTGCTGTGTGTGAGTGTGGGATTCATTCTGGATCTGTCAGTCTCTGGTACTGTGTGTGAGTGTGGGATTCATACTTTAGCTCTCAGTCTCTAGTGCTTTATGAAAGTGTGGGTTGAACTCGGTATCTGTCAGTCCTTGGTACTGTATGCCTGTGTGGGATTCATTCCGTCTCTGTCAACTCTGGTACCTTAATTGAGTGTGGATTCACTTTGTGTCTGGCAACCTCGAGTACTTTATGTGAGTGTGGGATTCATTATGTGTCTGTGTGTCTCTGTACTGTATCTGAGTGTGGGATTCATTATGTGTCTGTGTGTCTCTGTACTGTATCTGAGTGTGGGATTCATTATGTGTCTGTGTGTCTCTGTACTGTATCTGAGTGTGGGATTCATTATGTGTCTGTGTGTCTCTGTACTGTATCGGTATATAATTATTCTCTCAGATTACATTATGGCGTTCAATATTGTAGCTTTAATATCTCAGTGTTTGAATAATTTTTCTCATTATTTAATTGGTAAATATGGATACACTTTTGATTTGATGCTGGAGGTTTTAATCAGATAATGTGTGTGCTTTTTGGACTAGTATTAAATCTATATCTCTGTGAGTACTATTGTGAAAGATAATCTATCTTTCAAACTGATATTGTGATATTTTTGAATTGGAATGTAATGTGGATATCTGTCTGCACTAAATGAATTGATACTGTATATTTCAATGTTATTTTACAAGATTTTTGTCTCGTGTGTAATGTCAATCTCAGTCTGGACTAATAGAATTGATACTGTATCTTTAAATCTCATACTATCAGTATATTATAAACTGGTATCTAATTTGTTTCTCAGGTTACACTGTCACAGCATTTCTCAATCTGATACTGTACGTGAGTTTTGGACTTGCAATTTGTATTCGAATGCTACGCTATTCGAAAGGATACTACATGTATAAAACTCACGTGTGTGTGTGTGTGTGTGTGAGTTCTGGGCTAGGATTCAATTGGAATCTCGGGGTATATTGTTGGGGTTCATTCTGTACAATTCAATCGGGTACCATGTGTGATTTCTATCTGGTATTTAGTTCATGGCTAATGTTGCCCTTTTGTGAGATTGACAACCTGAAAGCATGATTTTAGACTTGGATTTTTGTATCCACCTGTCAGCGGGACTGAGTTCGGGGGAAATGGAACAGCGTCTGCCTCACCTGCTCTGTTTGACTGTGGATTGAAAATGTGTCTCTGGAACATGGGATCAGTGTGGGACTGACTACTTCTGCTGTCTGAGACGGTGGAACTGATGACCTGTCTGTGTCTCTGTGCTCTGTGAGTGATAATGTACTTACTGTGTGTGAGAAGGAGCTGACTGCACTGTTCCTTGTGCCTCGGGTGGAGGAAGCATCATATTTATTCTGGCTCCTTCAAGGGTTTGCCTGTAGAAAGGAACGTATGTCTGGTAACTTAAAAACAGGTGAGGAAGAAAATACAGAAGTGATCAGTTTAATATCTGTTAATACTTATTTTGAATATCCATAAACGTAAATCAGCGATTCAAACAGTGTCAGAGTCTGACTCCACTGCAGTACTGCAGCACTCAGCTTCTGCATACCAGGTGCGTTGGGCTGTTTTACAACAATGTATTAGAATCCAGACACAACCCAACCCCTCCACTGACACATGAATGGGATTACCCGATGGGGCAGGGACCTTTGCACAGGTCAGGTTTCTCATCCCCTCTCCCATGGGATTAAAAGTTCAACTGAAAGCAAACTGCCGCTGTTTAAAATGTATCCTTCACACTTCTCACCTGGTGCCTGCAATAGATGCTCTTTGTATAACTCCCCACATCCTGACTGTCCGGCTCTGTTTCCACTCTTCACTGTCCAATAACAATAAACAGCGTGAGACTGGAACTAAACCAGGAACATTCACTACTGGTTTGGGGAGGGAAAGCAGCAATGATTTTAAATAGCAGGTTCTTCCCATTCTGTCTCCCTTCCCCTGGACACACCCTGGACACACACAGCCCGAGAATGACCTCTCCCTTCCCCCGCTCACTCCATGTTCCGGGACCAATTCCTGATCCACTCCGCCTCTTACAAACAGCCCCCGGACTCCCCCTGACCTTCCCCCGGACTCAATGCCGATCTCTGAGCCCATCTGCGGACACGGTCCCGAAGCGATGAGCTGCTGTAACGAGGCTGCTCTTTGCTCCCTTCCCCCGGGGGCCGTGATCTCTCCATTCTCGGCTGTTTTAAACCATCTTCTTCCGCTCACTGAGGGAATGGCGCCCACAGGCCGAGCTGGGGGAGGGCAGCGCGCATGAGCTCTTCTGCTCACCAACGGCCAGCGCTGGGGTCGGGGCTGAGTCACGCATGCGCAGATATCTGGTTCAATTCCCAATACAAAAATCGATGGAAACTTTCCCCAATTGGAATTTTTCAGAGTCTGAGCAAAGGAAGTGGGTCTTGGGGAAAGGTCAGAGGGAATGGGGTCCACAGGCAGTGCAGGAACAGGCACCAGAATGGGAAACAGATGGGATTCCACCAGTGCCTAACGCTGGAATCCAGACTGACTTTACAATCTCTAACTATTAAACTAGATGTTTCCATCCCTGCTGTTTCTCTCGGTATCTTTTGATGGAAAAGATCCTTTCAGAGATTAAGTGAGCGGCTGTGAAATGAGCCTGTGGCTTTGATTCATTCTTGGTCTCTGCAGATAAAGCTGACGTGTTATGAAGAAACTTGTGGGGAGGATTTCTCACCAATCCTGGAGAAAAATAGGAGGAAAGAGTGAGTCGGTGTGTTTGTTGGGACCGTGTAGGATTAATATCTGATAGCAACAGTCCTAAATTAATTTAATCAGAGTGAAACTCTCGATTACTGAGAGTAATACCGAACGTCCCTGTGCTGCAAAACAGAATATAGTACAACAGGCAAGAGAGGGTTAAATGTGTCCCATTGTTTTTGTCACCCTCTGAACTGAGGGTGGGATTAATAGTGTGTCTGCCTCTGGTACAATATCAGTGAGAGATGAGATTGCATCTTTTGTCTCTCCAATCTAATCTTTCTGGATAAAACTAAACTTTGCAGCTCAGTCTGCAACTGATACTGTGGCACTGTATCTCTCCGCGGTCTCCCTCACCGTGTCTCTCTCCCTGTCTGTTTCTCTCTCTGATGCTGTATATGAATGTGGGATATTGCTATTGAACGTGATACGAACACACTGATCGGAAGTGTAAGACTGACAGTGTACGTTTGTCTTTCTGTCGTGCTGCACACGAAGGTGGGATACAGTCTGATATAAAACAGAGAGAATGGGATGTCCTGATCGGGCCTCACTGTCACTGGGGATGTGTTCGGCTCCAGTCCCAGTTCATGGTCGTTTTCTTTTCATAGATTCAGGGAGACAATAATACTGGTGGAGAAACTCCGCGTCACAACTCAAACCCAACACTCGAGATTCTCCAATTCAGCTGGAATAAGGTGTTTGTAAACTGCTGAACCCGTCTGGGAGGGGATGTGTGGGGAGATAGAATCAGGTTTGGGACTGGAATGGAAAGAGACGGGTTGACTTGTTCTCGAAAGGACTGTATTTAGGCAGGAATATTAACGACTGTTAATTGTAACGTGGCTTATTTAAAAGCTCCGGGTTTCTTGGAATCCTTGAATATGAAGCCCGAGTCTGTAAGGGTTTGTGCGGAGCGCTGTGTTTCGGTTCTATTATCGATAAACGGTTTTAAATTGGCGGATGGAGAAAGCTGGTGCTGGAAGATCAGAGGCCGTTCTCTGCTGTCTGTCACTGATTCCTCCGCTCCCTCCCTCTCTGTTCCACCCCCCCCCCCCCACCCCATATGTAAACAAAGAGGGTAGGTGGACTGTAAACACGGTTTACTAGTCAACAAGACGGAAGGCGAGTAATGTTTCTGATTTCCTGGGCACCAGGCAATTCACTGTTACTTGTTTCTGTACAAAGTTACATTTCAGTGATTCCCCAGTGAGTTTGATGCGTTATGTAAATAATCCAACAACATAGAACAGAAACGGAGCGAAGCGCTGAATCCCACAGATGTGGAAAGGTTAGTCGAGCAGTTCTGGTGATGCTTCACGAGCCCAGCATGGCAAGTATTTTAAATAAATACAAGAAATCTGGTGATGTGTGGACTGGGGTCCATAAATCACCGTTTAAAGTCCCGGACTGTGGTCGGTGCCCTGACTCCAGTCCCATTAATACCTCATCTCGTCTACAACGAGAATAAAGCAGCTCAAAGCAACACCGGTAGCATGATATCTGCGTCTCCCTTCAGACAGTAACCAGCCCTTTCACACATACAGTGGGTGGCTCTGAAAAGAGCCTTTACATCGAGTTACATCGAAACTACGGCACAGAAACAGGCCATTCGGCCCAACTGGTCGATGCCGGCGTTAATGCTCCACACGAGGCTCCTCCCTCCCTAAGTCATCTAAATCTATCAGAATACCCTTCGATTCCTTTCTCCTCATGTGTATCTCTAGCTTCCCCTTAAACGCACCTGTTCTATTTGTCTGAACTACTGCTTGTGGTAGCGTTTTCCACATTCTAACCACTCTTTGGGCAAAGCAGTTTCTCCTGAATTCCCTTTTGGATTTATTAGCGACTATATTTATATTCATTACCTCGAGTTTTGGACTCCCCACATGTAGAAACATTTTCTCTATGTCTACCATATGAAACCCTAACGTAAGACCTCTATCAGGTCACCCCTCAGCCTTCTCTTTACCAGAGAAAACATCTCCAGTCTGATCAACATTTCCTCATCAGAATATTCTCTCATTTCTCTTGCCATGAGATTCATTTTTACACCTTCCCCAATCCCTCTCCGTCCTTTCTATAATATGAAGAACAGAACTGTGCACAATACTCCAAGTTTGGTCTAACCAAGCTCCCATACAAGTTTAAGATAATTTATTTGCTTTTCAATTCTATCTCTCAAGAAGTGATTCCTAGTGTTTGAGTTTCCTTTTTATGACCTTATTGAGCTGCGTTGCTACTTCTTTTAATTTGTATATCTGTACCACTAGATCCATTTGCTCCTCTATCCCGTTTAGACTCTTATAATCCAAACAGTGTGTGACCTCCTTATTCTTCATTCTGTAAGTTTATTAATGTCCTCTTGCATTTTGATGCATTCTTCCTTTGCATTTACTACATCCCCCAATTTGGTGTCGTCCACAAATTTTGGAATTCTACTTCCGATTCCCAAATCAAAATTGTTAATGTAAATTGTGAAGAACAGTGGTCCCAGCAACTGGAACATCACTTCCCACCTTTTGCCAGTTTGAGTAGCGACCCTTAACCTCTATTCTCAGTTTTCTGTTTTGTTGCCAACTTGCGATCCATTCTGCCACCTGTCCCCTGACTCCACGTGCTCTGAACTTAGCCATGAGTCTAAAATACGGTATCTTATCGAAGGCCTTCGGAAAATCCAAATAAATTGCATCTACTGCATTAAACTCGTATTCACTTTCTGTTCCTTCTTCAAAGATTTCAATAAGGTTGGTCCTGTCATTTCGGTTATCAGATTAAGTCGTGGCCACTTTACTTGCTTTTGGAGCTGACAATGCTAGTTTTCTTCGGCAGCATCACGGCCTGGATATCTGGCAACACCCTGAGCGATGGTCACCCGTCCCAGCAGCTTGTTGAGCTCCTTGTCGTTGCGGATGGCCAGCTGCAGGAGTCTGGGGATGATGGGGGTCTTGTTATCCCGGGCCGCGTTGCCGGCCAGCTCGAGGATTTCAGCCGTCAGATACTCGAGCACAGCAGCCAGATAGACCGGGGCTCCGGCACCCACACGTTCAGCGTAGTTCCCCTTTCGCAGGAGCCTGTGAACACGGCCCACAGGGAACTGCAGTCCGGCCCGGGATGAGCGAGGCTTGTCCTTAGACCGAGCTTTAACGCCGGTTTTTCCTCTTCCAGACAATTTCCACAATCTCACAAATACTTTCATGCAGAATAAAGAAATCTCCAGCACTCGCCCTTCTTATTCCTTCTGGAGGATTACAGTGGGGGCATTTGTGATGGGTCTCTCTCAGATTGTATACACTGCCCGCTCACCCTCACTGATATTCTATCTTTGAACTGCTGTAATATTGTCCTTTAGCAATATTGCTGCTCCCCCTACTTTCCCTACTTCTCTGTCCTTTCTAAAGATCTTATAGACTTGAACATTAAGCATCCATTCGTGCCCAGCTGGTAGTCAGGTCTCCGTAATCATTTAATATAATTATTTAACCTCACTGAATGGGTGATGCGGCCGATATCAGGTGAAGGATTACTGGCTGTTGTGTAATTTCCATTGATTGGGAGTTGGCGACATCGACTGGGCGGAGACGGGAACTGCAACAGAGCGAGAAAGGATCCGTCAGAAACCAGTTTCAATGAAGAACAAAATCCAACAGCCTGCAGTATCTGTTCAGGGTCTGCTGTTTATCAACTATTTTAGTATCATGCATTGTCAGCGATGGTGGTATAGTGGTGAGCATAGCTGCCTTCCAAGCAGTTGACCCGGGTTCGATTCCCGGCCATCGCAATTTAGTGTTCTTATTAGTTTGTTTCCTTCAGAAACTCTTAAGATTGCAATCGAATTTGATGCAGTTCAGTTGGTTATTGTTTCCAAAACATAAACGGGTGTAATTGTAGCAAAATGTTTTCAACCTAGATTTATTTTCCCTATCGAAGAAATAGAGGGAAACATGCTGGAAATAGTGAGCGACAAAGGGTCCAATGAGAGTGAGGAAGGCAAGGTTTTTGAAATATAAGAGTAAGGAAGTCTTGCTGCAGTTGTACTATGAGGAGATATTGTGTAAAATTGGCCTATATTCTGTGGAGTTTAGAAGAATGAGACGTGATCTCATTGAAATGTATGACATTCTTAGACGGCTTGACAGGGTCGATGCTGAGAGGCTGATTCCCCTGGCTGGAGAGTCAAGAACTGGAGCTCATAATCACAAGATAAGGGGTCGGCCATTTAGGATCGACATGAGGAAAAATGTCGTCACTCAAAGGGTTGTGAATCTTTGGATTTCTCTACAGAGGACTGTGGATGCTCAATGGTTGAGTATATTCAAAGCTGAGATCGATAGATTTTTGGAATCTAGGAGAATCAAGGCATATGGGGATCGGGCGGGAAAGTGGAGTTGAGGTCGAAGATCTGCCCTGATCTGATTGAGTGGCGGAGCAGGCTCGAGGGGCCGTATGGGCTACTCCTGCTCCTATTTCTTATGTTCTTATCTAGAGAGCCGTATATCCAATTGTGCTGATGAAACTAAGCTAGGTGGCAACGTAAATATTATAGATGGGAGCGGAAAGTTGCAAAGGGACATTGATAGATAAAGTGAGTGGGTGAAACTGTGGCAGATGGAGTTCAACGTGGGGAAGTGTGAGGTCAATCGCTTTCGACCATAAAAAGATAGATATATTTTCTAAATGGGAAGAAACGAGGAACTGTGGATGAGCAAAGGGATTTATAAGACCAAGTACAGAATTCACGAAAAGGTGCAAAAATAAGTTAAAATGATAATGGAATTTTGATCTTTATCTCCAGGGATCTGGAATAAAAAGGAGTGGAAGTTGTGTCACAGTTATACAGAACTCTGGTTAGAGCTCATTTCGAGTACTGTGTTCAGTTCTGGGCACCGCACCTCTGGCAGGATAAGAACATTAGAAATATGATCAGGAATAGGCTTCACGGCCCCTCGAGCCTGCTCCACCATTCCATAGTTCATGGCTGAATTTGTACCTCAACTCCACTTTACCGCCCTATCCCCATATCCCTTCACTGCCTTGCCAAAAAATCTATCAAATTCAATCTTGAATACACTCAACGACTGTGCATCCGCAGCCCTCTGGGGTGGAGAGAACAGCATCAATGAAGATAAACAGAATGCAATGAAATGTGTCATACAGTTACATCTCGCTGCTCTGTCTGCTCATTTTGATCGCTACTTCCCTGCAGAGGGATTTGAAAATTTGATGGAAAAGTGTTGGGTGAAACTTGCTTTTGCTTTCGAAAATCCTGAATCAATAATGAAGACCAACTTGTTCACACTGATAAGATACTTTTTAAATGTTCTGCCTGTGAGAAGAGCTTTAAAAGAAAAAGTGATCTGCTGACACACCAACGCACTCACACTCGGGAGAGGCCGTTCACCTGCTCCGTGTGTGGGAAGGGATTCACTCGGTCATCCAGCCTACTGATACACCAGCGAGTTCACACTGGGGAGAGGCTGTTCACCTGCTCCGTGTGTGGGAAGAGTTTCACTCGATCATCCCACCTGCTGAGACATCAGCAAGTTCACATCGGGGAGAGGCCATTCACCTGCTCCCTGTGCAGGAAGGGATTCGCTCAGTCATCCACCCTGCTGACACACCAGCGAGTTCACACTGGGGAGAGGCCATTTATCTGCTCCGTGTGTGGGAAGGAATTCACTTGTTCATCCGGCCTCATTGAACACCAACTTGTTCACATTGATAAGAGACCCTTTAAATGTTCGAACTGTGAGAAGAGCTTTAAAAGAACATGGGATCTGCTGAGACATGAACGTATTCACACTGGGGAGAGGCCGATCACCTGCTCCGTGTGTGGGATGGGATTCACTCAATCATCCCACCTGCTGAGTCACCAGCGAGTTCACATGTGACTGCAGGGGTTGGATTCTGCTGTTATTGCTGATGTTAATCACATCCAGGACTGAACCATGTTCATTCTGACAGTTGGGGTTTGTTTCTGATGTTAATAATCCCTTTAACTGGGCTGGCGTTTAATATTCTGTACAAGTGTCAAATAAATCAGCTTTCTTTGAAACACAGTGTGTCTAGTCCTTGATATCTCGATGATAAGACAAGGTGATTGAGGACTTATGATGAAGTGAGTGGAATCCATCTTAGAACTGAGTTCCTCCACCTTTTCAAAAGATGGATCTACAAATGTCCAACTCTGACAGGACAGAAAAATCTATTATATCACACGGTCCACTTCAATCAGGCTGAGCAGATTTCCACTACCCTTGTATGAAAAATAATTTCCCGATTTCACTCCAAGACACCCGAGCTCTAAATTTAAGTTTATGTCCTCTTGTTCTGGATTCACCGACCAGAGAAAATAGTTTATATTTCTACCCTATCGAATCCATTTATAATTTTAAATACCTGGATCAGATCACCCCTCAACCTTCTAAACTCAAGGGAATGCAAACCAAGTTTATGCAACCGGTCCTTATAATTGAACCCTTCAAGCCCCAGTGTCATTCTCGTGAATCTGCACTGTCCCCCCTCCAAGGCCAATATATCCAATATGTCCCAGCACTGACTGTGTGTACAACAGGACAGAGTGTTTCAGCACTGACTGTGTGTAAAACAGGACTGGGTGTCCCTGCATTGGCTGTGTGTATAACAGGACTGAGTGTCCCAGCACTGACTGTGTGTATAACATAACTGAGTGTCCCAGCACTGACTGTGTGTATAACAGGACTGAGTGACCCAGCACTGACTGTGTGTATAATATAACTGAGTGTCCCAGCACTGACTGTGTGTATAACAGGACTGAGTGTCCCAGCACTGACTGTGTGTATAACAGGACTGAGTGTCCCAGCATTGACTGTGTGTATAACAGGACTGAGTGTTTCAGCACTGACTCTGTGCATAACAGGACTGAGTGTCCCAGCATTGACTGTGTGTATAACAGGACTGAGTGTCCCAGCACTGAATGTGTGTAGAACAGGACTGGGTGTCCCAGCACAGACTGTGTTGATAGCAGGAAAGGGTGTCCCAGCATTGACTGTGTATAACAGGACTGAGTGTCCCAGCACTGAATGTGTATAACAGGACTGAGTTTCCCAGCATTGACTGTGTGTATAACAGGACTGAGTGTCCCAGCACTGACTGTGTGTATAATAAGACTGAGTGTCCCAGCACTGACTGTGTGTATAACAGGTCTGAGTGTCCCAGCACTGACTGTGTGTATAATAAGACTGAGTGTCCCAGCACTGACTGTGTGTATAACAGGACTGGGTGTCCCAGCACTGACTGTGTGTATAACAGAACTGAGTGTCCCAGCACTGACTGTGTGTATAACATGACTGGGTGTCCCAGCACTGACTGTGTGAAGAACAGGACTGAGTGTCCCCGCACTGACTGTGTGTATAACAGGACTGACTGTCCCAGCATTGATTTTGTGAATAACAGGACTGGGTGTCCCAGCACTGACTGTGTGTATAACAGAACTGAGTGTCCCAGCACTGACTGTGTGTATAACAGGACTGGGTGTCCCAGCACTGACTGTGTGTATAACAGGTCTGAGTGTCCCAGCATTGACTGTGTGTATAACAGAACTGAGTGTCTCAGCACTGACTGTGTGTATAACAGGACTGGGTGTCCCAGCACTGACTGTGTGTATAACAGATCTGAGTGTCCCAGCATTGACTGTGTGTATAACAGAACTGAGTGTCTCAGCACTGACTGTGTGTATAACAGGATTGAGTGTCACAGCATTGACTGTGTGTACAAGAGGACTGAGTGTCCCAGCACTGACTGTGTGTATAACAGGACTGAGTGTCCCGGCAATGAATGTGTGTATAACAGGACTGGTTGTCCCAGCACTGACTGTGTGTATAACAGGACTGAGTGTCCCAGCACTGACTGTGTGTATAACAGAATTGAGTATCTCAGCACTGACTGTGTGTATAACAGGACGGAGTATCCCAGCACTGACTGTGTGTATAACAGGACTGAGTGTCCCAGCACTGACTGTGTGTATAACAGAATTGAGTATCTCAGCACTGACTGTGTGTATAACAGGACGGAGTATCCCAGCACTGACTGTGTGTATAACAGGACTGAATGTCCCAGCAGTGATTGTGTGTATAACAGAATTGAGTATCCCAGCACTGACTGTGTGTATAACAGGACGGAGTATCCCAGCATTGACTGTGTGTATAACAGGACTGAGTGTCCCGGCAATGAATGTGTGTATAACAGGACTGAGCGTTCCAGCACTGACTGTGTGTATAACAGGACTGAGTGACCCAGCAATGGTTGTGCGTAGAGTGTACATGGGCTGTGGGAGGAGATAAATGGGTTGGGTAGAATCCATGATAGGTTGGAGTGACATGGGGTTGTTGGTGGAGATTAAATCGGTTGGAGGATGTTGCAGAGATAGGGAGGGGGCGAGGACCATGGAGGGATTTGAAAACGAGGACGAGGATCTTAAAATCGAGGCATTGCTGGACCGGGAGCCAATGTAGTAACACACGAACAGAAACTTACGGTTCACTGCCCGGCAGACAGGTGGGGAAGACATTGATGTCCGCGGGGGAACAGTCAGGGTCACAGCAGCAGTTGAGGTCGCAGACTCCGCCAGTCAGGTCACAGGTACAAATGGGAACGGCTGGAACAAGACACACACAGTGAGATCTTACAACAGAGCACGGACGGTCTCAAAGACCACCTCCCTCCCTTGTTTGAATCCACGATCACCGTCTTCACCATCTCCCAAAATCAATCTGCAGACTTATCCTCCCACTGCTTTCTACTCACCGAATTACAGCTTCCAGATACCCAGCACAACCCACTTAATAAATAATAATAATTATGGAGAGAATAGAGAAGCTGCGATTACTCTCTTTGGAGCAGAGAAGGTTCAGGGGAGATTTACCAGAATGGTCCCGGGGATGAGGCACTTCAGTTACCGGGAGAGACTGGAGGAGCTGGGATTGTTCTCCTTGGAGCAGAGACGGTTAAGGGGAGATTTAATCGAGGGGTTGAAAATGAGGAGGGGTTTTGATGGAGTCGATGGGGAGAAACTGTTGCCACTGGCGGGAGGGTCGGTAACCAGAGGACACAGATTGAAGGGAATTGGGAAAAGAGCCAGAGGGAGATGAGGAGAATGTTTTTAGGCAGCGAGTTGTTCTGATCTGGAATTCACTGCCTGAAAGGGCGGTGGGAGCAGATTCAATAATAACTTTCAAAAGGGAATCGGGTCAATCCTTGAAGGGGGGAAATTTGCGGGACTGTGGGGAAAGAGCAGGGGGAGTGGGACTAATGGGATCGCTCTTTCACAGGGCCGGCACAGGCGCGATGGGCCGAGCGGCCTCTTTCACAGGGCCGGCACAGGCGCGATGGGCCGAGCGGCCTCTTTCACAGGGCCGGCACAGGTGCGATGGGCCGAGCGGCCTCTCTCTGTGCTGTTTGATTCTCGCTCACTTTTGGGCTCCGACCCACGGCCCGTTTGACGGGGAGGCGGGAGAGTGACTCCCCCCCGAGCCCAGCTCGACACCGGGCGCTGCCAGAGTGGAGATTCACGGGGCCCGCAGGAGGCCCCGAAGAACTCCGGCGGTCTCCCCCCCCCCTCTCAGGCCACTCCCGGGTGCGGGCCCTCCCTCTGTCGGCCTCGCCCCCGCCCACAGCAGCGCCCGCCCGAGGACGCCAGCGTCATCCTCCCGGCGTCGGCCGGTTGCTAGGGGAACGCGGCACAGGGAAAGCGCGGAGCATGCGCGGCGTCCCTGCGGCCGATGCGGCACGTACGCGTCGTGACATCAGCGCGCAAATGTGAGTGACGCCGCAGCGTGTCACGTGATGTGAGTCAGCCCAGGAGCATGGGGGGAGGGGAGAGCTGTCAATCAAAGGACCCGGAGTCAACACTCACTGCGCACAGAATTTGTTTAAAAATGCAAAATCTGCAAGAATGAAATCCAAATAGAATTGAATAAAAAAAGGAAAAAACTGTAAATGCAAAATTCGGAATTAAAAGCAGAAATGTCCAAACTCACATCAGGCTGATGGTCTGGGTCCTCCCGCCACAATCAGTCTTCTTAACCTGAGGCATCGGATGAGCAGAATGTTTGAATGTAACATTTTTAATGCAGAGGGTGCTGGATTTATGGAATGGACCAGCGAGGGAGGCAGTGGGGCCTGATTGTATCAGCAAATTCCAGAGAGTTGGCTAAGCACCTGAAAGCGGGTACTTTGGGATATGACAGCCGAGAAATTGAGATCTTTAATTTTTTTTTGAACATGTGCACTAGTTTTTAGTGATTGGTGTACCTGTGCACCTAAATCCCTTTACTCTTCTACGGTCACTAGATTTTCACCATGAAGAAAATACTCCTATTTCTCACCTGGTGCCTGCAATAGATGCTCTTTGTATAACTCCCCACATCTTTACTGTCCGTCTGTATTTCCACTGTTCACTGTCCAGTACAAACAGCCACGGTGAGACAGTTTTTTTTTGATATTTCAAAATAGTCTTTATTGCATAAAATTTATGGATCCACACAGTTCAATGTAAATATCACAGTTACAATTCAAAACAATACAATACAGATCAGACACACTACCATTCCATCATTACAATTCAAAACAATACAATACAATACAGATCATACACACTACCATTCCATTATTACAATTCAACACAATACAATACAGATCGTACACACTACCATTCCATTATTACAATTCAAAACAACACAATACAAATCGTACACACTACGATCTCACCATTACAATCCGAAACACAATACATATCTTCAAATACGTGCTGTACAATACAAGGTGAAATGGCCTTACACAGTGGCCTTTCCCCATAGAGCCTTTGTTTAAGCCGGAGCGTGCCTCAGTGCGTCCCACAGCTTGTAATCCTGGACCTTGGAGTGTCCCAGTCGGCAACACTCGGTCGTGGATAGCTCCTGCAGTTGGAAGACCAGCAAGTTTCGGGCCGACAAAAGGGCCTCCTTCACCGAGTTGATGGTCTTCCAGCAGCAGTTGATATCTGTTTTGGTGTGCGTCCTGGGGAACTACTCATAGGGCACAGGGTCCTGTGTTACCAATCTGTTGGGGATGAACTGGGACAGATACCAACGCATCTCTCTCCACACCTTCTGCGCCAAGGGAAAGTCCACCAGGAGATGGACGATGGCCTTGTCTCTGCTGCAGCCTCGAGTGCAGTCCACGGTAGTGATGAGATGCTGTGCGCAGGAAAGACTGTATTGGGATGGCCCTTTTCACCATCATCCAAGCTACATTCTGGTGCCTGTTAGTCAGTTCCGGTGACGTGACGTTCCACTAAATGGTTTAGCCCGCCTTTTGGGGGAACTTCCCGATTGGATCCACCCTCTCATTTACCTGCAGGAGCCTCAGAACATTCCGTGCCGTCCACTGTCTGACGGCCTTATGATGGAAAGGGTTCCCCTTCAAGAACTTTTCCAAAGGTGGTGGGGTACGGGCCAACTGGGCGGGACGTCCTGCATCTGCTCGGCCAGCGTGGCCAGACACAACCTTCTCAGTGTGGGGACTGTCACTACCTTTAGTATCAAACCCCAAACTTACTCCATTTGATTACACGGCTTGCGGTTGTAACAGACAGAGCTGCAGCGTTTCAATTTACACTCATCTGAAGTTCCCTTGAACCACCCCTTTATATAACTATCTTGGCTCAAATTTAGAATCTGACTACTTTCTATGAGATTTAAACCTTTGTTGATCCGGGTCAGTAAAAATTCTCCGAACATCTTCAGCTGGTGGGAACTCGAGGGTCTCGGTGGACAAGGCGGCCAATCAGTGATTCGGGCCAATCAGTGATTCTGGCACTGG
Organism: Heptranchias perlo; assembly: GCF_035084215.1. Taxonomy (NCBI): domain Eukaryota; kingdom Metazoa; phylum Chordata; class Chondrichthyes; order Hexanchiformes; family Hexanchidae; genus Heptranchias; species Heptranchias perlo. The sequence goes on along the minus strand of NW_027139623.1, from coordinate 2,853,652 downwards.
ACACATTTCCCTCTTTAATTCGGCCTTTTGTTTGGAAGAGCCCTGGACTATGATGGGTGTAAACCTTAATCTTCTGACCTCCAATGATGTGGAGGGAATTAGAGAGGGCGCAATACATTGGAAGTACCTGCCTTGCTCATTCTGTGTAGTTCAGCTCAGCTCCCTGGAAAGGAGTCGATGTAAAATTAATGGGATTGGTCTCAGCATGATGGACCCACCCAAGCATGGCGACGGAACTCTCAGATCGGGAACGGGGATAAAGGGCACAGTCCTTTGTATAATGGGGGCGGCAAGCATCGGACCAATAAGAAGTCTAGAATTAAGGGTGGGGATGATGTTGGAGTGGCTCTCTGTCACTGCCGTTCAACTCCCGCTCGAAGTAGCCCATACAGGGGAGCGGCAATTTCCATTTAGTCAGAGATAAAATCCCCACACAACCTGTCATACCCAGAAAAAAAGTGCAGGGAGGTCTCATCTGTGGGCCGTGCTAAGGAGGTGATAACCTTGACTTTATCCTGGTTCACAGACCGGGACCATGCGTCTGGGATGAAACCAAGGAAATTGATCTGCGATTCCGGAACCAGTTCCAGTGAGTAAACATTGCTGCACAGCAGCTCAGAGAGGAAACGATCTCCGGAACTCCCCACTGGAGTTTGAAAATACGTTAATATTTTACCAGTTAGTAACGGTCCGGGTGTTGGTCCATTATTATTCTGTTCTGGTCAAAACAAATGTCCCAATGAACAGGACGCTGTCTGACCCTGACAGCTCACCCTCAGTCCATCCCACCGGGCAGTGTGTTTGATGGGAAATAATCATCAACCGAAAATGAGGATTTGATTTTATTCATTTCAGGATTAAACATTTAATATTGAAACGATATTATTTCCAGACTAATAACAGCAAAGCGTTTCATGTTAGACTCGCATCTTGCATCATTTCACAACACCACATTTGTCGGCTAAAATATAATTCCTGTCTGGTATTTACAAATTCATTTGAAGTATTGGATTGATATCAGTTACTTCAGTGAACTTATTGATGTCAATGGATAGTACAATCAGGCGCGGTGAATAACGGGCGCCCGATCCGCTACCGCCCGTCTACTCCACTGCCAAACCGGAAAATCTACTCTAATTAATCTTTATTTAATTTCTGATGAAAAGTCTTCAGACGTTTCTATGATTTAACTAATCTAACAATTAGATTCAGTGGGTATTTCACCCCGTTCTTCAGCTCCTCTCTGAATTTAGTCTGGGTCACAGCATAAATACACGTGTTGGTGCAGGAACTGAGAAGTTGAAGCATGAATCCGACTGACTCAATGTCACTGGCCGGATAGTACTGGGCGTTTGTTATACGCAGAGAGATAAAATAAAAAATGAATGTGCTCCATAACAATATAAAACTGCCTGATATACTGAAGAGTAAAATGATGGATTTCCTTCGGTTCTCAATCTCTGGATCCTTCTGATTTTCTCCATTGCTGCGGCCCCGGAGTCCCCTGCGGACTCTACTGGCCGATAAAATGTGCCTGGCGGTGAGAACATTGAACAGCAATATCAGAATGAATGGGAGACAAGGCATTAACACAAGATTAAACAAATCAAAGGCTTCCCATGCGGGTGAAGTAAAAAAGGCCGTTTTCCAGACACAACCCCGGGGTACATTGTCCATTATATATTCCGGACCAAATACAAAGTACCAGGGAATGTTCAGTAAACAGCTCAGCGCACTCACCACCGCGATAAAAGCAGCCGCCGTTTTCTCGGTGCAATATTTTGTTTTCAGCTTCTGACAACAAATGGCCACAAATCGATCAAAGGTGAAAATCACTGTGAACCAGACAGAGGCCGCTGTGGCTGCTACACTCAGGATGACAATGAGACGGCACACGGGGGTAATGGTCAAAAATGAAACTGGGAAATAAATATCAGCAATGCGCTTCATTATGACATCAGTGATAACGACGAGGAGATCGGCCGCCGCCATTCCCACCAGGTAGCGAGTGATACATTTGGAGAGTCCGCACTTTCCTCGGGACAGGATCACAATCGCCACCAAGTTAACTGTAAGAGAGAGAAACGGAAGGAGAGAAATTACTGATCAGACTTGGAGACAAAGGTGCAGTTTGAAAGGATCTGGGGTGAAATTTCCAGCTTTGTTGCTGCATCAAATGTTGGAAACTGGTTAACAGACCTGGGCAGGGCTTTCGGGCAGAGAATTGTTTTTAAACACAACTGTCAGTAATCAATTGGGAAATTGATACAGGAAGTAAATAAAGTGAGCATCGCATTACCTGGAAGAGCCGAGTGAGGGCGCAGTTCCAGCGGGAAAGGGAAAAGTGGCTTCATGTGCCGATTACATCCGGTTTTGCGTTCCAGACAGAAGGGAAAGTGATCCATGGTCGAGAAGGGACACGGGAAGATGCATCTGGTTTGTTGCTCTGGGCGGAGAGAGACGACAGGGGCTCGCACAAAACGGGAAAGACCGAGATCCGCCACGGTGACTTTTAGATTTCGGATCGGACTGGAAGAGGCAGCTGGAGACGGAGGCAGTGAGTGAGATTGGGAGGGTGACAAAAAAAGGACATGGAGGTGGTGGAGGGGAGTCAGCAGCATATGATTTGGAAAACGGGTCAACTGAAGCAAACGGGTGAGGAGACAGAGGATTCAGTGCAGTGGGAGGAGAGGCTGAGATTCACAGGGAGAGACTGCAGCAGAGTGTTGGAGGAAATCGAATCGATAGGTCCCAGTAACACAATCCAATTACGAAGTTCAACCATTATTTTTGAGTGATTATTGTATGCACTCTCTCTGCTCTCTTTCTCAAAGCCGCTTTTCACATCCGAGTAAATCCTAACATCCTGCGCCTGCTTTCTCTTCACCAGCCCCATGTTCCAACGATCGTGTTCTTAATGTCAGTTTGATAAATGGTTAAGTCTCTGTGAACGGTTTAATATTTCTACAGATCATCCCGTTCTCCACCTGTTCACCTACACTGCTCACTTCATCGACAATGCATGGGATAAACAGAGTCGAATGCCTCTTCCAGATTTTATTCAAAATAAATTAAATTCCTATAACTGTAATTAAAAAGTACAGCGTTAGATGGCGGCATTGTTCAATTAACGAAACGCCAAAACGACCGCTGCTGCTGAAGATCTAAAGATAAATAGAAGGGCTCATGATTCCAACAGATAAAACGGAAACTGATACAACACAACATCAAAACATTGCATTTTACAGTGAATTCATCCTCAGTGAAGCAGAGAATGAGATGTGAAAGAATCAGCAGCAAACACAGTTCAGTAACCAAACATTTGATGCGGCGTCAGATATACACAGAATGAAATAATATTTCATAACTGTGATAGCCAATAAATACATTGAAATCCCAGTTAAACTGAAACATGTTATTGGGGAGGGAGGACATTGCGCTGCCTCCTTGTAAAACTGAGACCGTGAGCTGTCTCATTATCAATCACTGAAAACACATTGATGAAAAAATATTCCAGGACAGGTTAGTTCCAAAACATGAAACTGTTAACAGCTCCTGATGGCCTGATACCAGCTCTTAGCCCAGACACCTGATTCCAATACATTCAGTACAGAGAATAATCCAGTAACAATGCCAGGTTTGGATATCCAAGATCGTAACATCTGTCATGCAGCTGCTACAAGAAAAAAGAGCAGTCACTTCGCACAGAACAGTCCACTGTGTAATACATGATGGAAGAAAAAAGAATGCCAAGTACAGCAGCAGAGTTAATATCGATTAACACCATTAAGAGCTGAGATAATGGCTTACCTGGAACTCCAATGGCTGCAAGAACAGGATAATAAATGCATTCTATCGGATACATTACTGAATATCCCATTTCTTTGAGAAGCAGTGACTTCTGTTGGCATGAAAACCGCAGCTCCGGCAGGCAGTCTGAGTGGATTCATTATAGCGATCCCTGATTTATACAGGGGGTAAATCTCCACTGACACGGTTATACCCCTGATCATTGCTATTCGTTACAGTCATTTGAACAAACACATTACATCAGCAGCTTTGGCTCCGATGTAAATGATGATGTGGGTAAATCAAAAACATCTCAAAGTCCAGGGCATTATCTTAATGAGACCTCTCTCAGGAATAAAGTTAAAAGCACTGCTCAGAAAGGACTGGTCCAACAACAATGAGCGGCTTCATTTACAGTTTTCATATAATTGTATTGATCATGTTCACTCCTGCCGATTCATTAAAACATTTTACCGATTTCTCCACATTGTACATTGAATCCAGGTACAAAAGCAAACCCGTTTCACTCAGTTCCTGCAGGTTCCCAGTTGAAATAGGGATTTTGAGTCTCTGACACGAAGACAGCCTCTAAAAGGGACCCCATCCTTTCAGGCAGTGTTTCGCAACCTCTGTTCAAAAAAAATATCCTTCTCATTTCCCCTCTAGTTGTTTTGCCAATTATTTTAAACCTATGACCTCTGGTTACCAATCCAGTTGCCAGAGTACACAGTTTTCACTATTCGCTCAATAAAAAACTCTCATTATTTTGAACACCTCTATTAGGTCTCCCCGTAACCTTCCCTGATCTAAGGAGAACAATCCCAGCTTCTCCAATCCCTCCACATAACTGAAGTCACTCATCCCTGGCATCACCCTGGTAAATCTCCTTTGTACCCTCTCCAAGGCCTTGACATCCTTCTTAAACTGTGGTGCGCAGTGTTGTACACAATACTCCAGCTGAGGCCTAACCAGTCTTTGGTAAAGATTTAACATGACTTCCCTATTTGTGTATTCAATGCCACTATTTACAAACCCATGTATCCCATACGCTTTCTTAAGCGCCTTATCAACTTGTCCTGCCACTTTCAAAGATTTGTGAATACACGCCCCCAGGTCCCTCTGCTCTTCCACCAACCTCAAAATAATATATTGAGTTACATAGAAACTACAGCACAGAAACAGGCCATTCGGCCCAATTGGTTTATGCCAGCCTTCATGCTCCACACGAGCCTCCTCCCTCCCTACTTCATCTAACCCTGTCAGGATACCTTATTCCTTTCTCCCTCTTGTGCTTATTTAGCTTCCCCTTTAATGCATCTACGTTATTTGCCTCAACCACTCCCTGTGACAGCGTATTCTTGCCACTCTTTGGATAAATAAGTTTCTCCTGAATTCCCTGATTGGATTTTTTAAAATTTATTCGTTCATGGGATGTGGGCGTCGCTGGCAAGGCCGGCATTTATTGCCCATCCGTAATTGCCCTTGAGAAGGTGGTGGTGAGCCGCCTTCTTGAACCGCTGCAGTCCGTGTGGTGACGGTTCTCCCACAGTGCTGTTAGGAAGGGAGTTCCAGGATTTTGACCCAGCGACGATGAAGGAACGGCCGATATATTTCCAACTCGGGATGGTGTGTGACTCGGAGAGGAACGTGCAGGTGGTGATGTTCCCATGTGCCTGCTGCTCTTGTCCTTCTAGGTGGGAGAGGTCGCGGGTTTGGGAGGTGCTGTCGAAGAAGCCTTGGCGAGTTGCTGCAGTGCATCCTGTGGATGGTACACACTGCAGCCACAGTGCGCCGGTGGTGAAGGGAGTGAATGTTTAGGGTGGTGGATGGGGTGCCAATCAAGCGGGCTGCTTCATCTTGGATGGTGTCGAGCTTCTTGAGTGTTGTTGGAGCTGCACTCATCCAGGCAAGTGGAGAGTATTCCATCACACTCCTGACTTGTGCCTTGTAGATGGTGGAAAGGCTTTGGGGAGACTTCCCTTATATTTATGAACTCTAATTTTGGCCTCCCTCACAAGAGGAAACATTTTGTCTACACTTCCAAACCTTATCACGATCTGAGGAAAGAGTCCCAGCGTGTTCATCCTTTCCTGATCAGGATAGCCTCTCAGTTCTGGTATCATCCTTGGGAATCTTTTTTGCACCGGCTCCAATGCATCTATATCCTTCCTGTAATATGGAGACCAGAACTGTACACAATACTCCAATTGTGGCCTTGCCAAGGCTCCATACAAGTTCAGCACAACTTCTTTGCTTATCAATGCTATCCCTCTAGAATTGTACCCCACAGCTTGATTTGCCTTTTTAACCTGCGTCGCTACTTTTAATGATATGTGTATTTGTGCTCCAATACTTCATTAAAATTTCAAAATCTACTTTATTTCTTAAAATTTAAGGGTACACACATTTCAATGTAAATGTCACAATTACCTTTCAAAACAATACAGATCGTGCACACTATGACCTCATTACCTCAATTGAAAACACTGTCCATATCTTCGAGTACATTCTGTACAATACAAGGTGAAATGGCCTTACACAGTGGCCTTTACTCATAAAGCCTTTGTGTAGGCTGCAACTCACTTCAGTGCGTCCCTCAGCACATAACCCTGGACCTTGGAGTGTGCCAGTCGGCATCACTCGGTGTGGACAGCTCCGTCAGCTGGAAGACCAGCAGGTTTCTGGCAAACAAAAGAGCCTCCTTCACCGAGTTGATGGTCTTCCAGCAGCAGTTGATATCTCTCTCGGTGTGCATCCCGGGGAACTGCCCGTAGAGCACGGCGTCCTGTGTTACTGAGGTGTTGATGATAACATAAGAACATAAGAAATAGGAGCAGGAGTAGGCCAATCGGCCCCTCGAGCCTGCTCCGCCATTCAATAAGATCATGGCTGATCTGATCCTAACCTCAAATCTAAATTCATGTCCAATTTCCTGCCCGCTCCCCGTAACCCCTAATTCCCTTTACTTCAAGGAAACTCTATTTCTGTTTTAAATTTATTCAATGATGTAGCTTCCACAGCTTCCTGGGGCAGCAAATTCCACAGACCTACTACCCTCTGAGTGAAGAAGTTTCTCCTCATCTCAGTTTTGAAAGAGCAGCCCCTTATTCTAAGATTATGCCCCCTAGTTCTAGTTTCACCCATCCTTGGGAACATCCTTACTGCATCCACCCGATCAAGACCCTTCACAATCTTATATGTTTCAATAAGATCGCCTCTCATTCTTCTGAACTCCAATGAGTAGAGTCCCAATCTACTCAACCTCTCCTCATATGTTACCTCTCGGACAATTCTTAGGAATCTTACAACACCAGGTTATAGTCCAACAGTTTTATTTGAAAATCACAAGCTTTCGGAGGCTTTCTCCACCTGACGAAGGAGAAAGCCTCCGAAAGCTTGCGATTTTCAAATAAAACTGTTGGACGATAACCTTGTGTTGTAAGATTCCTTACATTTGTCCACCCCAGTCCATCACCAGCATCTCCACATCATGGACAATTCTTAACAGACTTCTCTGCCCATCACGACGCTCAGATTCTTTTTTTAAAAAAGCTTCCCTGATAGTTCCCATTGTTACTGTTAGTATTGGAAGGAAAACTCATGCTCCCGCCGAAACGGTTTTCCCAACTTAACGGACTGGGTTTAGCACCTTGTCCGTCCGAGGCACTTAGTTTCACTCAATCCACATTATCTCCGATGCTGCAGTGGCCAGTTTATAAGATCGATTCAGACTCGACACCAATAGGTTGCGATTAATCCTTTATTGGATATAAACAAGTATCAACACACACAATGTTTAAGGCCATAGTATTAATAAGAAGGACACGGTACTAACTGTTAGTCTTGCTTTGGATAGAAGCTGTAACCCTCGGGTGGCTGCTTATCCGTCTCTCTCTCTCTCTCTCTCGTCGGCCTGTCCATCTATAAATTCAAATGTAAAACGAGAATTGTTTACACCAATCATTTCATGCAAACTCTCCCTGATCTTTATTTGTTATTCACATTCCTATCAGAAATGCTTATGGTCTGTGCGGACACAAGACCCCAATATCTCGACATGCCCAAGGTCGATATATTCTCAACATAGTCGCAACACATTCACAATGTCGCCTGTTATCTTCTGCAAAATGTTTGAACCCTGCAATATAAGCAGCTTCCAGCATCACCTCGCTCAGTCTGACCTTCTGTATTCTGGGTAAGTTTTAACTCGGCCATTTCATGATCCTCAGCGACAATCCTTCGATTCCCAGAGATATTATGTTTATAAGCGGGTGTTGATTATGCATTAAGATGCCGAATGTAAACGTGAGTGGTTTCTATGGTTTATATTTTGAAAACTCTTAATCTAAATGTGCGCTCTATTTGCTGAAAATGCCTCATCTTACACCAAGGAGTCTCTTCCCCCTCTCCCACCCGCCGCCCACGGAAAGATGAATCTTCTGAGGCTCCACAGCATTAATTTGGCCTGGAGCAGGACTTCATCTCACGGTCACCTCAGCAGCTCAGCTCATAGCAGCCCCCGACTGACCGGAATGTGTGACGGTGCAATGTCGAGCGAGCAATCCGAGTTCTCGGTCCTGTTTGACGCTCTGTCTTTCATACAATTCACTTTATGATTCAGAGGCTGGAGTTCAGCGGAAATGCGTTTAGAATACACAGAGGTGAGAATAGGCTGGATGTTTGGAGGTTCTTCATTTCCCAGAGAGCAGTGAGTCTCTGGAATGCATTGCGAGCCGGTTTGGTCCGTGCAGACTCTCTCTCTCTGCCTTCTCGTGGGATCTGGATCGGTTCTTGACTGGGTCAGAGATCGCATCACATGGAAGGTGAGTGGTTTTACAGTTAACCTACACATGGTCACTGTCATGTCCTGGACTGGTTTCGATCGTCTGAAGATGTCGGGGAGGAATTTTCCAGAAATTGGCCCTGTATTTTTTTCTGGTTTGTAACCGCTCCCAGGAGATTACATGTTTCCGGTGGGTGGGCCGGGTGGTGTCGGTAGGAAGTGTCCAGTCACGATGCTCCGGGCATGTGGGACAGGATTGATGAACCAGCTGGTCTTTTCCTGACCATGATGTCCGTCAGTAACCTCAGCTCGTCAAGGTGTTTTTTGTGAAGTGATCTTTAAACACAAACTCACACCTGGCCCTCTGTAGTGAAATGAGACTCAATGCTCTCCACGCCTCACCTCGCCCTCCTCTGAAGCTGGAGGACTCGAAATATTCTTGCCCGCCTCTGCTACAATGTGCCTGATCACGAAGGGGATAATCTCCGAAAGCTTGTGATTTTAAAATAAAATTGTTGGACTATAACCTGGTGTTGTAAGATTCCTTACAATGTGCCTGAGCATTTCTGGTCCCGTCCAACCGTAAGCGAAGTGACTGATAACGGGACCGTTCGAAAAATGCGCCCTGAAATGGGAAGGATGGTTACAGCACAGTTCAAGGAACCTCTCCCCCCTTTCCCAGCATTTCCTCTCAACTCCCCCTTTCTCATTAGACTAAGTGCCGAGGCCTGGTTTCTTCCGTTCACCCACAGTCGCATCAGGTCCGCATTCTTCATTTTTAACTGTCTGCTTGGAGCAGAAAACTAGATGATTTTAAGCCCAGTGTATGAAGTGTCAGCACCCACCAGACCAGCCGGCAATGCATTCCAGAGACTAACTACTCTCTGGGAAATGAAGAACCGCCTAATATCCAGACTATTCTTCCCTCTGTGTGGTCCAAACGCCTGTTCCCTGCTCCTCCCCAATCTTTGAAACTGGAAATAATCCATCACGTGGTTGACCCACCATGGGTGGTCGCATGAAATGAGGACAATCAGTTCTTCTTTCCTTGGGGAGCTGTTTATTTCATCTGGGGATGCAGCTCAGTGGTAGAGCGCATGTCCTGGGTTCAATCCCCAGCATCTCCAAAAATATTTTTCATCAGAATTACGCACGGAAAGGCGAATCGCGCTTTCTGAGCGCAGCGAGTTCCAACTTTTGAGGCTCCACAAGCATTAAATTGTCTCGGAGCAGGACTTGATTTCACGGGGTCCTCAGCAGCTCAGCTCATAGATGCCGCCGGCTGACCGGAATGTGTGACGGTGCAATGTCGAGCGAGCAGTCCCAGCTCTTGTTTGACAATGTGTCATTCATCCATCTCACTTTATGATTCAGAGGTTGGATGTCAGCCTCGTCACTGACTATTGGCAATGGTATTTTTTTTATTTCCGCTGACTTTTTTGTTGGAAAGTTCAAAGTAAAGAGGAGCAGAAACCCCGTGAACTGAAGCAGAGGTTGAACATTGTGAGCACGTGGTATGACTGAGCATCTCGTTGTCCGGAGAGACGGAGCGGAAATCTCAATTGTTTATTCTAAAGTGAAGCTAGTTTGACTGTGGGGATGTAGCTCAGTGGTAGAGCGCATGCTTTGCATGTATGAGGTCTCGGGTTTAATCCCCGGCATCTCCAAATGCTTTATGTTTCCAATTTTGAAAAGACCCTCTTGTCCTCACCTCACCTTCACACACAAGGACAGGAAAGGGTTTCTTTTCGTCGAGAAAAACCGAACGCTCTGCTCACGATAAAATTCAATGGAAGCACGCACGCGCCTTTGAAATGGCTCCCATCCCGGGGCTGGAGAGCGGGCCCAGTAATAATAACAGAGAAAATAGGATCACAAGTCGGCCATTGGGCCTCCGAGCCTGCTCCGCCATTATATACGATCATGGCTAATCCTCCATCTCAATGCCATAGTCCCGCTCTCTCTCCATACGCTTTGATGCCTTCTGTGTGTAGAAATCTGTCTTTCTTAAATATATTCAGTGACTTGGCCTCCACAGCCTTCTGTGGTGGAGAATTCCACAGGTTCACCACCCTCTGAGTGAAGAAATAGATTATTCCCAGTTTCACAGATCGGGGAGGAGCAGCGGACAGGCGTTCAGACTACACAGAGGTAGGAATAGTCTGGATGTTAGGCGGTTCTTATTTTCCCAGAGAGTATTGAATCTCTAGAATGCTTTGCGGGCTGGTGTGGTGGGTGCTGACTCTCTCTTTGCCTTCTGGATGGATCTGGACCAGTTCTTGACTGAGGCAGAGATCGCATCATATAGAAGGTGAGTTGTTTTACAGTTAACCTACACATGGTCAGTGTGATCCACTGGACTCGATTCGATCGCCTGAAGGAGTCGGGGAGGAATTTCCCAGAATTTCCCCTCCTTATTGGCGCTGGGTTTGTTTCTAGTTTGTCGCCGCTCCCAGGAGATTACATGTTTCCGGTGGGTGGGGCGGGTGGTGTCGGTAGGAAGTGTCCAGTCACGATGCTCCAGGCATGTGGGGTCGGATTGATGAACCAACTGGTCTTTTCCTGACCATCATGTCCGTCTGTAACCTCAGCTGGTCAAGGTGTTTTCAGTGAAGTGATCTTTAAACACAAAACCACACCTGGGGCAAGTCCTGCATCCGTCTACAGTGAAATTATCCTCAATGCTGTCTGTGTCTCACCTTACCCTCCTCTGAAGCTCAGGGACTCGAAATATTCTTGCCGGCCTCTGCCACAATGTGCCTGAAGATTTCTAGTCCCGTCCAACCGTAAGCAAAGTGACTGATATCGGGAGCGTTCGAAAAATGTGCCCTGAAATCGGAATGATGGTTACAGCACAGCCAAAGGAGGCACTCCCCGTCTCCCAGCATTTCTTCTCAACGCCCCCATTCTCATTGCTCTGAGTGCCGAGATCTGGTTTCTTCCGTTCACCCACAATTACATCAGGTCCGCAAACTTCGTGTTTAATTGTCTGGTCGGAGCAGAAAAGGAGATGAATTGAAGACCAAGAAAAAAACCTTATGTGGCCCCATCAAATGAAGGAGATCAGCTCTTCGTTGGAATGTGGCTCTATCTGGGGGTATAGCTCAGTGGTAAAGCGCGTGCTTTGTATGTATGAGATCTTGGGTTCAATCCCCCGCATCTCCAAAACTCTTTTTTCACCAGAATGACCCACAGAAAGGCGAATCTTGATTTCAGAGTGCCGAGAATTTTTACCTCTGAGGCTCCACAAGCATGAAATAGCCCCTGAGCAGGATTTCATCTCACGGTCTCCTCAGCAGCTCAGTTCACAGCAGCCGCCGACTGATCGGAATGTGTGACGGTGCAATGTCCAGCGATCAGTTCATTGAATCATAGAAGTTACAACATGGAAACAGGCCCTTCGGCCCAACATGTCCATGTCGCCCAGTTTATACCACTAAGCTGGTCCCAATTGCCTGCACTTGGCCCATATCCCTCTGTACCCATCATACCCATGTAACTGTCCAAATGCTTTTTAAAAGACAAAATTGGACCCGCCTCTCCTACTGCCTCTGGCAGCTCGTTCCAGACACTCACCACCCTTTGAGTGAAAACATTGCCCCTCTGGACCCTTTTTATCTCTCCCCTCTCACCTTAAATCTATGTCCCCTCGTTATAGACTCCCCTACCTTTGGGAAAAGATTTTGACTATCTACCTTATCTATGACCCTCATTATTTTATGGACTTCTATAAGATCACCCCTAAACCTCCTACTCTCCAGGGAAAAAAGTCTCAGTCTATCCAACCTCTCCCTATAAGTCAAACCATCAAGTCCTGGTAGCATCCTAGTAAATCTTTTCTGCACTCTTTCTAGTTTAATAATATCATTTATATAATAGGGTGACCAGAACTGTACACAATATTCCAAGTGTGGCCTTACTAATGTCTTATACAACTTCAACAAGACATCCCAACTCCTGTATTGAATGTTCTGACCAATGAAACCAAGCATGCTGAATGCCTTCTTCACCATCCTATCCACCTGTGACTCCACTTCCAAGGAGCTATGAACCTGTATTCCTAGATCTCTTTGTTCTATAACACTCCCCAACGCCCTACCATTAACGGAGTAGGTCCTGGCCCGATTCGATCTCCCAAAATGCATCACCTCACATTTATCTAAATTAAACTCCATCTGCCATTCATCGGCCCACTGGCCCAATTTATCAAGATCCCGTTGCAATCCTAGATAACCTTCTTCACTGTCCACAATGCCACCAATCTTGGTGTCATCTGCAAACTTACTCACCATGCCTCCTAAATTCTCATCCAAATCATTAATATAAATAACAAATAACAGCGGACACAGCACCGATCTCTGAGGCACACCGCTGGTCACAGGCCTCCAGTTTGAAAAAACAACCCTCTACAACCACCCTCTGTCTTCTGCTGTCAATCCAATTTTGTATCCAATTGGCTACCTCACCTTGGATCCCGTTAGATTTAACCTTATGTAACAACCTACTATGCGGTACCTTGTCAAAGGCTTTGCTAAAGTCCATGTAGACTACGTCTACTGCACAGCCCTCATCTATCTTCTTGGTTACCCCTTCAAAAAACTCAATCAAATTCGTGAGACATGATTTTCCACTCACAAAACCATGCTGACTGTTCCTAATTAGTGCCTGCCTCTCCAGATGCCTGTAGATCCCGTCTCTCAGAATACCCTCTAACAACTTACCCACTACAGATGTCAGGCTCACCGGTCTGTAGTTCCCAGGCTTTTCCCTGCCGCCCTTCTTAAACAAAGGCACAACATTTGCTACCCTCCAAAGAACGGCGACCAGAAACAGAAATTTTGGTCGGCACAGCCCGAGGAAACTCACCTCTCTCCCAGACTTTCTTCGCGATGCTCCCTTTCTCATTTCTCTGAGTGACGAGAACTGGTTTGTTCTGTTCACCGACCGTGTACGGTAGTATAGTGGTTAGTATACTAGACTAGTAATCCAGAGGCCTAGACTAATAATCCGGAGTTATGAATTCAATTTTGTATCCAATTGGCTACCTGACCTTGGATCCCGTGAGATTTAACCTTATGTAACAACCTACCATGCGGTACCTTGTCAAAGGCTTTGCTAAAGTCCATGTAGACCACGTCTACTGCACAGCCCTCATCTATCTTCTTGGTTACCCCTTCAAAAAACTCAATCAAATTTGTGAGACATGATTTTCCACTCACAAAACCAAGCTGACTGTTCCTAATCAGTCCCTGCCTCTCCAGATGCCTGTAGATCCTGTCTCTCAGAATACCCTCTAACAACTTACCCACTACAGATGTCAGGCTCACCGGTCTGTAGTTCCCAGGCTTTTCCCTGCCGCCCTTCTTAAACAAAGGCACAACATTTGCTACCCTCCAAAGAACGGCGACCTGAAACAGAAATGCTGGTCGGCACAGCCCGAGGAGACTCACCTCTCTCCCAGACTTTCTTCGCAACGCTCCCTTTCTCATTTCTCTGAGTGACGAGACCTGGTTTCTTCTGTTCACCCAGCGGGTAAGATAGTATAGTGGTTAGTTTACTAGACTAGTAGTCCAGAGGCCTAGACTAATAATCCGGAGTTATATAATCCGGAATTCAATTTGAATTAATTAAAAATTGAATTAATTAAATCAAATCTGGAATTTAAATACTAATACCAGGTCCGCCTACCTCAAGGGTCTGAAAAGAGGAAATGCTTTTCAGCCAAGGAAATCCTCGGGTGACCTTAGGAAAGTGAGGCACTCAGTCCTTTTACACTTGGTTAGAGGTCGTTATTATCTGGTGATGGAGCTCAGTGATAGACCGCATGCTTCCCGTGTATGAGGTCTCAGGTTCTGTGCCCAAACACTTTACCTTTTGATTTCTGGTCAGTCGGCGGCTGTTATGAGCTGAGCTGCTGAGGGGACCGTGAGATGAAGTCCTGCTTCGGGACAATTGAATGTTTGTCTCAGAAGTTGGAACTCGCTTCCCTGTGAAAGCACGATTCGTCTTTCTGTGGGACATTCTGGTGAAAATAAATGGTGGAGGTGTTAGATATTGAACCCAGAAATGTATACACGCAAAGCAGGCGCTATACCACTGAGCTACAACCCCGAATCCAATAGAACTATAACCAAGGGTATAAGGACTGAGTGTGCACTGTCTTAAGACCACCCAATGATTTACTGGGCTTAAAATCAACTTTTCTTGTGCTCCAAGCGGACAACAGTCACCTCGTCACGTAGCAGACGGTTGGACGGGACTAGAAATTCTCAGGCACTTTGGAGCAGAGGCCTGCAAGAATATTTCGAGACCTTGAGCTTCAGAGGAGAATGACGCGAGATGCAGAAATATTGAGTCTCGTTTTACTAAAGTCAGACGCAGGACATGCCCCAGGTGAGGGTTTGTGTGATGATCGCTTCATTGAAAACACATTGACGAGCTGGGGATGTGGACGAACATACGGAAATGACGGGCAGTAAAAGACCAGCTGGTCCATCAAGCCTGCCCCTCACTCGTGATTGCTGGAGCATCATTACTGACACTGACTCCCCCTCACCCCGCCCGCAGACAGGTAATCTCCTGAGAGAGGAAAAGATCCTGAGAAAAATCCAGGGCCTTTAAAGGATAGAATACACTGGAAAATTCCTCCCCGACCTCCTCAGGTGATCAAAACCAGTCCAGCAGATCACATGGATCGTAATTAAGTTAAATGTAAATCCTCTTACCTTTCATATGTTAAGCCCTCTGCTCCAGCCCAAAAATCGGTTCAGCTCCCTGGAGAAGGCAGACTCCCTGGAGAGTCAGCACCCCCACCCCAGCCAGCAACGCATTCCAGAGGCCCACGACTCATTGGGAAAAGAAGAACCGCCTATCATCCAGCCTATTCCTACCTCTGCGTCGTCTAAACTCTTGTCCCAGGTCCTCCCCAATCTGTCAAAGTGGAATAATCTCTCACAGGGCCCGCAATCCAGCCCTCGGTTCGGAACCATTGATACGGTGCGTGCGCTCTTCCACTGAATGCTATCCTGTGCCGAGCATTAGGTTTTTCTCGAGGTAACGAAAGTCTTGCCTGTCCTTGTGTTTGAAGGTGAGGCGAGTCCAAGAGGATCTTTTCTCTATCGTATCCAAAATTCGAAACATCAATAGTGATCAGGATAGTAGCAGACTTCAGGAGGACATAAACAGACTGATGAAATGGGCAGACACGTGGGAGTTGCAATTTAATTTGGATAAGTGTGAATTGATTCACTTTAGGAAGAACCACATGTAGAGGCAGTAGACTCTAAATGGTACTATTTTGAGGGGGTGCAAGAGCAGAGGGACCGAAGGGTATATGTTCATAAATCTTTGAAGGCGACTGGGAAAGTTGATAAGGTTGTTATGAAAGTGAATGGGACTTTGGTTTTGTAAATAGGGACATTGAATACAAAAACAGTGAAGTCACGCTGAACCTTTACAAATCACTGGTTAGGCCTCAGCTGGAGTATTGTGTACAATTCTGGGCACCACACTTTAGGGAGGATGTCAAGGCATTGGAGAGGGTACAGAGGAGGTTTACTGGGATGAAACCAGGGATGAGGGTCTTCAATTACGTGGAGAGATTGGAGAATCTAGGATTGTTCTCCTTAGAGCAGTGAAGTTTAAGGGGAGACCTAATAGAGGTATTCAAAATAATAAGGGGTTTTGGTAGAGCAATTAGGGAGAAACTGGTTTTTACTGGCAAGTGGGTCCCTAACCCTGGATTGAGAGCTGGCTGGAAGGCCATAGGCTGAAAATAGTTATAGATGGATTTGGATCTGTTTGGAGACCGGTCACCAGTGGTGTCCCGCAGGGGTCGGTGTTAGGAACAATGCTCTTTACTATTTTTATTAATGATCTAAATGTAGGTATTGGGGGCACGATTTGCAGATGATACTAAGATTTGTACGAGTGTCAGGCCTGTAGACGATTCTCGACTGTTTCAGTTGTACCTTGATGTGTTGGGTGTTTGGGCTCCTGACTGGTTCTAAATAGAGAATATAGCTCTATTTATACCCCAGCTCCCTATTCTCTTTACCTATCATATCACGGCACATATGAGCACTGCCGTGATGTGATAGTTAAAGAGAATAGGGATCTGGGGTCTATTTGTAGGACATCGGAACAAAGGAACAGAGGAACCAGAGTGGGCATTCAGCCGCACGGGCCTGTTCCGCCATTCCATTACATCATGGCTGATCTGTATCTTAACTCCATCTACCCGCATTGGTTCCAGAACTCTGAATACCCTTGCCTAACAAAATTCTATAAATCTCAGCTCTGAAAGTTTCAATTGACCTCCATCGTCAACAGCTTTTGGGAGAGAGAGTTCCTGATTTCCACTAACCTTCTTGTGAAGAAGTGTTTCCTCACATCACCCTGAGCAGCCTAGCTCTAATTTTAAGGATATGTCCTTGTTCTACATTCCCCCCACCCTGAGGAATGCAGCATGTCTATTCATCCTATCGCATCCGTTAATCATCTTGAATATCTCAATTAGATCGCCCCTTAATCTTCTATATTCAAGGCAATACAAGCATCGCTTATGCAACTCATCATTTAATACTTTGAGCCACGGTATCATTCTAGTGAATTTGCCCCGCACCCCCTCCAAGGCCAAAATATCCTTCCTGAGATTCGGCGCCCATTACTGAATGCAGTGCTCCAGATGGGGCATCACCAGATCTCTGTACGGCTGTGACATAACCTCCACCCTTTTGTATTCCAGCCCCTTTGAGATAAAGGCCAACATTCCATTAGCCCTTTTAATTAATTTTTGTACCTGTACACTAGCTTTTATTGATTCCTGTACTTGGACCCCAAAATCTCTCTGCTCATCCACAGTTCCTAGCTTCTCGCCATTTAGAAAATACTCTGATATATTTTTCTTAGGTCTAAAGTGGATGACCTCACACTTTCCTACGTTGAACTCCAATTGATTACAAAACAACACCTACTATTTTGTCTTTGTACCAGACCTTGGTCAGGACTCTGTTTGAATACTTTGTTCAGTTTTGGTCTTCTCACACGGTGAGTGATATTGAGGCGTTGGAAAGGGTGCAGAGGAGGGCCACTAGATTACTTCCCAATATGAAGTATCTTAGTTGTCAAGATAGGCTAAAGGAGCTGGGATTCTACAATATAGAGAAGCGTAGACTTAGTGGCGATTTGATCGAGGTGTATAAGATGATAAAGGGAACATATTTTGCTCGAGTAGATAGTTTGTGCCAACTAAATAGGTTTGGGAGGATCAGGGGTCACAATTTTAAGTTGTACAAAGTCAGATCGAGGTTAGATTATCAGGAAGTGATTCTTTTCCCAGAGAATAGTGAACTTCTGGAACAGACTGCCGGCTCGTGTGGTGGACGCCGATTCGCTGAATTCCTTCAAGCGAGAGCTGGACCTATTTCTGGTTGGGGTGGAGATCACCTGGTCCAAAAAAGTAGGTACTGCATTGAATTATCAGGGCCAGATTGATCTCCGGGGAGGACAAGCTTTCACAGACTCAAAGGTTAGATAACAGGAGGACAGGCAGAAGACATTTTGTTTAAGTCAATCAAAGCGACCCGCTGATGTGGGGAAGTGCTGTATATATTTTATTTTATATTGATAAGATTGAACTGGTGAAGCCAATAATACCGATTGATTAGTGAGTTTACTTGGTGTGAAATGAAGCAGTTTATCGATTGGGATCAGCTTCATCGTAACAAGAGTTTCCTTTCTCCGATTATTGAAAGATTCGTGAGGCGTGTGGCACATGTACAGAAACACGAATATCCAGTTCAGATATCAGGGGGAACTATTGTTACATCTCGGGGTTACACTGTTACATTGTTAGATATTGGATAGGGCAGAAGCAATTATATCCAGTTCAGATTATTAGGGGGAACTATTGTTACATCTCGGGGTTACACTGTTACATTGTTAGATATCGGACAGGGCAAAAACAATTATACCCAGTTCAGATTATCAGGTGGAACTATTGTTACATTCCTGGGTTACATCGCCGTAGTGTTGGAATTGATGCAGTGCAGAAACATGGATATACGGTTCAGATTATAACGGGGGACCATTGTTACATCCCTGGGTTACACTATCGCATTGTTTGATATTGGACAGTGCAGAAACAAGGATATCCTGTTCAGAGTATAAGGGAAATTATTGTCACATCCCTGGTTTACATTGTCGTATTTTTAGATAAAGGGCAGCTCAGAAACATGAATATCCAGTTGAATTTAAAACGGGAACCATTGATGCATCCCTGGGTTACACTATCGTATCGATAGATAGGGTGTAGTGAATAAAAAAGAATATCCAGTTCAGATAATCCTGGGAAATATTGTTAGATCTTTGGGTTATTATTAGATATTGGACAGTGCAGACACACGAATATCCAGTTCAGATTATAAGGGGGAACTTTAATTACATCCCTGGATTACAGTGCCGTATTGTTAGATATGGGGCAGTGCATCGGCCTCTAGGATCTGTACCTATCAGAATAAAATAAACTATATGCAGCACTTCTCTACATCACCGGGTCGTTTGGATTCAAGCAATTCAAAACGTATGCCATGGCAAATATTTTCCAAATGCCCTTTATCTTCATCAATTTCAAATAATATATTCAATTTTCTCTTAAACGATGCAATGGTATAAGTTACAATTGTCTCTTTTCTGCTTTTTCCACTCCTTTTCGTAACACATTCCACGCTCCAAAAAAACTCTGCGTGAAGAATTTACACTTCAACTATTTCATGATGAGCTGAAATTGATGACCCCTTGTCACTGATCCTCACAACTAGAGGAAACATAATTCTCTATTACTCTATCACTGATCCCCACAACCAGAGGATACAGTAATTCTCCATTACTCTATCACTGATCCTCACAACCAGAGGATACCGTAATTCCCTATTACTCTAGCACTGATCCTCACAACCAGAGGATACAATAATTATCTATTACTCTATCACTGATCCTCATAACCAGAGGATACAGTAATTCTCTATTACTCTATCACTGATCCTCACAATCAGAGGATACAGTAATTCCCTATTACTCTAGCACTGATCCTCACAACCAGAGGATACAATAATTATCTATTACTCTATCACTGATCCTCATAACCAGAGGATACAGTAATTCTCTATTACTCTATCACTGATCATCACAACCAAAGGATTCAGTAATTCTCTATTACTCTATCACTGATCCTCATAACCAGAGGATACAGTAATTCTCTATTACTCTATCACAGATTCTCACAACCAGAGGATACAGTAATTCTCTATTACTCTATCACTGATCCTCACAATCAGAGGATACAGTAATTCTCTATTACTCTACCACTGATCCTCACAACCAGAGGATACAGTAATTCTCGATTACTCTATCACTGATCCTCATAACCAGAGGATACAGTAATTCTCTATTACTCTATCACTGATCCTCACAACCAGAGGATTCAGTAATTCTCTATTACTCTATCACTGATCCTCACAACCAGAGGATACAGTAATTCTCTATTACTCTATCACTGATCCTCACAACCAGAGGATACAGTAATTCTCTATAACTCTATCACTGATCCTCACAACCAGAGGATTCAGTAATTCTCTATTACTCTATCACTGATCCTCACAACCAAAGGATACAGTAATTCACTATTACTCTATCACTGATCCTCACAACCAGAGGATACAGTAATTCTCTATTACTCCATCACAGATCCTCACAACCAGAGGATACAGTAATTCACTATTACTCAATCACTGATCCTCACAACCAGATGGCACACTAATTCTTAATTACTCTATCAAACACCTTCATATTTAAAATTAAAGTCTCTTGTCTATTTCTGTTGAAATAATCCCGGTATTTCAAATCTTTCCACCTATCGTTTCCCTTCCCGGGCCTCATTCGAGAGAATCTGCATTGTGCTCTCTGTGGGTTTAATCTTGTTTCTATAAGGAGGCGTCGAAACTACAGACTGTCCTCTGGAACTACGGGCTTTAACCAAAGATAATAAATAAAAAAGCTTCATCCCAGTCTTCAGCCCGACAGAGCTGTGAAACGGGTTATAACCAAAGAGACAAAAGACAGATAACTGATAAATCTTCATTCTAGTCATCAGCCCGAGAGAGCAGTGAAACTGGATATAAACAAACAGAAAAAAGGCAAATAACTAAATAAGCTTCACCCTAGTGACTGTCGCTGGTCTCATCTTAAATAGAGAACTCTGTAAAGGCTGCCTCCGCTGTCATTTGCTCCACTTTTGACAGCCGTGCCTTGAGACATATCCAAGCTCCAGAATGCCCTCTATTTCAATGCGATGTCCGTTGATAAACCGAGTTATGATGTTCGAACAAAACAGTGTCCACAAGTACTTGCTAATGTTAATTTATCTCAACAAGTCCGTCTATTATATTAATCTCTTTCTGGTGCAAGAATATTCGCCCAAAAATTACATTTGTTCTTACAGTGGACAACTAATGAACACATTCGAAAGAAAGTCAACAACAACTCGCATTCACAGACCGCCTTTAATGTAATAAACATTCCCAAGGGGCTTCACGGAGTGATGGTTAAACACGGGCACTAAAGTAATAAGAAGATATCAGGAGGACTTGCCAAAATATTGGTCAACGCGTACGTTTAAGGAGGGTGTTAAAGGAGGAGAAACAAATGGAGAGACGGAGGGGATAAGGTTGGTTTTCTCGAGTAGGATTTAGCTGTCTGAAGGAGTGGTCACCAATGGTGGGATGAAGAGATTGGAGGATGGTAAAATATAACAATAACTACTTGTATTTATATAGCGGATTTAACATAGATAAATATCCTGAGCGGATTTACTGAGGTATAATCAGACAAAAATGGACCCCCAGCCAAATAAGGAGATATTAAGGGGATGACAAAAGCATGAAGCAAGATATGGCTTTCATGGAGGGTCTGAAAGAAGGAATGAAGTTGCCTTGATGTAGAGCCTTGTAAGATCTCAGGACGGCCCAAAGCGCTTTCCTGTCAATGAAATACATTGTGAAGTGCAGTGACTGTGGTAATGTAGGAAAATGGCTCCAGCCAATTTGCCCCTACGACAGTACAGCACTCCCTCAATACTGCACTGCAATGACCGCCTGGTTTATGCGTTCAAGTCTCTGGGGTGATATTTGAACTCACAACTTTCTAATTCAGAAGCCGAGACTGCTACCTCAGAGCCACGGCTGACACCTGAAAGAGGGAGAGGGAGATGGAGTGGCATTGGGAGGGAATTCTGGAGCGTGGCTATGGCTGAAAGCATGGCTGTCAAAAGCAGGGCAAATGGACTAAGGAGTCACAAGCGGCCAGAGGTGGAGGAGCAGAGTGTTTGGCAGGGGCTGCAGGTCAGGAGGTGGTTATCGAGATAGGGAGGGGTGAGACCCTGGTGGATTTAAGTGCAAGAAAGAATAAAACTAAACTACAAGCTTAGGAGACTGGAAGCCACTGCAGGACAATAAGGGCTTGGATAATTGGTGAGGCACTCGCCAATCAAAACGAAAGGGGTGACGATGGACCCTGTGCCAAGTATGTGGAGATTGTGGGGTCAAAAATCATATCTTCCCAATTTTTAACTGGATGAAATCGTGGTTCATGAAGAAGAAAATAGCGCTCTGACAACACAAAGACATTGGAAGGGTGAAGAGAGGCGGTGGATTTGTCAGCATCCATCTGAAAGCTGGTCCATGTCTGCGGACAATGTCACCAAAGGGCAGCATGTAGATGAGGAAGAGGAGGGAGCCAAGGATTAAGCCTTTAGAGACATCAGAGATAACGGCGATAGGGTGGGAAGAGAAGCTTCTCCTGGCTATGATCAGATAGGTGAGTGGAACCAAGCGAGCGCAGTCCCAGCAAAAGAGGTCAGTGATCGATGAATGACGAGGTAGTTGTGGACGAGAGGGCGGAGCTGGGGAGGGGTGGGCCATGGAGGGATTTAATGACCCGGATGAACAATTTAAATATTAGGTGATGGGGAACTGGGAGTCAGTGAGGGTCAGTGAGGCCGAGAAGAACCTGGTTCTGGTTGGAGGTGGAGTTTGGGTGGCCGGCCAGGCGTGCATTGGAGGAATGGAGTCTGGAGGGGAAGAGGCATTGATGAGGGTTTCAATGGCAATGGGCTGAGGAAGGAATGGAGGTGAGTGAGGGAAGCACAGGGCCTTTGTGGAGGTCAAATTGGGTCATGAGCTCAGCTCGCGGTTACGCGTGAGCAATTTTACTGGAGCCGTCAACCAATGTAAAATAAACGGGTAAACATCTGCAGTCAAATAACGGAGAGAGGTATGGCAATGAATCTCGTTCAGTCTCCGACCCCAAATATCACCCACAGTCATTTCTCGGCTGCAATCCCCAACGTGACCTTTAACTGTTTCCGTGTCAGAGACTCAAAATTCATATTTTAACTGGGAAACTGCAGGAACAGAGTGAACCTGGTCTGCTTGTGTCCCTGGATTCAGTGAACACGCGGAGAAATCTGTAAAATTTATGAATGAATCGGCAGGAGTGAACATGGTCAATACAATTATATGAAAACTGTAAATGAAGCCGCTCATTGTTGTTGGACCAGTCCTTTCTGAGCACAGCTTTTAACGAAGAGAGGTCTCATTCAGATGATACCCTAAACTTTGAGATTTTTGTTAAAAATCCACGTCATTATTTACATTGGAGACAAAGCTGCTGATGTAATGTGTTTGTTCAGGTGACTGTAACTAATAGCAATGATCAGGGGTATAACCGTGTCAGAGGAGATTTACCCCCTGTATAAAGCAGATCTCGGCGCAATGTATCAGCTCAGACTGCCTGCCGGAGCTGCGGTTTTCACATCAACAGAAGTCACTGCTTCTCACAGAAATGGAATATCCAGTAATGTTTCTGATAGAACGCATTTACTATCCTGTCCTTGCAATCATTGGAGTTCCAGGTAAGCCGTTATCTCATCTGTGAATATTGTAATTTGATGTTAATTCTGCTGCTATACTTGGCTAATTATTTTTCTTTTACCATGTTTTACACAGCCACCTGTTCTATTCCATCAGTTGGATGCTGGACTATTTAAAGTCGCTGCTCTTTTGTCTTGTAGGAGCTGCATTATATCTGTAGTGAACGCTGTGTATCCAACCCTGGCACTGTTACTGGAGTATTCTGTATACTGAATGTGTTGTTGAATAATGGTATGTCCTTAACTTCTAAACGTTCGGTCCTGTAGCAATTGCGTTACATCTGTAGTGAACATTGTTTATCAAACCTTGGCATTGTTACTGGATTATTCTCTGCACTGAATTGATTGTGGAATAATGGTCTATCCGTCGGTCCTGTATCAAATGCATTTTATCTGTGGTGAACTTTGTTTATCCAATCCTGGCATTGTTACTGGATTATTCTCTGTACTGAATGTATTGGAATCAGGTGTCTTAGCTAAGAGCTGGTATCAGACCATCAGGAGCTGTGAACAGTTTCATGTTGTGGAACTAACCTGTCCTGGAATATTTTTACATGAATGTGTTTTCAGTGATTTATAATGAGACAGCTCACGGTCTCAATGTTACAAGGAGGCAGCGCAATGTCCTCCCTCCACAATAACATGGTTCAATTTAACTGGGATTTCAATGTATTTATTGGTTATCACAGTTATGAAATATTATTTTATTTTATGTGTATCTGAAGAAGCTCCAGATTTCTGGTTACTGAACTGAGTTTGCTGTTGATTCTTTCACATCTCATTTTCTGTTTCACTGTGGATGAATTCACTGTAAAATGCAATGTTTTGAGGTTATGTTCTATCAGTTTGCACTTTATCTGTTGGAATCAGGAGCTCTTCTATTTATCTGTAAATTATAAGCAGCAGCGGTGAGGTTGGTGTTTTGTTAATTGAACAATGCCGCCATCTAACGCTGTACTTTAAAGACAGGAGGAGGAATTTGAATCGTTTTGAGGTATGTCTGGAAGAGGCATTCGATTCTGTTTATTCCATGCATTGTAGATGAAGTGAACAGTGTAGGTGAACAGGTGGAGAACGGGATGATCTGTAGAAATATTAAACTGTTCACAGAGGATTCACCATTTAACAAACGGACACTGAGAATAAGATCGTTGGAACACGGGTCTGGTGAAGATAAAGCAGGTGCAGGATTTGAGGATTTACTCGGACGTGAACAGGGAAATTGAGAAAGTGAGTAGAGATAGAAAGGAGCGATAGAGAGGAGCGATAGAGAAAGAGGTTGTGAAGGAAAACGAGAGGGAGGGGGAGAAGGAACGAGAGAAAGAGAGAGACACAAACACAGAGAATGAGAGAAAGAGAGAGAGAGCAGTAGCGGTGTGAATAATTCATCGGAATGAACTGCTGAAACTTCCAGCACAATTATGCAGAGGAAATGTGACTTGAAGGTTTTATTAGGAAGTTGTCAGATTGTGAGAGTTTTATTGTACTCTCTCCGGGTGTGTTTATCACTATCAGGTCCTCAGGCTGTTTATGTGAATATTCCTTTTACTTGTTTACTGACTGAAAACATGAAGATAATTGAATTGTATTTAAATAATAAAATCAGTGTTATTTTGATCGCATTGAAATATATGTCAGCTTAATTCAATAATGAACGAGGTTAATAGAATTAATACATTTTAATTTAATTTTAATTGAATGTGCAAAGTCTATTTATTGAAAACATTGTGTAACCAATGAGCTGTTCCCTGACACCTATCACCACAGAAATTAAAGGTGGAATTTCTTAATGGGATTGTGTTACTTGGACCTAGAGATGAGATTTCCTCTAACACTCTGCTGCAGTCTCTCCCCATGATTCCCAGCCTCTCCTCCCACTGCATTGAATCCTCGGTCTCCTCCTCCATTGTTTCAGTTGATCCGCTTTCTCAAACCTTCTGCTCCTGACTCCCCTCCACCTCCTACATGTCCTTTTCTTGTCTCCCTCCCAATCTCACTCACTGGCTCGGCCTCCAGCTGTTTCTTCCAATCCGATCCGAAGCCTCAAACACACCGCTGCGGATCTCGATATTTCCCGTCTTGTACCGGAAACTGTCGGCTCTCTTAACCCAGAGCAACCAATCAGCAGCACCTCACCCTGTCCCCTCACCTTCCCGGCCCTCGCTCACTTTCCCGTACATCTGGAGCCCAAAACCGGATTTAACCCGTTGGATTTCCGGCCCGTAAAACCTCTTCACCTTTCCCCACCGGCACTGCGCCCTCATTCGGCCCTTCCAGTGGACCCGGTGCTCACTTTATTCATATTCTGCATCGATTTCTTAATTCATTATTCATAATTGTGTTTGAAATATTTCTTTGCCTGAAAACGCTGCCCAGATATATGGTATTAACCATTTGGATTTTAATGTGGGGGGATGATCAAGAAGTTTGCAGATGATACAAAAATTGGCCGTGTGGTTGATAGTGAGGAGGAAAGCTGTGGACTACAGGAAGATATCAATGGACTGGTCAGGTGAGCAGAAAAGTGGCAAATGGAATTCAATCCAGAGACGTGTGAGGTAATGCATTTGGGAAGGGCGAACAAGGCAAGGGAGTACACAATAAATGGGAGGATACTGAGAGGTGTCGATGAAAAATGGGATCTTGGAGTGCATGTCCACAGATCCCTGAAGAACTGAAAAATAAGGTGGTTAAAAAGGCATAGGAAATACTTTCCTTTATTAGCGGAGGCATAGAATCGAAGAGCAGGGAGGTTACGCTCGAACTGTATAAAACATTGGTTAGACCCAGATTGAGTACTGGCTACAGGTCTGGTTACGACATAACAGGAAAGATGTGATTTGACTAGAGAGGGTACAGAGGAGATTGACGAGGATGTTGCCAGGACTGGCGAATTTTAGCTATGAGAAAAGATTGGATAGGTTGGGGTTGTTTTCTTTGGAACAATGGAGGCTGCGGGGAGATTTCGGTGAAGTATACAAAATGATGATGGCACGAGATAGAGTTAGTAGGGAGGACTTATTTCCCCTAACAAGGGAGGTCAATGACAATGAGGCATAGATTTAAAGTAATTGGTAGAAGATTAGACGGGAGGTCAGGAGAAATGTTTTCACCCAGAGGGTGGTGGGGGTCTGGAACTCAGTGCCTGAAAGGGTGACAGAGGCAGAAAACCTCAACTCATTTAAAAAGTACTTGGATGTGCACCTGAAGTGCCGGAAGCTACAGGGCTACGGACCAAGAGCTGGAAAGTTGGATAAATGTGGATAGCTTTTTTTCGGCCGGCACGGACACGATGAGCCGAATGCTCTCCTCCTATTCCGTAACTTTCTAAGATTTCAAGATTCAGATTAGCGAATCAGTTTCCACCATTTGATGCAGCAACAAAGCTGGAAATTTCACCCCAGATTCTCACAAACTGCTGCTTTGTCTCCAGGTCTGATCAGTAATTTTTCTGCTTCCGTTTCTCTCTCTTACAGTTAACTTGGTGGCGATTGTGATCCTGTCCCGAGGAAAGTGCGGACTCTCCAAATGTATCACTCGCTACCTGGTGGGAATGGCGGCGGCCGATCTCCTGGTCGTTATCACTGATGTCATAATGTGGCGCATTGTTGAGATTTATTTCCCAGTTTCATTCTTGACCATTACCCCCGTGTGTCGTCTCATTGACACCCTGATTTTAGCAGCCACAGCGGCCTCTGTCTGGTTCACAGTGGTTTTCACCTTTGATCGATTTGTGGCCATTTGTTGTCAGAAGCTGAAAAACAAATATTGCACCGAGAAAGCGGCGGCTTTTGTTATCGGGGTGGTGAGTGCGCTGAGCTGTTTACTAAACATTCCCTGGTACTTTGTAACTGAACCGGAATATATAATGGACAATGTACCCCGGGGTTGTGTCTTGAAACCGACCTTTATCACTTCACCCGCATGGGCAGCGTTTGACTTGTTTAATCTTGTGTTAACTCCTTGTCTCCCATTCATTCTGATTTTGCTGTTCAATGTTTTCACCGCCAGGCACATTTTAGCGACCAGTAGAGTCCGCAGTGGACTCCGGGGCCGCAGCAATGGAGAGAATCACAAGGATCCAGAGATGGAGAACCGAAGGAAATCCATCATTTTACTCTTCAGTATATCAGGCAGTTTTATATTGTTATGGACCGCAGAAGTTTTTTATGTTAGCTCTATGCGTATAACAGACGCCCAGTTGTTTCGGGCCAGTGACATTGAGTCAGCCGCATTCATGCTTCAACTTCTCAGTTCCTGCACCAACACGTGTATTTATGCTGTGACCCAGACTAAATTTAGAGAGGAGCTGAAGAACGGGGTGAAATATCCACTGAATCTAATTGTTGGATTAGTTAAATCATAGAAACATCTGAAGACTTTTCATCCGAAAAAGTCAATTGGATTCTTATGTTTGGCGGTGGTGTAACAAGGGCATCAGCGGATCGGGAACCGTTATTCACTGCGCCTGATTTTAATATCCATTGAGATCAATGTGTTCACTAAAGTAACTGATATCAATCCAATACTTTAAATTAATTTGGAAATGCCGGACAGAAATTATGTCTCACTCAATAGCCGTGGTGTTATGAAATGATACAAGATGTGATTCTAACATGAAATGGTTTACTGTTATTAGTCTGGAAATAATATGATTTCAATATTAAATGATTAATCCTCAAATTAATAAAATCAAATCCTCCTTTCCGGTTGATGATTATTTCCCATCACACACACTGCCCGGTGGGATGGACTGAGGGTGAGCTGTCAGGGTCAGACAGCGCCCTGTTCATTGGGACATTTGTTTTGACCAGATCAGAATAATAATGGGCCAACACCCGGACCGCTACTAACTGGTAAAACATTAATATAATTTCAAAGTCCAGTGGGGAGTTCCGGAGATCCTTTCCTCTCTGAGCTGCTGTGCAGCAATGTTTACTCACTGCAGGGAGTTTAATGGGACATGAGGCTGGGCCTGGTTACACAGATCTATGAGGAAACCTCCTGATACATTTCTGAGATGATCAGGGGTCTGGAGATTTCTCACGGCCGCAGCAGGCCAAGGGAAAGTTCTCCTGCTCCTCCTTACTCCAAAAAATATAAGTTAAAAAGAAACTTCTCAGTGTTCTGGATCACTCAATGCCCATCGAAAGGGCGGCTCCTCCTCCCATTTGTAACCAACATTAAATGGTGTCCCGTGTACGTCATAATACTCTGATTTACATATTACACGTAGCCTGACCCGGAAACAGGTGGGTGTTGCTCCGGCCGCTCTTCTCAGGACCCGACCCACGGTGGTGGAGGCAGGAACGCCAGTGTCAAAGGGGCGGAAAATGACCTGACACCATTTACTAGCCTCTACCACCATACTTCCGCCAGGCTGGGATGCTTAATATCGGCCACACCTTTCCTGACCTACGCCCTAATATCAATCTTCGAAGCCCACAAGCTGGTCCATTGTCTCAAACTGCACCGGTTCACAACACGTGGAGGGAAATTTTCACCATCGCTGGGGGCTGAACTGATAGAGCGCATCACCCGCCCCTTATAGAACATTCCCGATTTTAATTTCTGCTCCGTCAGTTTACCGCCCAAGCAGTGAAGGTAAAATTACCCCCTCCGTCTCTGACCCCAAGGTTCCACTGGTGTGTGGAAGACATCAGACAGTTTTTGCCAAACACTAACATGAATGTGGGTGAATGGATCGATGATTTCGAGTAAAAGGTGATAACGTCCCTCCACAGAGGCAGGACCTCTATACCATGGAGTCGAAGAGGAGTTCACCCCCAACAGCTCGGAAACAGAGGATGCTGTGCTGTGCGGGCAGTTCCTCTGAAACACACCGAGACAGATATCAACTGCTGCTGTAAGACAATCAGCTCGGTGAAGAAGGCCATTTGGTCCACCCGAAACCGACTGGTCTTCCAGCTGGAGGAGCACACTCCAAGGTCCAGGAATTCGTGCCATGGGACGCACTGAAGTGAGATGCGGCCTGTGACAAGGCTCCATGTTGGAAAGTCCACCTTGTAAGGCCATCCCACCTTGTATTGTACAGCATGTATTCGAAAATATTTTCTGTGTTTTCAATTTTAATAATGGAATCGGAGTGTTAACGATATCTATTCTATTGTTTTGAATTGGAATTGTGATATTTTGTGCACCCATGAATTTTATGAAATATAGTATATCTTCAAATATTGTAAACATTTTCTAGTCTCACCGCGTCTGTTATTGGACTGTGAACATAGGAAACATTGGCGGAGAGTAAAGATGAGGGGAGCTGTCTAAATAGCATCTATTGCAGGCACCAGGTGAGAAATAGGATTATTTTCTCAATGATGAGAAACTAGGGACTGTAGAGGAGCAAAGGGACTTAGGTGTCCAGGTACACCAATCACTAAGAGTTAGTGCACATGTAGAAAAAATATCCCAATTTGTGCTCATCCTGTGCCCCAGGAAGGGAAGACTCATCGTGACGGGAGGACCCAAAACATCAGCTTTATGTGAGTTTGGACATTTCTGTTTTTCATTCCGAATATTGCATTTGCAATTTTTCTTTCTTTTTGTACATTTCCATTTTTATTTTATTCTTGCAGACTTTGCATTTTTAAACCAATTCTCCAAACCTTGTGAGCAGTGAGTGCTGAAGCCGCGCGCTTTGATTGACAGCTCTCACCTCCCAGCCACGCTCCCGGGCTGACACTTCCCATCACGTGCCACGCGGCAGCGTCACTCCTCTTTACGCGGTATCGTCATGACGCGAACGTCCGCTCCGGGCCGTGCGATGCCGCGCATGCGCCGCGTGGTCCGTGTGCCGCGTTCCCTCAGCAACAGGCGGCGCCGGGGGGAGGATGATGATGGCTGACTTGGGCCGGCGGGCGGGCGCTGCTGTGGGCGGGGGCGAGGCCGAGAGAGGGGAGGGCCCGCACCCGGGAGTGGCCTGAGAGGGGAGAGCGGGGGCGGGGGGGGGGGGGAGACGGGGGGAGTTACTCGGGGCCTCCTGAATCTCCACTCTGGCAGCGCCCGGTGTCGAGCTGGGCTCGGGGGGGAGTCACTCTCCCGCCTCCCCGTCAAACGGGCCGTGGGTCGGAGTCCAAAAGTGAGCGAGAATCAAACAGCACAGAGAGAGGCCGCTCGGCCCATCGCGCCTGTGCCGGCCCTGTGAAAGAGGCCGCTCGGCCCATCGCGCCTGTGCCGGCTCTGTGAAAGAGGCCGCTCGGCCCATCGCGCCTGTGCCGGCTCTGTGAAAGAGGCCGCTCGGCCCATCGCGCCTGTGCCGGCCCTGTGAAAGAGGCCGCTCGGCCCATCGCGCCTGTGCCCACCCTGTGAAAGAGCGATCCCATTAGTCCCACTCCCCCTGCTCTTTCCCCACAGTCCCGCAAATTTCCCCCCTTCAAGGATTGAGCCGATTCCCTTTTGAAAGTTATTATTGAATCTGCTCCCACCGCCCTTTCAGGCAGTGAATTCCAGATCAGAACAACTCGCTGCCTAAAAACATTCTCCTCATCTCCCTCTGGCTCTTTTCCCAATTCCCTTCAATCTGTGTCCTCTGGTTACCGACCCTCCCGCCAGTGGCAACAGTTGCTCCCCATCGACTCCATCAAAACCCCTCCTCATTTTCAACCCCTCTCTTAAATCTCCCCTTAACCGTCTCTGCTCTAAGGAGGACAATCCCAGCTTCTCCAGTCTCTCCCCGTAACTGAAGTCCCTCATCCCCGGGACCATTCTGGTAAATCTCCCCTGAACCTTCTCTGCTCCAAAGAGTGTAATCCCAGCTTCTCTATTCTCTCCTCATAATTACTATCATTTATTAAGTGGGTTGCGCTGGGTATCTGGAAGCTGTAATTCGGTGAGTAGAAAGCAGTGGGAGGATAAGTCTGCAGATTGATTTTGGGAGATGGTGAAGACGGTGATCGTGGATTCAGACAAGGGAGGGAGGTGGTCTTTGAGACCGTCCGTGCTCTGTTGTAAGATCTCACTGTGTGTGTCTTGTTCCAGCCATTCCCATTTGTACCTGTGACCTGACTGGCGGAGTCTGCGACCTCAACTGCTGCTGTGACCCTGACTGTTCCCCCGCGGACATCAATGTCTTCCCCACCTGTCTGCCGGGCAGTGAACCGTAAGTTTCTGTTCATGTTTTACGACATTGGCACCCGGTCCGACAAAGCTTCGAATTTAAGACCCTCGACCTCGTTTTCAAATCCCTCCATGGTCCTCGCCCTCTCCACATCTCTGTCACCTCCTCCAACCGATTTATTCTCCACCGACAACCCCATGTCACTCCAACCTCTCATGGAATCGAACCCACCCATTTATCTCCGCCCACACACCATCTGCACTCTGCGCACAGTCAGTGCTGGGACACTCAATCCTGTTAGACACACAGTCAGTGCTGGGACACTCCGTCCTGTTATACACACATTCAGTGCTGGGACACTCAGTCCTGTTATACACACAGTCAGTGCTGGGGCACTCAGTTCTGTTACACACAGAGTCAGTGCTGGGACACTCAGTCCTGTGAATACACACAGTCAGTGCTGGGACACTCAATCCTGTTATACACACAGTCATTGCTGGGAAAGTCAGTCCTTTTACACACACAGTCAGTGCTGGGACACTCAGTCCTGTTATACATACAGTCAGTGCTGGGACATTCAGTCCTGTTATACACACAGTCAGTGCTGGGACATTCAGTCCTGTTATACACACAGTCAGTGCTGGGACACTCAATCCTGTTATACGCACAGTCAGTGCTGGGACAATCAATCCTGTTATACACACATTCAGTGCTGGGACACCCTGTCCTGCTATCAACACAGTCAGTGCTGGGACACTCAGTTCTGTTATACACACAGTCAGTGCTGGGACACTCAGTCCTGTTTTCACACAGTCAGTGCTGGGACACTCAGTCCTGTTATACACAGAGTCAGTGCTGGGACACTCAGTCCTGTTATACACACAGTCAGTGCTGGGACACTCAGTTCTGTTATACACACAGTCAGTGCTGGGACAGTCAGTCCTTTTTCAATACAGTCAGTGCTGGGACACTTAGTACTGTTGTACACACAGTCAGTGTTGAAACACTCTGTCCTGTTTCCACACAATCAGTGCTGGGACACTCAGTCCTGTCATACACACATTCAGTGTTGGGACACTCAGTCCTGTTATACATACAGTCAGTGCTGGGACAGTCAGTCCTTTGACACACACATTCAGTGCTGGGACACTCAGTTCTGTTATACATGCAGTCAATGCTGGGACACTCAGTCCTGTTATATACACAGTCAGTGCTGGGACACTCAGTCCTGTCATACACACAATCAATGCTGGGACATTCAGTCCTGTTATACACAGAGTCAGTGCTGGGACACTCAGTCCTGTTATACACATTCAGTGCTGGGACACTCAGTCCTGTTATACACACAGTCAGTGCTGGGAACTCAGTCCTGTTCTTCACACATTCAGTGCTGGGACACTCAGTCCTGTTAAACATACAGTCAGTGCTGGGACACTCAATCCTGTTATGCACACAGTCAGTGCTGGGACACTCAGTCCTGTTAAACACACAGTCAGTGCTGGGACACTCAGTCCTGTTATGCACACAGTCAGTGCTGGGACACTCAGTCCTGTTAAACACACAGTCAGTGCTGGGACACTCAGTCCTGTTATGCACACAGTCAGTGCTGGGACATATTGGATATATTGACCTTGGAGGGGGTACAGTGCAAATTCACCAGAATGACACTGGGGCTTGAAGGGTTCAATTATAAGGACCGGTTGCATAAACTTGGTTTGCATTCCCTTGAGTTTAGAAGGTTGAGGGGTGATCTGATCCAGATATTTAAAATTATAAAGGGATTCGATAGGGTCGAAATAGAAACTATTTTCTCTCGTCGGTGAATCCAGAACAAGAGGACATAAACTTAAATTTAGAGCTCGGGTGTCTTGGATTGAAATCAGGAAACTCTTTCCCACACAAGGGTAGTGGAAATCTGCTCAGCCTGATTGAAGTGGACCGTGTGATATAATAGAATTTTCTGTCCTGTCAGAGTTGGACATTTGTAGATCCATCTTTTAAAATGGTGGAGCAACTCAGTTCTAAGATGGATTCCACTCACTTCATCATGAGTCCTCAAACTGCTTCTCTTATCATCAAGATATCAAGGACTGGACACACTGTGTTTGAAAGAAAGCTGATTAATTTGACACTTGTACAGAATATTAATAATCCCTTTAACTGGGCTGGAGTTTAACATCAGAAACAAACCCCAACTGTCAGAATGAACATGGTTCAGTCCTGGATGTGATTAACATCAGCAATAACAGCAGAATCCAACCCCTGCAGTCACATGTGATCCCGCTGGTGACTCAGCAGGTGGGAAGACTGAGTGAATCCCATCCCACACACAGAGCAGGTGATCGGCCTCTCCCCAGTGTGAATACGTTCATGTCTCAGCAGATCCCATGTTCTTTTAAAGCTCTTCTCACAGTTAGAACATTTAAAGGGTCTCTTATCAGTGTGAACAAGTTGGTGTTCAATGAGGCCGAATGAACAAGTGAATTCCTTCCCACACACGGAGCAGGTGAATGGCCTCTCCCCAGTGTGAACTCGCTGGTGTGTCAGCAGGGTGGATGACTGAGTGAATCTCTTCCCACATATGAAGCAGGTGAACGGCCTCTGCCCTGTGTGAACTCGCTGGTGTGTAAGCAGGGTGGATGACTGAGCGAATCCCTTCCCACATATGAAGCAGGTGAATGGCCTCTCACCAGTGTGAACTTGCTGATGTCTCAGCAGGTGGGATGATCGAGTGAAACTCTTCCCACACACGGAGCAGGTGAACAGCCTCTCCCCACTGTGAACTCGCTGGTGTGTCAGTAGGCTGGATGACCGAGTGAATCCCTTCCCACACACGGAGCAGGTGAACGGCCTCTCCCCAGTGTGAGTGCGTTGGTGTGTCAGCAGATCACTTTTTCTTTTAAAGCTTTTCTCACAGACAGAGCATTTAAAAAGTCTCTTATCAGTGTGAACAAGCTGATGTTCAATGAGGTGGGAAGATTGAGTGAATCCGCTCCCACACATGGAGCAGGTGAACGGCCTCTCCCCAGTGTGAATTCGCTGGTGTGTCAGCAGGTTGGATGACTGAGTGAATCCCTTCCCGCAATTAGTGCAGGTGAACGGCGTCTCCCCAGTGTGAGTGCGTTGGTGTGTCAGCAGATCACTTTTTCTTTTAAAGCTCTTCTCACAGACAGAACATTTAAAAAGTCTCTTATCAGTGTGAACAAGTTGATGTTCAGTGAGGTGGGATGACTGAGTTAATCCCTTCCCACACATGGAGCAGGTGAACGGCCTCTCTCCAGTGTGTCTGCGTCGTTGAGTTTCCAGCCGGGATGAGTAACTGAATCCCCTCCCACAGTCCCCACATTTCCACGGTTTCTCCATGGTGCGGGTGTCCTTCTCTCTCTCCACGTTGGAGATCAGTGGAAGTCTCGTCTGCACAGAGAACACGTGTCTCGTTTCTCCCCACTGTGAATGGTATGATGTTTCTTCAGGCTGTGGAACTGGTGAAAGCTCTTCCCACAGTCAGTGCACTGGAACACTCTCAATCGGGTGTGTGTGTCTCGCTGCTATTCCAGTCACAGTGATGTTTGAAATCTTTTCCACAGATAGAACAGATCAACATTTCTCCTATATTTTAAGGCCGATAATCTTCAGGTGCTGGTGAATGGAGTCAGATCTTGACGTGATGTTTGGTTTGAGTTTCTCGTCTTCAAATCCGCCCCTTGTAATACCCTGTAAAAGGAGATAACAAAAGTCCTCACTGTGAATACAGGATAGAAATTCAGAACAGGCAATTCCAGTTCCTGTGGAACATTCTTCCCGCTGATTCCCCCAGACTGTAAATCCCCGTCCCACACACTCACCCTCCTCCCTCTGCTGGAACCCAAACCCATCGCACCACCTCCAACATTTTTCCTTCTATTTAAGTTTTCTCTCTCTCCTGAAGATCCCGACTGTGACTGGGTTCAGTTCTGCACTCTGGTTCCCCTCCCTCTCCTCCCCTGAAGGTGCTGACTCTGACTGGGTTCAGTTCTACACTCACTGGTTCCCCTCCCTCTCCTCCCCTGAAGTTGCTGACTCTGGTTGGATTCAGTTCCACACTCACTGATTCCCCTCTCCTCTCCTGAATATGTTGACTCTGGCTGTGTGTATATGCTCTGCCCCTCATTTCCACACAATGTCCCTCCGTATAGCTGCCTGTATGCCGTCCATCTGTGATATCTCCCAATTTTGGCAAAAGACTCTCCCTGACCAGTCACCATTTCTCCTTCACTTAAAGATTTTCCTTGACCTATCACAATTTCTCCTTCATTTTCAGACGCTCCCTGATCAAACACAATTTCTCCTACATTTATAGACGCTCCCTGACCCTTCAGCATTTCTCCTTCATTTGCAAACTCTCCCTGACCCGTCAGCATGTCCCTTCATTAATAGACACTCTCTGACCCATCACTTTTTGTCCTTCAGATGTCGACACTCCCTGACCTGTCAACAATTCTCCTGCATTTACAGACACTCCCGGACCAATCACCGTTCCTCCTTCATTTACAGACACCCCCGGACCAATCACCATTTCGCCTTCATTTACAGACACTCCCGGACCAATCACCGTTCCTCCTTCATTTACAGACACCCCCGGACCAATCACCATTTCGCCTTCATTTACAGACACTCCCGGACCAATCACCGTTCCTCCTTCATTCACAGACTCTCCCTGACAGTCACCATTTCGCCTTCATTTACAGACACCCCCTGACCACTCACCATTTCTCCTTCATTTACAGACACCCGCTGACCAGTCACCATTTCGCCTTCATTTACAGACACTCCCGCACCAGTCACCGTTCCTCCTTCATTTACAGACACCCCCTGACCAGTCACCATTTCTCCTTCATTTGCAGACACCCCCTGACCAATCACCATTCCTCCTTCATTTACAGACACCCCCTGACCAGTCACCATTTCGCATTCATTTACAGACACCCCCTGACCAATCACCATTCCTCCTTCATTTACAGAAACCCCCTGACCAGTCACCATTTCGCCTTCATTTTCAGGCATTCCCTGATCAAACACAATTTCTCCTACGTTTATAGACGCTTCCTGACCCTTCAGCATTTCTCCTTCATTTACAAACTCTCCCTGACCCGTCAGCATTTCCCTTCATTAATAGACGCTCCCTGACCCATCACTGTTTCTCCTTCAGATATCGACACTACCTGACCTGTCAACAATTCTCCTTCATTTACAGACACTCCCGGACCAATCACCGTTCCTCCTTCATTTACAGACACTCCCGGACCAATCACCATTCCTCCTTCATTTACAGACACTCCCGGACCAGTCACCATTTCTCCTTCATTTCCAGACACCCTCTGACAAGTCACCATTTCTCCATCATTTACAGACTCTGCCTCATCTGTCACCATTTCTCCCTCCTTTATGAACACTCCGTCACCCGTCACCATTTCGCCTTCATTTTTAGACACTCCCTGACCTGTCACCATGTCTTCTCCCATTTATAATACTCCCTTACCAGAAACCATTTCACCTTCATTTATAGACAATCCCTGACCTGTCACCATTTCTCTTTCATTTATAGATATTCCCTGACCCTTCACCGTTTTTCCTTCATGTATAGACACTCCCTTACCAGACAACATGTTTCCTTCATTTACAGACACTCACTAACCAAACAATTTTTCCTGGCACTTTACATGATTGTGGGGTTTATTCTGTATCTGTCAGTCTCTGATCCTGTACAAGAGTTTGGTGTTTATTCTGTATTTTTCACTCTCTGGTACTGTGTGTGAGTGTGGGGTTTATTCTGTGCCTGTCTGGTCTGTCTCTGGTACTGTGTGTGAGTGTAGGTTTTATTCTGTATCTGTCTGTCTCTGGTACTGTGTGTGAGTGTAGCTTTTATTCTGTGTCTGTCTCTGGTACTGTGTGTGAGTGTGGGGTTTATTCTCTATCTGTCTATCTCCGATACTGTAGATGTGTTTGGTGTTTATTTTGTATTTATCTGTCTCTGGTACAGTATATGAGGTTGGGCTTTATTCTGTATCTGTCAGTCTCTGGTATTGTGTGTGAGTATAAGATTCATTCTGTATAAGTCAGTCTCTGATACTGTACATGAGTGTGAGGTTTATTCTGTATCTGTCTGTCTCCGATACTGTGAATCCCAAATTCACACATTCCGTATCTGTCAGTCTCTGGTACTGTATATGAGTGTGGGGTTTATTCTGTATCTGTCAGTCTCTGGTGCTGCATATGAGTGTGGGGTTTATTCTGTATCTGTCAGTCTCTGGTGCTGTGTGTGTGTGGGATTCATTCTGTGCCTATCAGTCTCTCGTACTGTATATGAGTGTGGGGTTTATTCTGTATCTGTCAGTCTCTTGAGCTGCAAATGAGTGGGGGGTATATACTGTATCTGTCAGTCTCTGGTACTGGAAATGAGTGTGGGGTTTATTCAGTGTATGTCAGTCTCTGGTACCTTGTGTGAATTTGGGATTCATTCTGTATCTGTCAGTCTCTGGTACTGTGTGTGAATTTGGGATTCATTCTGTATCTGTCTGTCTCTGGTACTGCAAATGAGTGTGGGGTTTATTCTTTATTCGTCTGTTTCTGGTACTGTATATGAATGTGAGGATTATTCTGTATCTTTCAGTGTCTGGTACTGTGTGTGAGTGTGGGATTCATTCTGTGCCTGTCAGTCTGTGGTACTGTACGTGTGTGGGGTTTATTCTGTATCTGTCTGTAACGGGTACTGTATGCGAGTGTCAGGTTTATTCTGCTTCTGTCTGTCTCTGGTGCTGTATATGAGTGTGCGGTTTATTCTGTATTTTTCAGTCTCTGATACTGTATATAAGTGTGGGGTTTATTCTGTACCTGTCTGTATCTGGTACTGCACATGAGTATGGGGTTTATTCTGTATCTGTCTGCCTTTGGTACTGTGTGTGAGTGTAGGATTCATTCTGTTTCTGTCTGTCTCTGGTACTGTGTGTGAGTGTGGGATTCATTCTGTTTCTGTCTGTCTCTGGTGCTGCATGTGAATGTGGGCTTTATTCTGTATCTGTCAGTCTCTGATACTGTATATGAGTTTAGGATACATTCTGTATCTGTCAGTCTCAGCCAATTTATCTCAGTCTGGGTTTTATTCTATAATTCAGTCTCTGAGACAATGTGCAAGTCTGGATTCATTCTGTGTTCTTATTTCAGTTTATATTATTGTATTTGAAACTATATCTTTAATACTTTAAAGTATATGCCGTTTTTTATCAAGTGTTTAATTTGTAAATATTGATACACTTTTGGATTTTCTTTAATCAAACAATGTTTGTGAGTGTATTACATCTTCATCTCTGAACTCTGTTGTGAATGATAATGTACCTTTCAATCTCTCCATGGTGAAATTATTTAACTGGTATATAATGTGTAGCTCAGTCTATAATAATGGAATTAATTCTGTATCTCAGTCTGACACTGAGATTTTTGGACTGGAATGTAATATACAGCTCAGCCTGCACTAATAGAATTGATAATGTATCTATCAGTCTGTTACTGTATGAGATTTTTGGACTGGTGTGTAACATGTAGCTCAGTACATGCTAAAGGAATTGATGTTGTATCTTTGAGTCTGATATGGTCTGACAGTGTTGGACTGCTATATAATGTTTGGCTCAGTCTGCACTAATGGAATTGATACATTATCTTTCAATCTGACACGAAGATTTTTGGACTGGCATGTTATGTGTAACTCAGTCTGCAGTGATTTGACTTAGAGATTCATTCTGTATTTGTCTGACTGTGGTACTTTGTGATTCATTCTGATTCTGTCAGCCTGTGGTACTGTGTGTGAGTGTGGGATTGATTCTATATATGTCAGCCCCTTGTACTGTATCTGAATGAGATTCATTCTGTTCCTGTCAGTCTCTGGCACCATGTGTGAATTTGGGATTAATTCCATATCTGTCAGTCTCTGGTGCTGCATGTGAGTGAGACATTCATTCCATTTCCATCAATCTCTGATACTGTATATGAGTGATATATATACTGTATCTGTCAGTCTGTGCTACTGTATGTTAGTGTGGGATTCATTTTGTGTCTGTCAGTCAGTGGTACATTGTATGAGTGAGGGATTCATTCTTTATGTCAGTCTCTGGCACTGGATCTGAGTATGAGATTCATTCTTTATCTGTATCTAATTTGTATCTCATTTCACAGCATGGCATTCAAACCTGTATCTTTAATACATAAATGTATAAATAATTTTTCCCAGTGTTTAAGTGGTAAGTAATTATATACGTTAAAATGTGTTGCTGTAGGTTATAATCAGAGAATCACTGCACTTTTTGGCTACGATTAAATCTGCATCAATGTGAACACAATTGTGATACAGTGTATCTTCCAAACTGACATGGTGACATGTTGAACTTATATACAATGTGTTGCTCAGTCTGCATAAATGGAATACTGTATATTTCAGTCTGAATCTGCATTGGTCTTTTGTATTGGTAATTAATATGTAGCTCAGTCTGCACTAATGGAATTGGTACTGTATCTTTCAATCTGACACTGA
Organism: Heptranchias perlo; assembly: GCF_035084215.1. Classification (NCBI taxonomy): domain Eukaryota; kingdom Metazoa; phylum Chordata; class Chondrichthyes; order Hexanchiformes; family Hexanchidae; genus Heptranchias; species Heptranchias perlo. The sequence continues at coordinate 2,813,457 of NW_027139623.1, read as the reverse complement.
GATTTGTGGACTGGTCCCTAATTTGTAACTCAGCCTGCACTAATGTAGGTGACTGAGAGATTCATTTTGTATCTCTCAGTCCGTGATACTGTGTGGGATTCATTGTGTATCTTGTCAGTAGTGTGTTTGAGTTTGCGATTCATTTGATATATACAGTCTCTGATGCTGTGTGAGTGTGGGATTCATACTTTATCTGCCAGTCTCTGGTACATTATGAGAGTTTGGGATACATTCTCTGTCAACATTGGTACCATAAGAGTGTGAGATTTATTCTGCATCTGTCTATAATTATTGTCTCAGATTACATTATGGTGTTCAATACTGCAGCTTTAATATCTTCATGTTTAAATAGTTTTTTTCATTTAATTGGTAAATATGGATATACTTTAGGATTTGGTGCTGGAGGTTTTTAATCAGATAATTTGTGTGCTTTTTGGACTACTATTAAATCAATATCTTTGTGTACTATTGTGAATGATAACATATATTTCAAACTGATATAGTGATTTTGGAATTGGTATATAATGTGCAGCTCAGTCTGTACTATTGTAATCGATACTGTGCCTTTCAGTCTAATATTGTATGAGATTTTTGGACTGGTATGTAATGTGTATCTCAGTGTGCACTAATAGAATTGATACTGTGTATTTACATCTCATACTATGTGTATTATAAACTGGTTTCTCATTTGTTTTTCAGGTTCGACTGTCACAACATTTCTCAGTCTGATACTCTACATGAGTTTTGGACATGTCTGCAGTTTGTACCTCATGATACATTAATCGAATGGATACTGCATGTATTAAACTCACATTTGTGAGTTGTGGGGTGGTATTCAATTCGAATCTCAGGGTACATTATTGGGGTTCATTCTGTCCCTTTCAATCGGGTACCATGTGTGATTTCTATCTGGTATTTAATGTTGCCCAATTGTGAGATTGACACAGTGCCTTTCAATCTGAGAGTGTGATTTTGACTGGGATTTTTGTATTTCCCTGTCAGCGGAACTGAGTTTGGGAGAAATGGAACAGTATCTACTTCAACTGCTCTGTTTGATGGTTGGATTGAAAATGTGTCTCTGGGTCTTGGGATCAGTGTGGTACTGACTACTTCTGCTATCTGAGACTGTGGAACTGATGACCTGTCTGTGACTCCGTGCTCTGTGTGTGTGATAATGTACTTACTGTGTGTGAGAAGGAGCTGGCTGCACTGTTTCTTTTGCCTCGGGTGGAGGAAACATCACATTTATTCTGGATCCTTCAAGGATTTGCCTGTGGAAAGAAAATTATCTCTTATTACTCAGGAACAGGTGAGGTTGAAAATACAAAAGTGATCAGTTTAATATCTCTGTTAATGATCATTTTGAATATCCACAAATGAAAACCAGTGATACAAACAGTGTCAATGTCTGACTCCACTGCAGTACTGCAGCACTCAGCTTCTGCACACCCGGTGTGTTGGACGATTCTGTAACAATTTAGTGACATCCAGACACAACACAACCCCTGCACTGATCCGTGAATGGGACTACCCGATGGGGCAGGGACCTTTGTACAGGTCAGGTTTCTCAACTCCTCTCCCATGGGACTAGCCGTTCACCCCAAACCAAACAACCGCTGTTTAAAATGTGTCCTTCACACTTCTCACCTGATGCCTGCAATAGATACTGCTTGTTTCACTCCCCACATCCTGACTGTTCACTGTCCAGTAACAGGGTGAGACTGGAACTAAACCAGGAACATTCACTACTGATTTGGGGAGAGAAAGCAGCAATGATTTTAAATAGCAGGTTCTTCCCATTCTGTCCCCCTTACCCTGGACACACCCTGGACACACACAGCCCGAGAATGACCTCTTCCTTCCCCCGCTCACTCCATGTTTCGGGACCAGTTCCTGATCCACTCCGCCTCTTACAAACAGCCCCCGGACTCCCCCTGACCTTCCCCCGGACTCAATGCCGATCTCTGAGCCCATCTGCGGACACGGTCCCGAAGCGATGAGCTGCTGTAACGAGGCTGCTCTTTGCTCCCTTCCCCCGGGGGCCGTGATCTCTCCATTCCCGGCTGTTTTAAACCATCTTCCGCTCACTGAGGGAATGGCGCCCACAGGCCGAGCTGGGGGAGGGCAGCGCGCATGCGCTCTTCTGCTCACCACAATCAGCGCTGGGGAAGGGGCTGAGTCACGCATGCGCAGATATCTGGTTTAATTCCCAATACAAAAATCGATGGAAACTTTCCCCAATTGGAATTTTTCAGAGTCTGAGCAAAGGAAGTGGGTCTGGGGGAAAGGTCAGAGGGAATGGGGTCCACAGGCAGTGCAGGAACAGGCACCAGAATGAGAAACAGATGCTGACTTTCCAATCTCCAACTATTAAACGAGATGTTTCCATCCCTGCTGTTTCTCTCGGTATCATTTGATGGAAAAGAGTCTTTCAGAGATAAAGTGGGCGGCTGTGAAATGAGCCAATTGGTTCTGTTCATTCTTGGTCCCGTTACTGATAAAGAAACTTGTGACTCCGTATCTGGAGGCCGGATTCCTCCAACCAATCCTGGAGAATTGTAAACAATTTTACAACACCAAGTTAGAGTCCAGCAATTTTATTTTAAATTCACAAGCTTTCGGAGGCTTCCTCCTTCGTCAGGTGAACGATGTGAAAATGAAATCCTCGAAATGAGAGGATTTCATCCTGGAGAAACATGGGAGGAAAGTGGGAGTCGGTGTATTTGCTGGGACCGTGTCGGATTAATATCTGACTGCTACAGTCCCAGTTTATTTCAATCGGAGTGAAACTCTCGGTCACTGAGAGAAATACAGAAGGGCCCTGAGCTGCAAAATTGCAGAGGGTACAACATGCAAGAGAGGGTTAAATGCGTGACACTGTCCCTGAGAGTGGGATTAATAATGTGTCTGTCTCAGAAATAATATCAGTGAGAGATGAGACTGCATCTTCTGTCACTCCAGCTTGGAATGGCAATTGGAATGGAGTATTTTCCAATTTGTTACTGGGTGAAAACGGGACATTGCAGGTCAGTTTTTCTCTCTCTTTTGTGCAACATATGAAGGTGGAATACTGCTGCTGAGCGTGATACAGAGACACTGATGGGAAGCGTCTGGCTGATACTCTGCCTGTCTGTATCTCTCTAGCGCTGTACACAAAGGTGGGATACTGTTTGCTGAGTGTGAAACGGACACACTGAGAGGAAGTGTGAGAATGATACTTTGTCTGTGTGCCTGTCTCTGTCTGTCTCTTTATCTGTCCGTCTGTATTTCTCTATCTCTAGCGCTGTACATGAAAGCGGGATAGTGTTATTGAGCGTAATATGAACACCCTGTTGGAAGGTAAAGACTGATTCTGTGTCTGTGAACAGACCTCCGGTGCTGTTGGTGAGACGGTCACTGTCCCTTCTATTCTGTATGAGCCGGTCTGACGGTGCATTTATCAGTCTCCAGTCCAGTAAGGAAAGGTGGAGAGAAACAGCCTGCAACTGTCTGACACTGGACTGCCGATGAATGTTGAATTTATTCAGTAACTGGCCGTCTCTGGGTGTTGAGAATGGGACGGATAGGACACCAGTTACTTTTGTCTGTCAGTCAGTTTAGGAGGAGGGAGAGAAAGACAGAGAGACTGGAGGAGCCCAGAGCGGATAATTTGTATTATCGTCTCAACCAAACATATTGCTGAGTGTGAAGAATATAATCATGTAAATCCAGATATGGATTATCACATCCACAGCTGTGATTGTCTCCTGTCCCTGAATCTGGGGACCAGACACTGTGAGGAGCGCCGGCCTCAGGGTGTTTAACAGTTACTGAGCTGGGAAACGACAACTAACCCCCGAGAATCTGCAGCACAGGCCGAGCGGGGAGGAAAGCCTGTCCCGGGAATTGTCAATCTGGCGAACAGTTTGTCCTGTGAATGTGAAGATGTGAACAGTGTGTCAGAGAGAGTGTGTTAAAGGGGCGGGCGGGTTAGATTAATGTCACTGTGTTTGTGTGGCCGGTCTCATCGCCGGATTTCCAAGTCTATTTTGAGTAAAATTTTTAAAAAATCCCTGTCAAAGGATCGCCCTCCTCCCCTGCCGAGCTCCGAAGTGGAAATTTAAGGTAAAGTTTCAGATCAATTCAAGATTTCAGCCGAAAAACGAAGATCATGTCGGCGATCGGGTGAGAGAGCGCGATCAGTGCATCAATGAAACGGGTTTAAATCGAAACTGGTGCTTTTAATTCCGGTAAAAGTTTATCGACAGCAAACATCCCGGTGTTAGAGATAGGAAGGGGCTAGTCTGGGACTCTGGAGTGCCCGATTTGAATTGGAATCGGGGAGTTTAAGAGGAGAGAGAAACACAGAGAGGCTGGAGGGGCCGGGAGCTGACAGCAGGATGTCTCCGCCCCGTCCGCTCTGTGCCTTTAAGTTGCTCTGTGCCGCCGCCTCTCGTTTCATTTCTGACCCAGCTCTGACTGTCAGAGAGATTTTCGACAGAGTCCCGGACATGACAGACACTGCAGCCGCCGAAACGGCACCTCCTGCCGCCGCCGCTCCACCCAAGGCTCCGAAGAAGAAGAAGGCGGTTCCCCGACCCAAGCCCACCGGTCCCCCGTTGGGCGAACAGATCCTCAAGATTGTGGGGGATTGCAAGGATCGCAAAGGAATATCCCTGGCCGCGATAAAGAAGGTTCTGGCTACCAAAGGCCTGGATGTGGAGAAGCTCCGGTCCCAGATCAAATTAAGTATCAAGAGAAATGTGGAAAAAGGCTCCCTGGTGCAGATCAAGGGCACGGGCGCCTCGGGCTCCTTCAGAGTCGCTAAGAAGGAAACCCAGGCAAAAGTGGTAAAGAAGGTGAAGAAACAAGTGACCAAGAAATCTCCCGGAAAGAAACCAGCGGCCAAAAAAACAGCCGTCAAGAAATTAACGGCCAAGAAACCAGCGGTCAAGAAATCGACCACGAAAAAGGCGGCGAAATCACCAATTAAGAAGAAAGCGGCGGCGAAGAAGCCCAAGACCCCCAAGACAGTGAAGGCGAAGGCGAAGAAGGTGAAAAAACCGAGGGCCAAGCCCAAGCCGAAGTCAGCAAAGCCCAAGAAAGCAGCGGGCAAAAAGAAGTAAAAAATCAAGTGCAACTTGTGACCATCTGAACCCAACGGCTCTTCTCAGAGCCACCCACGTCTCTCAGAAAAGAGCTGATCCCGGAATCAGATGATTCCTGTCCCGGGGCCTGGCTCAGATTTCAGATAGAAATCATTTCAAATAAACCCAGGGTCCTGGTGACTCGCTGACATTCGCTATCCCCGCCCCACCCCCACTGTCTGAAATAAAATAGAGAGAATGGGATGTCCGGGCCGGGCCTCACTGGAACTGGCGTGTGTTCGGCTCCAGTCCCAGTTCATTTTTTCTCACAGATTCAGGGTGAGAGTCCGTGACAGGGTAAAACTGGCGGAGATCCGCCGCTATCACAATTCAAACCCCAACACATGAGATTCTTCAAATCAACTGGAATAAAGTGTTTGTAAACTGCTGAACCCGTCTGGGAGGGGATGTGTGGTGAGATCGAATCGGGTCTGGGACTGAAATGGAAGGAGGCGGGTTGACTTGTTATAGAAAGGACTGTATTTTGGCAGGAATATTGCTGACTATTGATTGTAACGGGGGTTATTGAAAAGCTCCCGGATTCTATGAAGCCCGAGTCTGTAAGGGTTTGTGCGGAGCGCTGTGTTTCGGTTCTATTATCGATAAACGGTTTGAAATTGGAGAAAGCTGGAGGTGGAACTGGAAGATCAGAGGCTGCTCTCCGCTCTGTCCGTCACTCTGACTGTCTCCTCCCCTCCCTGTTCAATATCTCACTCTGTCTCCTCCCCTCCCTGTTTAATATCTCACTCTGTCTCCTCCCCTCCCTCTCTCACCCTCTGTCCGTTTCAGTCAGGTCAGGGCAGGCTGCATAAAAACGGAACCAGCATCAGTTTGCTGTTCATTCAGCAGCGATTTCAGTGAAGAATAATCATGTCTGGCAGAGGTAAAGGAGGCAAAGGACTGGGTAAAGGCGGAGCCAAGCGGCACCGGAAAGTGCTTCGTGATAACATCCAGGGGATCACCAAACCAGCCATCCGCCGCCTGGCTCGCCGTGGCGGTGTCAAGCGGATCTCGGGTCTGATCTACGAGGAAACCCGCGGGGTGCTGAAGGTTTTCCTGGAGAATGTGATCAGGGATGCGGTCACCTACACTGAACACGCCAAGCGCAAGACGGTCACTGCCATGGATGTGGTGTACGCTCTGAAACGGCAGGGCCGCACTCTCTATGGATTCGGCGGCTGAACAACTCGACCCTTTCAAACCGAACACAAAACAAAGGCTCTTCTAAGAGCCGCCCACCGCCTCACAGAGAGAGCACTGACCTGGGAACGGGGAGAGGAAAGATCTCGGGATGGGGAATCAGTTTCCGATATTTAATTAGTATCGGCAGATTCCCCAACACTCGGTGCAGGGAGATCAGAAACAACGGCCGGGGTTCTCGGCCATCCCGAGAGAAGGAGCGGAATTCCCGGTTTCACGGTATAAATGAACAGGCGGTGATACAGAGTCTTTCCCCAGACATTACATTCTCCGCTCAGAGTAAAATCCCTCCTCACTCCCTCTCCCGCTGTGTCCTCTCTGCTCGGTCTTTATTTCCTGCCCTCATTCAATTATCAGTTCGATGTGAAGTTTCTGTTTGAGGAGCGGTTCACCGGGCCGGAACTGGCGGGATTTTTGAAATTGAAGCTGGACTTTGTCCCGTTACGGAAAGCAATGACCCGGGGCTTTATTCCCGCCCGTTTACAGACAGATCAGAGAATGAACCGGAATGTGAAACAGCCTGAGGTTTGAGATGAGGAGTGGGAAATAATGGAGATTATAAAGAGAGAGATTCTTAAATTGCTGGAGGGAAATGAGATTTTCTTGAAACTGTTATTTGATGCTCTGAAATTGGCGGGCTTTTTGAAATTGATGATTAATTTCAGCTCAGCCAATTGGGGCCTAATAACTGACAGAGCGCGGTTCAAACCTGCCAATCACAGGTCCGGAGCGGTCCCTCCTTCAGCCAATCATAGGCCTGGGGCGGATCCCCTTAGACACTTTATAAGGCGGCCCCAGAGCGCACTCCGTATTAACAGTCTCTGTGTCTCAGGTTGTGTTCAGATCTGTTCAGAAAATGGCCAGGACCAAGCAGACGGCGCGGAAATCGACCGGCGGGAAAGCTCCTCGCAAACAGTTGGCGACGAAAGCGGCGAGGAAGAGCGCTCCAGCCACGGGCGGAGTGAAGAAGCCTCATCGCTACAGACCCGGCACTGTGGCTCTGAGGGAGATCCGCCGCTACCAGAAATCCACCGAGCTGCTGATCCGCAAACTGCCCTTCCAGCGCCTGGTGCGAGAGATCGCTCAGGATTTCAAGACAGACCTGCGCTTCCAGAGCTCGGCCGTCATGGCCCTGCAGGAGGCCAGCGAGGCTTACCTGGTGGGGCTGTTTGAGGACACCAACCTGTGCGCCATCCACGCCAAGCGAGTCACCATCATGCCCAAAGACATCCAGCTGGCCCGCCGCATCCGCGGGGAGCGCGCCTAAACCCGACCCGGCTTCAGCACCAAGTGCAACAAAGGCTCTTTTCAGAGCCACCAAATCGGCGATGGAAAGAGCTGTGATCTCCTGGGTTGAAATGGCAGGGCCGTGAGAAATTTGCTTAAATGGGAAATGTATAAAGAGGAGGGAGCCGATTTCAGACTGACAGGGACAGAATAAATACCTCACTCACATCCAACGACAAATTTCACTCACATTCTTAATTCAGCAATCGATGATACAATAAACAGCACATTAGTCAGCGTCTGTTGTACAAGTCTGGGTAAAATAACAACACTCTACCAGTGTTATCCGACGACGGAACAGTAATAATTAGCGACCCTGGTATTTCTGTATCCCACCCGCCCAGTTGACAATTCTGACGGTTCTGGTATTTTGTCTCATTCACCATACAAACTGCACATTTCAATCTATTGGAGGTTGGCGACATCTGCGGTCCGGAACGAGTACTGCAACAGACCGATATGGATCATTTGTATTTTACAAATTATTGTTCGTTTCCACAATCGGAATCAAGTCCTCATGAAATTAATTCCTGACCCGACAGATAGTAACCAGCCCTTTCATAGATACAGTGGGTGGCTCTGAAAAGAGCCTTTGGGTTATCAGATTAAATCTTGGCCGCTTTATTTGCTCTTGGAGCTCACAGTGCTGGTTTTCTTCGGCAGCAGCACGGCCTGGATATTAGGCAGCACCCCGCCCTGAGCGATGGTCACCCGTCCCAGCAGCTTGTTGAGCTCCTCGTCGTTGCGGATGGCCAGTTGCAGGTGTCTGGGGATGATGCGGGTCTTCTTGTTGTCCCGGGCCGCGTTGCCGGCCAGCTCGAGGATTTCAGCCGTCAGATACTCGAGCACAGCAGCCAGATAGACCGGGGCTCCGGCACCCACACGTTCAGCGTAGTTCCCCTTTCGCAGGAGCCTGTGAACACGGCCCACAGGGAACTGCAGTCCGGCCCGGGATGAGCGAGACTTGGCCTTGGCCCGAGCTTTACCGCCGGTTTTTCCTCTTCCAGACATTTCCACAATCTCACAAACACTTTCACAAAGAATGAAGAAATCCTCCCGCACTCGCCCTCCTTAAGCCTTCTGGAGGAGTACAGTGGGGGCAATTGTGATTGGTGCATCTGTTCTCAATCTCATTGGTTCACCGAACAGCCCAATCAGAGTGCTGTTTTATTCACCAATCAATAGCTGGTATTGAGAAAAGCGCGGAAAATACCGAACTGAACCGTTTTTTTGAAATTTGAAAAGCCCGCCAATATATTTGTAACACAAGAAGCGGATTTACTAAATAATGTCGCGTAAAGACAAAGATTTAAAAATCTCTCTCCTTTTACTCTGTTATTCCACATTTCCCGTCACAACTTCCAGAATCTTTTACAATCCGGTTAAATTCGGACTTCATTCACCGTTCGCTTTCAATCCGGCGGGAATAAAGTCCCATTTTGTAACGGGACAGATTCCAGCTCAATCTTTGTAAAAGTAACAAACCACAGATTGTGGATTGATCCCTGTTCACAGGAGCTGCAGCGCGATCGAAACCGGAGCCAATACTCCTGGTGTAAGAAGTCGAACAGTGACAGAGCCTTTAGACTATTCTGTACTCGGTGTGAAGTCCCTTTCAGGGTTGCTGCTTTACAAAGGATTGCGGTTCTGAAAGTGATATTCCCGAATAATGAACAAACAAACGTGAAAAGGAGAAAGAAATGACTGAAGTCTAATCCACCGCCTTAAAACGGCTCTGAAGGGGCAGATGCGGGGGAAGGGGTGGAAAATGAACGGGAATGAGAGGATCAGGGATACGTTTTTGGTTATTGGGACTAAATAAAAAAGCGACACACAGATTAAACCGGGATGTGATTATGAGAATCTTCCAGTATCTACAGTAAAATGATTCCATACAGAGGTGTCGGTACAGCGTCTTCAGAGAGAGTGTGGGTGGCTCTTAAAAGAGCCTTTGTGTTTATTTTTTTTCAGTACATTGTGGAGTTTTACTTGGAGCTGGTGTACTTGGTCACCGCCTTTGTCCCTTCCGACACGGCGTGCTTGGCCAGTTCCCCGGGCAGCAGCAGGCGCACGGCGGTCTGGATCTCCCGGGAGCTGATGGTGCGCCGTTTATTATAATGGGCCAGGCGGGAAGCTTCACCCGCGATGCGCTCGAAAATATCGTTCACAAAGGAGTTCATGATGCTCATGGCCTTGGAGGAGATGCCGGTGTCGGGGTGAACCTGCTTCATCACTTTGTAGACGTAGATGGAGTAACTCTCCTTCCTCGACTTTCTCCGCTTCTTGCCGCCCTTGGCTGGTGCTTTACTCAAGGTTTTCTTGGCGCCCTTCTTGGGAGCTGCTTTCTTGTCCTCAGGCATTTTCAAACTCAATTTCAGACCCAGAAATGACCCAAATCCGCTCCGAGCTCGGATTAAATAGGCAGCCCCACAGCCCTATGGTAATGAGGGATGGGGGAAGGCAATGATTGTGATTGGGTCATTGGGAGTGATACAACGTCACCTTTTCCTTTCACTCTCTGATTGGATATCTGAAGAAACCAATCAGATTTAACATCTGCCACCAATCACAAACACGCTCACACTGCACATTGTCCGGTTTCAGCAATTTGTTCCGAACTGTTGCAGTTCTGCTTCCGGCCAGTAGATGTCCCCAAACCCCGGGTCATTGAAGTTTACAGATGAGAGAGGGACAGAAGATAAACTCATTCTTCACATTATATTGCACGGGTGGGGTTTAGAAAAACTGGGAATGGAGGCGAGCTGTAAGTACATTTTGTTAGATCAATCGTTAGCTATAATGCTGTGTTAAATTCTTGTAATTAATTTAGGAGTTGTTTTCTATACTGAGGAAAACTGCGATAAAATACAAGAAGACTTTAATAAGCTTGCTGAAAGGCGGTGCAAATGGCCATTGAATTTCAATATAGAAAGGTGTGAGGTGGTGCGTTTTGCTCGGGGGAATAAGGAGGCCACATACTGCCGAGAAAATAAGAGTCTAAATGGGGTAGAAGAGCAAAGGGGTTTTGGGGTCCAGATTGACAAATCATTAAAAGTAGCAACACAGGTTGATGAGGCCACAGAAAGCAAACACAGCACTGGGGTTTATTTCTGGAGGAATAGAATTGAAAAGCAGATAAGTTATGTTGAACTGTAATTTAAACTGTCAAACCTTCTGTCAAACTGTTAAACCTTCCCTTTCTGAAATCCGTGCTGACTATTCTTTATTATATTTTCGGTTTCTGGATGTTTTTCTGTTGCATCATTGAGTAAAGAATTCCATGATCATTCCAACCACCGACCTTTAGTTAACTGGTCTATAGTTCCCTGGAATTGTTCTATCTCCTGTTTTAAAATATAAGAATCACATTAGCTGTCATCCAGTCCTCTGGCACTATTCATTTATGAGAAGATTTTTTTTCTAGATATGTAACAGTGCCTCTGCTATCTCTTCTGTTGCTTCATTTAACATGCATGGATGCAATCCATCAGGACCAGGAGTTTAACCACCCTTTCTAACTTAAATGCCTTGATATCTTTTTGACCTCGTTCTCTAATATATTCACCCTGTTAATCTCCCGGTTAAATACTGAGGCAAAGTAATAATTCAATATTTCTGGCATTTCGCTGACGTTATCTGTGAGTTTATCTTGTGCATCCATTAGTGGCCCTCAAGATATTCTGATTTTCCTTTTGTTATTTTTGTGTCTGTGGAATAATTTACGATTTCTTTTTATATTCCTTGATAATTTGATTTCGTGGTTCCTGTTTGCTTCCCTAATTGTTTTTGTGACTTCTTCCTATTATCTTTCGTCATCCTCTTATTTAATATTTATAAATGAGAAAATCCACCATCTATTTGTGTCTGCTCCGGGGCTGATGTTTGGGAACTATTTATTGTCTGTGATTAAAGTGCTGGAAACCCAAAATCCAAACTCCACAGAAACACTCTATTTCTCCCTCCTTGTGAACTTAGGTGCTATAATGGTGAGCAGAGCTGCCTTCCAAACAGTTAATTCCAACAGGTTTGATTCCCAGCTCGTTGAATTCAGAAAGACCAAGACTGGAACCGAGTTTGATGATGTTGAGAGGGATCGTGTTTCCAAAACAGAAACAGGTTTAATTTGTATTAAAAATACTTTTAAAATTCACTTCTTTCCCCCATAACGTTGAATTTAACTCTGTTCCTTTGTATTATTATTTGCCCTGATCTGTACAGTGGAAACGGGACACAATTGCCCGAATTCAGTGAAATTAATTGATTTTCTGAAGATTTTCTCTGCTGATTCCCGTTCCTTATTTAAATTATGTCGGATTAACCTTTCTGATCGATAGAAGGGTCATAGTCCTGAACCGTTAACCCGAGCTTCCCTTCTCCACAGATGCTGCCAGACCTGCTGAGTCTTTCCAGCATTTTCGGTTTTATTTTTTTCTATATTTTATCTTATTCACCTTTGACGTTCGCCAATGAAAATTCCAGATTAGCGTTCAGTTTTTATTTGTGTTTTAGTTCTATTAATTTGAATTAATGTGAATCGTGACCTGAGATATCAGACAGAAATATTGTGCAAGGTCGAGTGAAATATAATGGGGCAACATTCGAATGAACAAAACAAATACTTTATTATGAATCAATTGTCTAATTTTTCACGGACAAAATATGAAAAAATACGAGAGTAGAAGTTACAGAGAGAAACTATTTCCTCACATTGTACATTGTCCTGAATCTGGAACGACGACAGATCATGTGAATTTGTTCCACTCTGTTACAGTTCTCACTTATGGCCAGTAGATGTCAGACTATACGTGAGTGTGGGATTAATTCTCTGTCTTTCAGTCTCTGGTACTGTGTGTGTGTGGGATTCATTCTGCATCTGTCAGTCTCTGGTATTATATGTGAATGTAGGATTCATTCTATTCTTGTCAGTCTTTGGTACTGTGTGGGAGTGTGGGTTTCATTCTGTATCTGTCAGTCTCTGGTACTTTGGGATTCATTCTGTATCTGTCAGTCTCTGGTAATGAGTGTGAGCATGGGGTATATTCTGCATCTGTCAGTCTCAGGTACTATATTTAAGTGATGGGTTCATTCTGTATCTGTCAGTCTCTGGTGCTTTATGTGAGTGTGGGATTAACTTTGCAACTGTCAGTCTCTGGTGCTGTCTGTGAGTTTGAGATTCATTCTGTATCTTTCAGTCTCTGGTGCTGTACGTGAGTGTGGGATTCATTCTCTAATTCAGTCTCTGGGAAAATGTGCAATTCTGAATTCATTCTGTATTCTTATTTCAGTTTACAATATCGTATTTAAAACTGTATCTTTAATACTTTAAATTATATACAGTTCTTCGTCGAGTATTTAATTTGTAAATATCAATTTTCTTTAATCAAACAACGTGTGTGAGGTTTGGAGTGGGATTACATCTTAATTTCTGAACTCTATTGTGAATGATAATGTACCTTTCAATCTGTTCACGTTGAAATTATTGGACTGGTATATAATGTGTAGTTCAGTCTGCAATAATGGAATTGATACTGTATCTATCAGTCTGATACTGTATGAGATTTTTGGACTGGATTGTGAGGTGGAGCTCAGTCTGCACTAATGGAAGTGATACTGAATCTTTCAATGTGATACTGTATGAGATTTTTGGACTGGTGAGTAACATGTACCTCAGTCTGTGCTAATGGAATTGATATTTTATCTTTGAGTCTGATACGGTATGAGATTCTTGGCCTGCTATATCATGTGTGGTTCAGTCTGCACTAATGAAATTGATACTGTATCTTTCAGCCTGACATTGATGAGATTTCCGGACTGATATGTAAAGTGTAGTTCAGTCTGTGCTAATTGAATTGATACTGTATCTTCCAATCTGAACATTTATGAGATTTTTGGACTGATATGTAAGATGTAGTTCAGTCTGTGCTAATAGAAATGATACTCTATCTTCCAGTCATCATTTATGAGATTGTTGGACTGCCATATAATGTGTGTCTCAGCCTGTGCTAATAGAATTGAAACTACATCTTCCAGTCTGATCATTTATGAGGTTTTTGGACTTGTATGTAACGTGTAGCTCAGTCTGTACCAATGGTATTGATAATGTATGTTTCAGTATAATACTGTATGAGTATTTAGAAATTTATATAATATGTAGCTCAGTCTGCATGAATGGAATTGATACTATATCTTTCAATCTGACACTGTGAGATTTTTGGACTGGTATCTGATGTGTAACTCAGTCTGCAGTAACATGAATGTGAGATTTGTTCTGTATCTGTCAATCGATGGTACTTTGTGTGAGTGTGTGATTAATTCTGTATCTCTCATTCTCTGGTACTGTGTTTGGAATTCATTCTGTACCTGTCACTCTCTGGTACTGTGTGTGTGTGTGTGTGTGTGTGTGTGTGTGGGATTCATTCTGTTCCTGTCAGTCTCTGGTACTGTGTGTGAATGTGGGATTCATTCTGTGTCTATCAATCTCTGGTACTGTCTGTGAGTGTGGGATTCATTCTGTTCCTGTCAGTCTCTGGTACTGTGTGTGAGTGTAGGATTCATTCTGTTCCTGTCAGTCTCTGGTACTGTCTGTGAGTGTGGGATTCATTCTGTTCCTGTCAGTCTCTGGTACTGTGTGTGAGTGTAGGATTCATTCTGTTCCTGTCAGTCTCTGGTACTGTCTGTGAGTGTGGGATTCATTCTGTTCCTGTCAGTCTCTGGAACTGTGTGTGAATTTGGAATCATGCTACATCTGTCAGTCTCTGGTTCTGTGTGTGTGTGAGAGGGTTTTTTTCTGTTTCTGTCAATCTATGGTGATCTATGTGAGTGAGACATTCATTCCGTATCTATGAATTTATGATACTGTATGTGAGTGATATAAATTCTGTATCTGTCAATCTGTGCTACAGTGTGTGAGTGTGGTAATTTATTCTAGATTTGTCAGTCACTGGTACATTGTGTGAGCATCATTGAGTGTGAGTGGGATTCATTGTATATGTCAGTCTCTGGCACTGTATCTGAGTGTGAGATTCATTCATTATCATTATGTAAATTTTATCTCCATTTATAGTATGGCATTCAAAACTTTACTTTTAACACCTTAATGTATGAATATTTTTCCCAGTCTTTTATTGGTAGATACTGATACACTTTAAAATGTAATGCGGTAGGTTATAATCAGATAATGTGGCCACTTTTTGAACTTCTATTAAATCTGTATTGATGGGATCACAATCGAGATTTAGTGTCTCTTCCAAACTGATATGGTGACATTTTTGAACTTATATATAATGTGTAGCTCAGTCTGCATGAATGGAATACTGTATATCTGAATCTGAATCTGTATCAGTTTTTTGTAGTTGTTTATAAAGTGTAGATCAGTCTGCACCAATCGAATTGATACTGTATCTTTCAATCTGACACTATGAGATTTTTGGACTTCTATGTTATGTGTAACTCAGCCTGTACTAATGTAGGTGACTGTGAGATTCATTTGGGATCTCTCAGTCTCTGGTACTGTGTGTGAGTGTGGGATAGATTCTGTACCTGTCACAATCTCGTACTCTATGTGATTGTGGGATTCACTCTGTATATACCTTCTCTAGTACTGTGTGTGGGATTCACTCTGTATATACCTTCTCCAGTACTGTGTGTGGGATTCACTCTGTATATACCTTCTCCAGTACTGTGTGTGGGATTCACTCTGTATATACCTTCTCCAGTACTGTGTGTGGGATTCACTCTGTATATACCTTCTCTAGTACTGTGTGTGGGATGGACTCTGTATATACCTTCTCTAGTGCTGTGTGTGGGATTCACTCTGTATATACCTTCCCTAGTACTGTGTGTTTGTTGAATTATTTCCATATATGCAGTTTCTCATACTGTATGTTAGTTTGGGATTCATTCTGTATCTCTCAGTCTCAGGTAGCTTGTGTGAGTGTGGGATTCATACTTCACCTGTCAGTCTCTAGTGCTTTATGAGAGTGTGGGATGAACTCGGTATCTATCAGTGTCTGGTACTGTGTGAGAGTCTGGGATTCCTTCTGCATGTGTCAGTCTCTGGTACGGTATGCGAGTGTGGGATTCATTTTGTGTCTGTGTATAATTATTCTCTCAGATTATATTATTGTGTTCAATACTGTAGCTTTACTATCTTAATGTTTAAATAGTTTTTCTCATTATTTAATTGGTAAATATGGATGCACTTTAGGATTTGATGCTGGAGATTTTTAAACAGATATTTTGTGTGTGCTTTTTGGGCTATGGTTAATTCTGTATCTCTGTGAACACAAATTTGAATGATAATGTATCTTTCAAACTGATATGGTGACATTTTTGGACTGCTGTGTAATGTCTATCTCAGTCTGCACGAATAGAATTGATACTGTATCTTTAAATCTCATACTATGAGTGTATTATAAACTGGTATCTAATTCCCCATCACTCGGTACAGGGAGATCAGAAACAACGGCCGGGATTCTCGGCCATCCCGAGAGAAGGAGCGGAATTCCTCGTTTCACGGTATAAATGAACAGGCGGTGATACAGACTCTTTCCCCAGACATTACATTCTCCGCTCAGAGTAAAATCCCTCCTCACTCCCTCTCCCGCTGTGTCCTCTCTGCTCGGTCTTTATTTCCTACCCTCATTCAATTATCAGTTCGATGTGAAGTTTCTGTTTGAGGAGCGGTTCACCGGGCCGGAACTGGCGGGATTTTTGAAATTGAAGCTGGACTTTGTCCCGTTCCGGAAAGCAATGACCGGGGCTTTATTCCCGCCCGTTTCAGACAGATCAGAGAATGAACCGGAATGTGAAACAGCCTGAGGTTTGAGCTGACGAGTAGGAAATAATGGAGATTATAAAGAGAGAGATTCTTAAATTGCTGGAGGGAAATTAGATTTTCTTGAAACTGTTATTTGAAGCTCTGAAATTGGCGGGCTTTTTGAAATTGAAGATTAATTTCAGCTCAGCCAATTGGGGCCCAATAACTCCCGCCGTTTCGGTCTGACTGTCAGAGCTCGGTACAAACCTCCGAATCACAGTCCCGGGACGGTCACTCCCTGATAGGGTGTTGGTCGTCAGCAAATCAGAATCCAGGGGCGGATCCCCTTCGACACTTTATAAGGCGGCCCCAGAGCGCAGTCCGTATTCACAGTCTTTGTGTCTCAGGTTGTGTTGAGATCTGTGCAGAAAATGGCCAGGACCAAGCAGACAGCGCGTAAATCGACCGGCGGGAAAGCTCCTCGCAAACAGTTGGCTACCAAAGCGGCCCGCAAGAGCGCTCCAGCCACGGGCGGAGTGAAGAAGCCTCATCGCTACAGACCCGGCACTGTGGCTCTGAGGGAGATCCGTCGCTACCAGAAATCCACCGAGCTGCTGATCCGCAAACTGCCCTTCCAGCGCCTGGTGCGAGAGATCGCTCAGGACTTCAAGACAGACCTGCGCTTCCAGAGCTCGGCCGTCATGGCCCTGCAGGAGGCCAGCGAGGCTTACCTGGTGGGGCTGTTTGAGGACACCAACCTGTGCGCCATCCACGCCAAGCGAGTCACCATCATGCCCAAAGACATCCAGCTGGCCCGCCGCATCCGCGGGGAGCGCGCCTAAACCCGACCCGGCTTCAGCACCAAGTGCAACAAAGGCTCTTTTCAGAGCCACCAAATCGGCGATGGAAAGAGCTGTGATCTCCTGGGTTGAAATGGCAGGGCCGTGAGAAATTTGCTTAAGTGGGAAATGTATGAAGAGGAGGGAGCTGATTTCAGACGGACAGGGACAGAATAAATACCTCACTCGCATCCAAACACAAATTTCACTCATTCTTTATTCAGTGATCGCTGACACAATAAACAACTGATCATTCAGCATCTGTTGCATACATCTGGGTAAAATAACAAACCGAGGCAGACTTGTCCGAGGATGGGACGGTAAATAATGACAAGCGTCCCTGGTATTTCTGCATCCCACCCACCCAGTTAACAATTCTGACGGTTCTGGTATTTTGTCTCATTCACCAGACAAACTGCAAATTTCAATCTATTGGAGGTTGGCGACATCTGCGGTCCGGAAGCGAGTACTGCAACAGACCGATATGGATCATTTGTGTTTAACAAGTTATTGTTAGTTTCTCGAATCGGAATCAAGTCCTTATGAAATTAATTCCTGATCCTACAGACAGTAACCAGCCCTTTCATAGATACAGTGGGTGGCTCTGAAAAGAGTCTTTGGGTTATCAGATTAAATCTTGGTCGCTTTATTTGCTCTTGGAGCTCACAGTGCTGGTTTTCTTCGGCAGCAGTACGGCCTGGATATTAGGCAGCACCCCGCCCTGAGCGATGGTCACCCGTCCCAGCAGCTTGTTGAGCTCCTCGTCGTTGCGGATGGCCAGCTGCAGGTGTCTGGGGATGATGCGGGTCTTCTTGTTGTCCCGGGCCGCGTTGCCGGCCAGCTCGAGGATTTCAGCCGTCAGATACTCGAGCACAGCAGCCAGATAGACCGGGGCTCCGGCACCCACACGTTCAGCGTAGTTCCCCTTTCGTAGGTGCCTGTGAACACGGCCCACAGGGAACTGCAGTCCGGCCCGGGATGAGCGAGACTTGGCCTTGGCCCGAGCTTTACCGCCGGCTTTTCCTCTACCAGACATTTCCACAATCTCACAAACACTTTCACAAAGAATGAAGAATGATTTCCGTATTGACCCTTCTTATAGACTGAAAGGTCATCTGATTGGTTGTTCTTTAACACACCTTATTTGCCTATTTCATTAACCAATCAGATAGCTGAGAAACAGAAGAGGGCGGGATTTACCGGCCTCAACGGTCAGACCAGGAATTTGATGAATTTCAAAAAGCCCGCCAATTTCAGTGTAGTAAAGGACCGGATTTCGATCAATGTCGCCCTGAGCACAAGATTTTAAACCCGTTCTTTTTATCTTGTCTTATTCAGCGCTACCCGTCACCAATCGCTGGAGCTATTTTAAAATCTGCTTTAAATTTTCGCTAATTTTATCATCGCTTTCAAACTGTACCGTTCGGGACTAAATCCCCATTCACAGCATTCCGTGAAGGGACACATTTCAATTTAGTCTTTATAAAAGTGACACGTTATAGATTGGTCCCTTCTCAAAGAGCCGAGAGTGTTTCTGTGAAAAGACGGACCCGGACGGAGTTCTCATTCTGCCCCTATTCCGCTATGTTACTGCAAGGGGTGGGTTTGCTTTTAATGTGGGGAGACTGAATTCATAGAGATAATGGAAATGCGAAGGGGTCATTCAGGGTGTGTTCGTCGCCGGAATAGTAACGCTTTAAGAACAAAGCGAATGGGAAGGAGCGGATCAGAAACTCGTGTTCAGTTTATGGGTCAGAAATTTCAACGGCGGAGAGTATCAGTTTTCGATTGGAATAATATCGCGGTATTAAAAACATACTATGTAAATATATCGGAAATGCAGCTCCTTCAGAGAGGTTGTGGGTGGCTCTTAAAAGAGCCGTTGTTTTTTTTTCAGTACATTGTGGAGTTTTACTTGGAGCTGGTGTACTTGGTCACCGCCTTTGTCCCTTCCGACACGGCGTGCTTGGCCAGTTCCCCGGGCAGCAGCAGGCGCACGGCGGTCTGGATCTCCCGGGAGCTGATGGTCGCCCGTTTATTATAATGGGCCAGGCGGGAAGCCTCACTCGCGATGCGCTCGAAAATATCGTTCACAAAGGAGTTCATGATGCTCATGGCCTTGGAGGAGATGCCGGTGTCGGGGTGAACCTGCTTCATCACTTTGTAGACGTAGATGGAGTAACTCTCCTTCCTCGACTTTCTCCGCTTCTTGCCGCCCTTGGCTGGTGCTTTACTCAAGGTTTTCTTGGCGCCCTTCTTGGGAGCTGCTTTCTTGTCCTCAGGCATTTTCAAACTCAATTTCAGACCCAGAAATGACCCAAATCCGCTCCGAGCTCGGATTAAATAGGCAGCCCCACAGCCCTATGGTAATGAGGGATGGGGGAAGGCAATGATTGTGATTGGGTCATTGGGAGTGATACAACGTCACCGTTTCTTTTCACTCTCTGATTGGTTTCTTCAGATATCCAATCACATTTAGTATCTGCCACCAATCACAAACACGCTCACACTGCACATTGTCCGGTTTCAGCAATTTGTTCCGAACTGTTGCAGTTCTGCTTCCGGCCAGTAGATGTCCCCAAACCCCGGGTCATTGAAGTTTACAGATGAGAGAGGGACAGAAGATAAACTCATTCTTCACATTATATTGCACGGGTGGGGTTTGGAGAAACTGGGAATGGAGAACATTTTGTTGGACCAAACATGAGTTGGAATGCTGTATTAAATGCTTGTAATTAATTTTGGGGGTATAGCCTAAACTGAGGAAGAATGCAACAAAATACAAGAAGATTTAATAAGCTTGCTGAAAGGCGGAGGAAATGGACATTTAGTTACCAAATAGAGAGTTGTGAGGTGGTGCATTTTGCTCGGGGGAATAAGGAGGCCAAACACTGCTTGGAAAATAAGAGTCTAAATGGTGTAGAAGAGCAAAGTGATTTAGGGGTACAGATTGACAAATCATTAAAAGTAGCAACACAGGTTGATGAGGCCACAGAAAGCAAACACAGCACTGGGGTTTATTTCTAGAGGAATAGAATTGATAAGCAGATAAGTTATGGTGAACTGTAATTTAAACTGTCAAACCTTCTGCCAAACTGTTAAACCTTCCCTTTCTGAAATCCATGCTGACTATTCTTTATTATATTTTCGGTTTCTGGATGTTTTTCTATTGCTTCATTGAGTAAAAGATTCCATGATCATTCCTACCACCGACCTTTAGTTAACTGGTCTACAGTTCCCTGGAATTGTTCTAACTCCTGTTTTAAATTATAAGAATCACATTAACTGTCATCCAGTCCTCTGGCACTATTCCTTTTTGTGATGATTTTTTCTATATATGTAACAGTGCCTCTGCTATCTTTTCCCTTGCTTCATTTAATATGTGCAGATGCAATCCATCTGGACCAGGAGTTTAACCACCCTTTCTTACTTAAATGTCTTGATATATTTATTGACCTCTTCCTCTAATATCATGTTCACCCTGTTAATCTCCCGGGTAAATACTGAGGAAAAGTAATCATTCAATATTTCTGGCATTTCACTGACGTTACCACTGAGTTTATTTTGTGCATCCCTTTGTGGCACTGAAGCTATTCTGATTTTCCTTGTTTTATTTATGCATCTGTAGAATAATTTACTGTTTCTTTTGATATTCCTTGATAATTTAATTTCGTAGTTCCTCTTTGCTTCCCCAATTGTTCTTGTGAAATCTTCCTGACCGTTTCCTATTCTCTGTTGTCATCCTCTTATTTAATATTTATGAATGAGAAATTCCACCAGCTTGTTGTGTCTGTTCAGGGGCTGGTGTTTGGGAAATATTTATTGTCTGTGATTAAAGTACCAGAAACTCAAAACCCAAACTCCACAGAAACACTCCATTTCTCCCTCTGAGTGAACTAAGGCGCTATAATGGTGAGTATAGCTGCCTTCCAAACAGTTAATTCCAACAGGTTTGAATCCCAGTTCGCTTAATTCAGAAACACCAAGACTGGAACCGAATTTGATGATGTTCAGAGGGATCGTGCTTCCAAAACATAAACGGGTGTAATTTATATTAAAAAATACTTTTAAAGCTCATTTATTTCCCCCATAATGTTGAATTTAACTCTGTTCCTTTGTATTATTATTTCCCCTGATCTGTACTGTGGATATTGGACACAATTGTCCGGATTCAGTGAAATTAATTGATTTTCTGAAGTTTTTCCCTCTGCTGATTCCCGTTCCTTATTTAAATTATGTCGGATTAATCTTTCTGATCTGTAGAAGGGTCATAGTCCTGAACCGTTAACCCGAGCTTCCCTTCTCCACAGATGCTGCCGGACCTGCTGAGTCTTTCCAGCATTTTTGGTATTTTTTTCTCTCTATTTTATACCTTTCACCTTTGACGGTCGCCATTAAAACTTCCAGCTTTGTGCTCAGTTTTTATTTCTGTTTCAGTTCGGTTTATTTGTATTAATCTAAATCGTGTCCTGAGAAATCAGACAGAAATATTGCGCAATGTCGAGTGAAATATAATGGGGCAAATTCACAACTATCGAATGAGTGAAACAAAAACTTTATTCTGAATCAATTGTCTTAATATTTCACTGTCAAAATATGAAAAAATACGAGAGTAGAAGTTACAGAGAGAAACTATTTCCTCACATTGCACTTTGTCCTGAATCTGTCACAACGACAGACAATGTGAATTTGTTCCACTCTGTTACAGTTCTCACTTCCGGCCAGTAGATGTCAGACTGTATATTCATTCTTTATCTGTCAGTCTCCAGTACTGTCTCTGAGTTTGAGATTAATTCTCTCTCTTCAGTCTCTGGTACTGTGTATGAGTGTGAAATTCATAATATATCTGTCAGTCTCCAGTACTGTATGTGAGTGTGGGATTTACTCTGTATCTGTCAGTCTCCGGTACTGTGTGTGATTGTGGGAATAATTCTGAATTTGTCAGTCTCTGGTACTCTGTGTGAATTTAGGATTAACTCTGTATCTGTCAGACTCAGGTACTGTGTGTGAGTGTGAGATTCATAATATATCTGTCAGTCACCAGTACTGTATGTGAGTGTGGGATTTACTCTGTATCTGTCAGTCTCCGGTACTGTATGTGAGTGTGGGATTTACTCTGTATCTGTCAGTCTCTGGTACTGTGTGTGATTGTGGGAATAATTCTGAATTTGTCAGTCTCTGGTACTCTGTGTGAATTTAGGATTAACTCTGTATCTGTCAGACTCAGGTACTGTGTGTGAGTGTGAGATTCATAATATATCTGTCAGTCTCCGGTACTTTATGTGAGTGTGGGATTTACTCTGTATCTGTCAGTCTCTGGTACTGTGTGTGAGTGAGGGATTAATTCTGAATTTGTCAGTCTTTGGTACTGTGTGTGAATGTAGGATTTACTCTGTATCTGTCAGTCTCAGGTACTGTGTGTGAGTGTGGGATTCATTCTGAATCTGTCAGTCTCTGGTGCTGTGTGTGAGTGTGGGATTCATTCTGAATCTGTCAGACTCTGGTGCTGCCTGTGAGTGTGGGATTCATTCTGCGACAGTCAGTCTCTGGTATTATATCTCAGCGTAGGATTCATTCTGTAACTCAATCTCTGGGACAAAGTGCAAGTCTGGATTCGTTCTGTATTTTTATTTCAGTTTGCAGTATGTTGCATGAAACTGTGTCTTTAATGCATGGTCCTTTGTCTAGCGTTAATTTGTAATTATGGATACACTTTTGGATTTTGTTTTAATCAAACAATGTTTGTGAGTTTTGATGTAGGATTATATCTTAATTTCTGTGAATACTATTTTAAATGATAATGTACATTTCAATACCTTACTGTGAAATTATTGGACGGGTATTTATTGTGTAGCTCAGTCTGGGCTAGTGGAATTGATACTTTATCTTTCAAGCTGACACTGTGTGATTTTTGGACTGGTATTTAATGTGTAGTTCAGTCTGCATTAATGGGATTGATACTGTATCTTTCAGTCTGACACTGTGTGCTGTATTTGGACTTGTGTGTAAGGAATAACTCAGTCTGCAATAATGGTATTGATGCCGTACCTTTCAGCATGAGTTGATCTGATTATTGGACTGGTTTGCAATGTGTAGCTTAGTCAACATGAATAGGATTGATACTGTATCTTTCAGTACGATAATGTATTCGAATGTTGGACCATATATAATATGAAGCTCAATCTGCACTAATGGAATTGATACTGTATCTTTCAATCTGACACTGAGATTTTTGGGCTGGTGTCTGTTGTGTAGCTCAGTCTGCACAAATGGAATTCAAACTGCATCTTTCAGCATGACCCTGAATGTGATTTCTGGACTGGTATCTAATGTGCAGCTCAGTCTGCACTAATGGGATTGATACTGTATCTTTCAGTCAGATACTGTGTGAGATTTTATACTGGTATGTAACGTGTGGGTCAGTCTGTACTAATCAAATCGAAACAGTATCTTTCAATCTGACACAGAGATTTTTAGACTGGTATGTGATGTGTAGCTCAGTCTGCATTAATGGAATTGATACTGTATCTTTCAATCTGATACTGTATGAGAATTTTGGACTTGTATCTAATGTGCAACACAGTCTCCGGTAAAGGAATTGAAACTGTACATTTCATTCAGACACTATGAGATTTTTGGACATATATGTGATTCAAATATGGGCAACATCTGAACTGATATCTAATTTATATCTTAGTGTCCAATATTGTCATGAATACTGCATCTTTAAGCTCATAATGTGTGAGTTGTGGGCTGGTATTTAATTTGAATCTTGGAGTACACTATTGGAATTCATTCTGTATCTATCGATCAGTACCATGTGTCAGTTCTATCTGGTATTTAATTTGTAGCTAAGGCTGAACTAATGTGAGATTAACACAGTGCCTTTCAATCTGATACTGGGTGTGATTTTGGACTGGGAATTATTTATCTACCGGTCATCGGTACTGAGTTGTTGTGAAATGGAAATTCCGTCTGTCTCTCCTGCTCTGTTTGACTGTTGGATTGGGATCAGTGTAGGATTAAATATTTCTGCTTGTCTGAGAATGTGGGAGTGATGACCTGTCTGTGTCTCTGTGCTCTGTGAGTGATAATGTACATACTGTGTGTGAGAAGGAGCTGGCTGCACTGTTCCTTGTGCCTCGAGTGGAGGAAACATCACACTGATTCTGGGTCCTTCAAGGATTTGCCTCTGGAAGAAAAAGTATCTCTTGTAATTCAAGAACAGGTGAGGTAGAAAATACAAAAGTGATCAATTGAATCTCTCTGTTAATAATCATTGTAATATCCACAAATGAAAACCAGCGATACAAACAGTGTCAGTGTCTGACTCCACTGCAGTACTGCAGCACTCAGCTTCTGCACACCAGGTGTGTTGGGCTGTTTTACAACAATTTAGTGACATCCAAACACGGCCCACCCCCTGCACTGATCCATCAATGGGACGACCCGATGGGGCGGGGAGCTTTGCACATATCAGATTTCTAATCCCCTCTCCCTTGGGATGAACCATTCAACCGAAACAAAACAGCCACTGTTTAAAATGTGTCCTTCAAACTTCTCACATGATGCCTGCAATAGATGCTCTTTGTATAACACCCCACATCCTTACTGTCCGGCTCTGTTTACTGTTCAATAACAAACAAGAAATGTTAATGGGCGGGTTTAAAAAAAAATCAGATTTGATACCTGCCACCAATCACAAACACGCTCACACTGCACATTGTCCGGTTTCAGCAATTTGTTCCGAACTGTTGCAGTTCTGCTTCCGGCCAGTAGATGTCCCCAAACCCCGGGTCATTGAAGTTTACAGATGAGAGAGGGACAGAAGATAAACTCATTCTTCACATTATATTGCACGGGTGGGATTTAGAAAAACTGGGAATGGAGACGAGCTGTAAGTACATTTTGTTGGACCAAACACTACTTGTAATGCTGTGTTAAATTCTGTAATTGATTGAGGGGATACTGTCTATACTGAGGAAGACTGGGACAAAATCAGCTTGCAGAACGGCCGTGTAAATGGCCATTGAATTTCAATATAGAAAGGTGTGAGATGGTGCATTTCGCTGGGGGGAATAAGGAGGCCACATGCTGCTTGGAAAATAAGAGTCTAAAAGGGGTAGAGGAGCAATGTAAATCATCCTGAGAAATCAGAGACAAACACTGTGCAATATACAGTGAAATATAATGGGGCAAATTCACAACTATCGAATGAGTGAAACAAAAACTTGATTATGAATCAATTGTCTTCATTTTTCACCGTCAAAAAGTGCAAAAATACGAGAGTAAAAGTTACAGACAGAAACTTTCCTCACATTGCACATTGTCCTGTTTCTGCAACCATGACAGATCATGTGAATTTGTTCCCTCATTACAGTTGTCGATTACCGCCAGTAGAGGTCAGTCTCTGGTACTGTATATGAGAGTGGGATTTATTCTGTATCTGTCAGTCATTGTTACTGAGTGTGAGCATGGGGTATATTCTGCATCTGTCAGTCTCCAGGTACTATATATAATTGATGCATTCATTCTGTATCTGTCAGTCTCTGGTACTGTATATGAGACTGGGATTTATTCTGTATCTGTCAGTCATTGTTACTGAGTGTGAGCATGGGGTATATTCTGCATCTGTCAGTCTCCAGGTACTATATATAATTGATGCATTCATTCTGTATCTGTCAGTCTCTGGTACTGTCTGTTGTGGGATACATTCTGTATCTGCCATTCTCTGCTACTTTATCTCAGTTTGGGATTCAATCTGCAATTCAGTCTCTGAGACAATGTGCAAGTCTGGATTCATTCTGTATTCTTATTTCAATTTGCAGTATCGTATTTGATACTGTATCTTTAACACTTTAAATTATATACAGTTCTTCATCGAGCATTTAGTTTGTTAATGTGGATACATTTTCGATTTTCCTTAATCAAACGACGTGTGTGAGTTTTGGAGTAGTATTACATCTTAATCTCTGAACTCGATTGTGAATGATAATGTACCTTTCAATCTGTTCACAGTGAAATTACTGGACTGGTATGTAATGTGTATTTCATTCTGCAATAATTCTGTATCTGAGTCTAACACTGTAGGTGATTTTTGGACTGGTATGTAATATGTAGCTCATCCTGCACTAAAGGAATTGATACTGTATCTATCAGTCTGATACTGTGTGAAATTTTTGGACTGATGAGTAACATACAGATCAGTCTGTGTTAATGGAATTGATATTGTATCTTTGAGTCTGATACGGGATGAGATTCTTGGACTGCTATATAATGTGTGGCTCAGTCTGCACTAATTGAATCGATTCTGTATCTTTCAGTCTAAAATTGTATGAGATTGTTGGACTGATATATAATGTTGAGCTCAGGCGGTGCTAATAGAATTTAAATTATATCTTCCAGTCTGGTCATTTGTGAATTTTGGACTCGTATGTAATGTATAGCTCAGTCTGTACCAATGGTATTGATAATGTTTATTTCAGTATCACACGAGTATTTACCAATATATCTAATATGTAGCTCAGTCTGCCCCAATAGAATTGATACTGTATCTTTCAATTTGCCACAATGAGATATTTGGACTGGTCTGTAAAGTGTAACTCAGTCTGTAGTAATGTGACTGTGACATTCATACTGTATCTGTAGTCTCCAGTACAGTCTGTGAGTGTGGGATTCATTCTGTGTCTGTCAGTCTCTGTTACTGTGTGTGTGTGGGATTCATTCTGTATCTGTCAGTCTCTGGTACTGTGTGTGAGTGTGGGATTCATTCTGTGTCTGTCAGTCTCTGGTACTGTTTGTGAGTGTGGGATTCATTCTGTATCTGTCAGTCTCTGCTCTGTGTTTGAGTGTGGGATTCATTCTGTATCTGTCAGTCTCTGCTCTGTGTGTGAGTGTGGGATTCATTCTGTATCTGCAGGTATCAGGCACTGTGTGTGAGTGTGGGATTCATTCTGTATCTGTCAGTCTCTGCTCCTGTGTGTGAGTGTGGGAATCAATCCGTATCTGTCAGTCTCAGGTACTGTGAGTGAGTGTGGGATTCATTCCGTATCTGTCAGTCTCTGCTCCTGTGTGTGAGTGTGGGATTCATTATCTGTCAGTCTCTGGTACCGTGTGTGAGTGTGGGATTCATTCTGGATCTGCCATTCTCTGCTACATTATCTGAGTGTGGGATTCATTCTGTAATTCAGTCTCTGAGACAATGTGCAAGTCTGAATTCATTCTGTATTCTTATTTCAGTTTACAGTATCGAATTTGAAACTGTATCTTTAATACATTAATTTATATACAGTTCTTCATCTCGTGTTTAATTTGTAAATATAGATACACTTTTCGATTTTCTTTAATCAAACATGTGTGAGCTTTGGAGTAGTATTACATTTTTATCATTCACAATAGAGTTAAGAGATTATGTACCTTTCAATCTGTTCACAGTGAAATTATTGGATTGGTATGTAATGTTTAGCTCAGTCTGCAATAATGGGATTAATTCTGTATCTCAATCTGTTATTGTATGAGATTTATGCACTGGTATGTAATATGTAGCTCAGCCTGCACTAAAGGAATTAATACTGTATCTATCAGTCTGACACTGTATGAGATTTTTGGACTGGAATGAGATGTGTAGCTCAGTCTTCAATAATGGAAGTGATACTGAATCTTTCGATCTGATATTCTCTGTGATTTTTGGACTGGTGAGTAACATGGAGCTCAGTACGTGCTATGGAATTGATATTGTATCTTTGAGTGTGATAGGGTATGAGATTCTTGGACTGCTATATAATGTGTGGCTCAGTCTGCACTGATGGAATTGATAATGCATCTTTCAGTCTAATATTGTATGGGATTTTCAGTCCGGTATGTAATGTACAGGTCAGGCAGTGCTAACAGAATTGATACGGTATCTTCCAGTCTGATCATTTATGAGGTTTTTGGACTCGTATGTAATGTGTAGCTCAGTCTGAAACAATGGTATTGATAATGTTTATTTCAGTATAATACTCTATGAGTATTTACTAATATATCTAATATGTAGCTCAGTCTGCACTAATGGAATTTATACAATATCTTTCAATCTGACACAATGATATCTTTGAACTGGTATGTAAAATGTAACTCAGTCTGCAGTAGTGTGATTGTGAGATTCATTCTGTGACTGTCAGTTCCTGATTCTCTTTGTGACTGTGGGATTCATTCTGTATCTGTCAGCATCTGGTACTGGTTGTGAGTGAGGGATTCATTCTGTATTGGTCAGTCTCTGGTACTGTATGTGAGTGTTGGATTCTTTCTGCATCTGTCAGTCTCTGGTGCTTTATGAGAGTATGGGATGAACTCATATCTGTCAGTCCTTGGTATTGTATGTGAGTGTGGGATGAACTCAGTATCTGTCAGTCCTTGGTACTGTCAGCCCGTTTGGGATTCATTCTGTTTCTGTCATCTCTGGTTCCATACTTGAGTGTGGGATTCACTCTGTGTCTGGCAACCTCTAGTACTGTATGTGTGCTTGGGATTCCTTCTGCATCTGTCAGTCTCTGGTACGGTATGTGAGTGTGAGATTCATTCTGTGTTTGTGTGTCTCTGTACTGTATCTGAGTGTGAGATTCATTCTGTATCTGTCCATAATTATTCTCTCAGATTACATTATGGTATTCAATACTGTAGCTTTAATATCTTAATGTTAAAGTAGTTTTTCTCATTATTTAATTGGTAAATATGGATACACTTTAGGATTTGATGCTGGAGGTTTTAATCAGATAATTTGTATGATTTTGGACTACTATTAAATCTGTATCTCTGTCAGTGTTGTTGTGAATGATAATATATCTTTCAACCTGATATGGTGACATTTTTGAATTGGTATATAATGTGTAGATCAGTCTGCACTGAAGGAATTGATACTGCATCTTTAAGTTTTATTATAAGATTTTTGGACTCGTGTGTAATGTGTGCTCACAGAATTGACACTTTATCTTTAAATCTCATACAATGAGTTTATTATAAACTGGTATCTAATGTGTTTCTCAGGTTACACTGTCACAGCATTTCTCAATCTGATACTGCACATGAGTTTTGGACTTGCAATTTGCATTCGAATGGTACACAATTCGAATGGATACTTCATGTATTAAACTCACGTGTGTGTGAGAGAGTTTTGGGCTAGCATACAATTGGAATCTTGGGGTATCTGGGATTTAATTTATGGCTAAAGTTGTCCTTTATTGAAATTGACAATCTGAAAGCATGACTTTGGACTGGGATTTTTGTATCCACCTGTCAGCGGGACTGAGTGAGGGGGAAATGGAACAGTGTCTGCCTCACCTGCTCTGTTTGACTGTTGGATTGAAAATGTGTCTCTGGAACTTGGGATCAGTGTGGGACTGAATACTTCTGCTGTCTGAGACTGTGGAACTGATGACCTGTCTGTGTCTCTGTGCTCTGTGAGTGATAATGTACTTACTGTGTGTGAGAAGGAGCTGGCTGCACTGTTCCTTTGCCTCGGATGGAGGAAACTTCACATTCATTCTGGCTCCTTCAAGGGTTTGACTGTAAAAAGAAACATATATCTTGTAACTCAAGAACAGGTGAGGTAGAAAATACAGAAGTGATCAGTTTAATGTCTCTGTTAATAATTATTTTGAATATCCACAAATGAAAACCAGTGATACAAACGGTGTCAGTGTTTGACTCCACTGCAGTACTGCAGCACTCAGCTTCTGCACACCCGGTGTGTTGGGCGATTTTAAAACAATTTCGTGACATCGAGACAAAACTCAACTCCTGCCCTGATCCATGAATGGGACTACCCGATGGGGCAGGGACCTTTGTACAGGTCAGGTTTCTAATCCCCTCTCCCATGGGACTAACCGTTCAACTGAAAGCAAACAGAAGCTGTTTAAAATGTGTCCTTCACACTTCTCACCTGGTGCCTGCAATAGATGCTCTTTGTATAACTCCCCACATCCTTACTGTCCGGCTCTGTTTCCAATCTTCACTGTCCAATAACAATAAACAGGGTGAGACTGGAACGAAACCAGGAACATTCACGACTGATTTGGGGAGAGAAAGCAGCAATGATTTTAAATAGCAGGTTCTTCCCATTCTGTCTCCCTTCCCCTGGACACACCCTGGACACACACAGCCCGAGAATGCCCTCTCCCTTCCCCCGCTCACTCCATGTTCCGGGACCAGTTCCTGATCCACTCCGCCTCTTACAAACAGCCCCCGGACTCCCCCTGACCTTCCCCCGGACTCAATGCCGATCTCTGAGCCCATCTGCGGACACGGTCCCGAAGCGATGAGCTGCTGTAACGAGGCTGCTCTTTGCTCCCTTCCCCCGGGGGCCGTGATCTCTCCATTCCCGGCTGTTTTAAACCATCTTCTTCCGCTCACTGAGGGAATGGCGCCCACAGGCCGAGCTGGGGGAGGGGAGCGCGCATGCGCTCTTCTGCTCACCAACGACCAGCGCTGGGGGCGGGGCTGAGTCACGCATGCGCAGATATCTGGTTTAATTCCCAATACAAAAATCGATGGAAACTTTCCCCAATTGGAATTTTTCCGAGTCTGAGCAAAGGAAGTGGGTCTGGGGGAAAGGTCAGAGGGAATGGGGTCCACAGGCAGTGCAGGAACAGGCACCAGAATGGAAAACAGATGGGATTCCACCAGTGCCTAACGCTGGAATCCAGACTGACTTTACAATCTCTAACTATTAAACTAGATGTTTCCATCCCTGCTGTTTCTCTCGGTATCTTTTGATGGTAAAGAGTCTTTCAGAGATAAAGTGAGCGGCTGTGAAATGAGCCAATTTGTTCTGTTCATTCTTGGTCCCTTTACTGATAAAGAAACTTGTGACTCCGTAACGGGAGGCCGGATTCCTCGAACCAATCCTGGAGAAACATGGGAGGAAAGTGGGAGTCGGTGTATTTGCTGGGACCGTGTAGGATTAATATTTGACGGCAACAGTCCCAGATTATTTCAATCGGAGTGAAAATCTCGGTCACTGAGAGAAATGCAGAAGGGCCCTGAGCTGCAAAATTGCAGAGGGTACAACATGCAACAGAGGGTTAAATGCGTGACACTGTCCCTGAGAGTGGGATTAATAATGTGTCTGTCTCTGAAATAATATCAGTGAGAGATGAGACTGCATCTTCTGTCACTCCAGCTTGGAATGGCAATTGGAATGGAGAATTTTCCAATTTGTTACTGGGTGAAAACGGGACATTGCAGGTCAGTTTCTCTCTCTCTTTTGTACAACATATGAAGGTGGAATAGTCCTGCTGAGCGTGATACAGAGACACTGATGGGAAGCGTATGGCTGATACTCTGCCTGTCTGTATCTCTCTGGCGCTGTACACGAAGGTGGGATACTGTTTGCTGAGTGTGAAACGGACACACTGAGAGGAAGTGTGAGAATGATACTTTGTCTGTCTGCCTGTCTCTGTCTGTCTCTTTATCTGTCCGTCTGTATTTCTCTATCTCTAGCGCTGTACATGAGAGCGGGATAGTTTCATTGAGCATAATATGAACACCCTGTAGGAAGGTAAAGACTGATTCTGTGTCTGTGAACAGACCTCCGGTGCTGTTGGTGAGACGGTCACTGTCCCTTCTATTATGTATGAGCCGGTCTGACGGTGCATTTATCAGTCTCCAGTCGAGTAAGGAAAGGTGGAGAGAAACAGCCTGTAACTGTCTGACACTGGACTGCCTATGAATGTTGAATTTATTCAGTAACTGGCCGTCTCTGGGTGTTTAGAATGGGACGGATGGGACACCAGTTACTATTGTCTGTCAGTCAGTTTTGGAGGAGGGAGAGAAAGACAGAGAGACTGGAGGAGCCCAGAGCGGATTATTTGTATTATCGCCTCAACCAAACATATTTCTGTGTGCAGACAATGTAATAATGTAAAACCAGATATGGATAATCACAACCACAGCTGTGATTGACTCCTGTCCCTGAAACTGGGGACCAGACATTGTGAGGAGCGCCGGCCTCAGAGTGTTTAACATTTACTGAGCTGGGAAACTACAACTAACCCCCGAGAATCTGCAGCACAGGCCGAGCGGGGAGGAAAGCCTGTCCCGGGAATTGTCAATCTGGCGAACAGTTTGTCCTGTGAATGTGAAGATGTGAACAGTGTGTCAGAGAGAGTGTGTTAAAGGGGCGGGTGGGTTAGATTAATGTCACTGTGTTTGTGTGGCCGGTCTCATCGCCAGATTTCCGAGTCCCTTTTGAGTAAAATTTTAAAAAATCCCTGTCAAAGGATCGCCCTCCTCCCCTGCCGAGCTCCGAAGTGGAAATTTAAGGTAAAGTTTCAGATCAATTCAAGATTTCAGCCGAAAAACGGAGATCATGTCAGCGATCGGGTGAGAGAGCGCGATCAGTGCAGCAATGAAACGGGTTTCAATCGAAACTGGTGCTTTTAATTCCGGTGAAAGTTTATCGACAGCAAACATCCCGGTGTTAGAGATGGGGAGGGGCTAGTCTGGGACTCTGGAGTGCCCGATTTGAATTGGAATCGGGGAGTTTAAGAGGAGAGAGAAACACAGAGAGGCTGGAGGGGCCGGGAGCTGAGAGCAGGATGTCTCCGCCCCGTCCGCTCTGTGCCTTTAAGTTGCTCTGTGCCGCCGCCTCTCGTTTCATTTCTGACCCAGCTCTGACTGTCAGAGAGATTTTCGACAGAGTCCCGGACATGACAGACACTGCAGCCGCCGAAACGGCACCTCCTGCCGCTGCCACCGTTCAAGCCAAAGCTCTGAAGAAGAAGAAGGCGGTTCCCAGACGCAAGTCCACCGGTCCCCCGTTGGGCGAACAGATCCTCAAGATTGTGGCGGATTGCAAGGATCGCAAGGGGATATCCCTGGCCGCGATAAAGAAGGTTCTGGCGACCAAAGGCCTGGATGTGGAGAAGCTCCGGTCCCAGATCAAATTAAGTATCAAGAGAAATGTGGAAAAAGGCTCCCTGATGCAGATCAAGGGCACGGGCGCCTCGGGCTCCTTCAGAGTCGCTAAGAAGGAAACCCAGGCAAAAGTGGTAAAGAAGGTGAAGAAACAAGTGACCAAGAAATCTCCCGGAAAGAAACCAGCGGCCAAGAAAACAGCCGTCAAGAAATTAACGGCCAAGAAACCAGCGGTCAAGAAATCGACCACGAAAAAGGCGGCGAAATCACCAATTAAGAAGAAAGCGGCGGCGAAGAAGCCCAAGACCCCCAAGACAGTGAAGGCGAAGGCGAAGAAGGTGAAAAAACCGAGGGCCAAGCCCAAGCCGAAGTCAGCAAAGCCCAAGAAAGCAGCGGGCAAAAAGAAGTAAAAAATCAAGTGCAACTTGTGACCATCTGAACCCAACGGCTCTTCTCAGAGCCACCCACGTCTCTCAGAAAAGAGCTGATCCCGGAATCAGATGATTCCTGTCCCGGGGCCGGGCTCAGGTTTCAGATCGAAATCATTTCAAATGAACCCAGGGTCCCGGTGACTCGCTGACATTCGCTATCCCCGCCCGACCCCCACTGTCTGAAATAAAATAGAGAGAATGGGATGTCCGGGCCGGGCCTCACTGGAACTGGCGTGTGTTCGGCTCCATTCCCAGTTCATTTTTTCTCACAGATTCAGGGCGAGAGTCCGTGACAGGGTAAAACTGGCGGAGATCCGCCGCTATCACAATTCAAACCGCAACACATGAGATTCTTCAAATCAGCTGGATTAAAAGTGTTTGTAAACTGCTGAACCCGTCTGGGAGGGGGTGTGTGGGGAGATCGAATCGGGTCTGGGACTGAAATGGGAGGAGGCGGGTTGACTTGTTAGAGAAGGGACTGTATTTAGGCAGGAATATTACTGACTGTTAGTTGTAACGGGGCTTATTTAAAAGCTCTGTTTTTCTGGGAATCCATGAATATGAAGCCCGAGTCTGTAAGGGTTTGTGCGGAGCGCTGTGTTTCGGTTCTATTATCGAGAAACGGTTTGAAATTGGCGGGTGGAGAAAGCTGGAGGTGGAGCTGGAAGATCAGAGGCCGCTCTCCGCTCTGTCCGTCACTCTGACTCTCTCCTCCCCTCCCTGTTTAATATCTCACTCTGTCTCCTCCCCTCTCTGTTTAATATCTCACTCTGTCTCCACCCCTCCCTGTTTAATATCTCACTCTGTCTCCTCCCTTCCCTGTTTAATATCTCACTCTGTCTCCTCCCCTCTCTGTTTAATATCTCACTCTGTCTCCTCCCCTCTCTGTTTAATATCTCACTCTGTCTCCTCCCCTCCCTGTGTCTGTTTCAGTCAGGTCGGGGCAGGCTGCATAAAAACGGAAGCAGCAGAAGTTCGTTTTTCATTCAGCAGCGATTTGAGTGAAGAATCATCATGTCTGGCAGAGGTAAAGGAGGCAAAGGACTGGGCAAAGGCGGAGCAAAGCGACACCGGAAAGTGCTTCGTGATAACATCCAGGGGATCACCAAACCAGCCATCCGCCGCCTGGCTCGCCGTGGCGGTGTCAAGCGGATCTCGGGTCTGATCTACGAGGAAACCCGCGGGGTGCTGAAGGTTTTCCTGGAAAATGTGATCAGGGACGCGGTCACCTACACTGAACACGCCAAGCGCAAGACGGTCACTGCCATGGATGTGGTGTACGCTCTGAAACGGCAGGGCCGCACTCTCTATGGATTCGGCGGCTGAACAACTCGACCCTTTCAAACCGGACACAAAACAAAGGCTCTTCTAAGAGCCACCCACCGCCTCACAGAGAGAGCACTGACCTGGAAACGGGGAGAGGAAAGATCTCGGGATGGGGAATCAGTTTCTGATATTTAATTATTATGGGGCGATTCCCCAACACTCGGTACAGGGAGATCAGAAACAACGGCCCGGGTTCTCGGCCATCCCGAGAGAAGGAGCGGAATTCCCGGTTTCACGGTATAAATGAACAGGCGGTCATACAGACTCTTTCTCCAGAAATTACATTCTCTGCTCAGAGTAAAATCCCTCCTCACTCCCTCTCCCGCTGTGTCCTCTCTGCTCGGTCTTTATTTCCTGCCCTCATTCAATTATCAGTTCGATGTGAAGTTTCTGTTTGAGGAGCGGTTCACCGGGCCGGAACTGGCGGGATTTTTGAAATTGAAGCTGGACTTTGTCACGTTCCGGAAAGCAATGTCCGGGGCTTTATTCCCGCCCGTTTCAGACAGATCAGAGAATGAACCGGAATGTGAAACAGCCTGAGGTTTGAGCTGACGAGTAGGAAATAATGGAGATTATAAAGAGAGAGATTCTTAAATTGCTGGAGGGAAATTAGATTTTCTTGAAACTGTTATTTGAAGCTCTGAAATTGGCGGGCTTTTTGAAATTGAAGATTAATTTCAGCTCAGCCAATTGGGGCCCAATAACTCCCGCCGTTTCGGTCTGACTGTCAGAGCTCGGTACAAACCTGCGAATCACAGTCCCGGGACGGTCACTCCCTGATAGGGTGTTGGTCGTCAGCAAATCAGAAGCCAGGGGCGGATCCCCTTCGACACTTTATAAGGCGGCCCCAGAGCGCAGTCCGTATTCACAGTCTTTGTGTCTCAGGTTGTGTTGAGATCTGTGCAGAAAATGGCC
This sequence comes from Heptranchias perlo, assembly GCF_035084215.1. Taxonomy (NCBI): domain Eukaryota; kingdom Metazoa; phylum Chordata; class Chondrichthyes; order Hexanchiformes; family Hexanchidae; genus Heptranchias; species Heptranchias perlo. The sequence goes on along the minus strand of NW_027139623.1, from coordinate 2,777,681 downwards.
AGGACCAAGCAGACAGCGCGTAAATCGACCGGCGGGAAAGCTCCTCGCAAACAGTTGGCTACCAAAGCGGCCCGCAAGAGCGCTCCAGCCACGGGCGGAGTGAAGAAGCCTCATCGCTACAGACCCGGCACTGTGGCTCTGAGGGAGATCCGTCGCTACCAGAAATCCACCGAGCTGCTGATCCGCAAACTGCCCTTCCAGCGCCTGGTGCGAGAGATCGCTCAGGACTTCAAGACAGACCTGCGCTTCCAGAGCTCGGCCGTCATGGCCCTGCAGGAGGCCAGCGAGGCTTACCTGGTGGGGCTGTTTGAGGACACCAACCTGTGCGCCATCCACGCCAAGCGAGTCACCATCATGCCCAAAGACATCCAGCTGGCCCGCCGCATCCGCGGGGAGCGCGCCTAAACCCGACCCGGCTTCAGCACCAAGTGCAACAAAGGCTCTTTTCAGAGCCACCAAATCGGCGATGGAAAGAGCTGTGATCTCCTGGGTTGAAATGGCAGGGCCGTGAGAAATTTGCTTAAGTGGGAAATGTATGAAGAGGAGGGAGCTGATTTCAGACGGACAGGGACAGAATAAATACCTCACTCGCATCCAAACACAAATTTCACTCACATTCTTTATTCAGTGATCGCTGACACAATAAACAACTGATCATTCAGCATCTGTTGTATACATCTGGGTAAAATAACAAACCGAGGCAGACTTGTCCGAGGATGGGACGGTAAATAATGACAAGCGTCCCTGGTATTTCTGCATCCCACCCACCCAGTTAACAATTCTGACGGTTCTGGTATTTTGTCTCATTCACCAGACAAACTGCAAATTTCAATCTATTGGAGGCTGGCGACATCTGCGGTCCGGAAGCGAGTACTGCAACAGACCGATATGGATCATTTGTGTTTAACAAGTTATTGTTAGTTTCTCGAATCGGAATCAAGTCCTTATGAAATTAATTCCTGATCCTACAGACAGTAACCAGCCCTTTCATAGATACAGTGGGTGGCTCTGAAAAGAGCCTTTGGGTTATCAGATTAAATCTTGGTCGCTTTATTTGCTCTTGGAGCTCACAGTGCTGGTTTTCTTCGGCAGCAGTACGGCCTGGATATTAGGCAGCACCCCGCCCTGAGCGATGGTCACCCGTCCCAGCAGCTTGTTGAGCTCCTCGTCGTTGCGGATGGCCAGCTGCAGGTGTCTGGGGATGATGCGGGTCTTCTTGTTGTCCCGGGCCGCGTTGCCGGCCAGCTCGAGGATTTCAGCCGTCAGATACTCGAGCACAGCAGCCAGATAGACCGGGGCTCCGGCACCCACACGTTCAGCGTAGTTCCCCTTTCGTAGGTGCCTGTGAACACGGCCCACAGGGAACTGCAGTCCGGCCCGGGATGAGCGAGACTTGGCCTTGGCCCGAGCTTTACCGCCGGTTTTTCCTCTACCAGACATTTCCACAATCTCACAAACACTTTCACAAAGAATGAAGAATGATTTCCGTATTGACCCTTCTTATAGACTGAAAGGTCATCTGATTGGTTGTTCTTTAACACACCTTATTTGCCTATTTCATTAACCAATCAGATAGCTGAGAAACAGAAGAGGGCGGGATTTACCGGCCTCAACGGTCAGACCAGGAATTTGATGAATTTCAAAAAGCCCGCCAATTTCAGTGTAGTAAAGGACCGGATTTCGATCAATGTCGCCCTGAGCACAAGATTTTAAACCCGTTCTTTTTATCTTGTCTTATTCAGCGCTACCCGTCACCAATCGCTGGAGCTATTTTAAAATCTGCTTTAAATTTTCGCTAATTTTACCATCGCTTTCAAACTGCACCGTTCGGGACTAAATCCCCATTCACAGCATTCCGTGAAGGGACACATTTCAATTTAGTCTTTATAAAAGTGACACGTTATAGATTGGTCCCTTCTCAAAGAGCCGAGATTGTTTCTGTGAAAAGACGGACCCGGACGGAGTTCTCATTCTGCCCCTATTCCGCTATGTTACTGCAAGGGGTGGGTTTGCTTTTAATGTGGGGAGACTGAATTCATAGAGATAATGGAAATGCTAAGGGGTCATTCAGGGTGTGTTCGTCGCCGGAATAGTAACGCTTTAAGAACAAAGCGAATGGGAAGGAGCGGATCAGAAACTCGTGTTCAGTTTATGGGTCAGAAATTTCAACGGCGTAGAGTATCAGTTTTCGATTGGAATAATATCGCGGTATTAAAAACATACTATGTAAATATATCGGAAATGCAGCTCCTTCAGAGAGGTTGTGGGTGGCTCTTAAAAGAGCCGTTGTTTTTTTTTCAGTACATTGTGGAGTTTTACTTGGAGCTGGTGTACTTGGTCACCGCCTTTGTCCCTTCCGACACGGCGTGCTTGGCCAGTTCCCCGGGCAGCAGCAGGCGCACGGCGGTCTGGATCTCCCGGGAGCTGATGGTCGCCCGTTTATTATAATGGGCCAGGCGGGAAGCCTCACTCGCGATGCGCTCGAAAATATCGTTCACAAAGGAGTTCATGATGCTCATGGCCTTGGAGGAGATGCCGGTGTCGGGGTGAACCTGCTTCATCACTTTGTAGACGTAGATGGAGTAACTCTCCTTCCTCGACTTTCTCCGCTTCTTGCCGCCCTTGGCTGGTGCTTTACTCAAGGTTTTCTTGGCGCCCTTCTTGGGAGCTGCTTTCTTGTCCTCAGGCATTTTCAAACTCAATTTCAGACCCAGAAATGACCCAAATCCGCTCCGAGCTCGGATTAAATAGGCAGCCCCACAGCCCTATGGTAATGAGGGATGGGGGAAGGCAATGATTGTGATTGGGTCATTGGGAGTGATACAACGTCACCGTTTCTTTTCACTCTCTGATTGGTTTCTTCAGATATCCAATCACATTTAGTATCTGCCACCAATCACAAACACGCTCACACTGCACATTGTCCGGTTTCAGCAATTTGTTCCGAACTGTTGCAGTTCTGCTTCCGGCCAGTAGATGTCCCCAAACCCCGGGTCATTGAAGTTTACAGATGAGAGAGGGACAGAAGATAAACTCATTCTTCACATTATATTGCACGGGTGGGGTTTGGAGAAACTGGGAATGGAGAACATTTTGTTGGACCAAACATGAGTTGGAATGCTGTATTAAATGCTTGTAATTAATTTTGGGGGTATAGCCTAAACTGAGGAAGAATGCAACAAAATACAAGAAGATTTAATAAGCTTGCTGAAAGGCGGAGGAAATGGACATTTAGTTACCAAATAGAGAGTTGTGAGGTGATGCATTTTGCTCGGGGGAATAAGGAGGCCAAACACTGCTTGGAAAATAAGAGTCTAAATGGTGTAGAAGAGCAAAGTGATTTAGGGGTACAGATTGACAAATCATTAAAAGTAGCAACACAGGTTGATGAGGCCACAGAAAGCAAACACAGCACTGGGGTTTATTTCTAGAGGAATAGAATTGATAAGCAGATAAGTTATGGTGAACTGTAATTTAAACTGTCAAACCTTCTGCCAAACTGTTAAACCTTCCCTTTCTGAAATCCATGCTGACTATTCTTTATTATATTTTCGGTTTCTAGATGTTTTTCTATTGCTTCATTGAGTAAAAGATTCCATGATCATTCCTACCACCGACCTTTAGTTAACTGGTCTATAGTTCCCTGGAATTGTTCTATCTCCTGCTTTAAATTATAAGAATCACATTAACTGTCATCCAGTCCTCTGGCACTATTCCTTTTTGTGATGATTTTTTCTATATATGTAACAGTGCCTCTGCTATCTTTTCCCTTGCTTCATTTAATATGTGCAGATGCAATCCATCTGGACCAGGAGTTTAACCACCCTTTCTAACTTAAATGTCTTGATATATTTATTGACCTCTTCCTCTAATATCATGTTCACCCTGTTAATCTCCCGGGTAAATACTGAGGAAAAGTAATCATTCAATATTTCTGGCATTTCACTGACGTTACCACTGAGTTTATTTTGTGCATCCCTTTGTGGCACTGAAGCTATTCTGATTTTCCTTGTTTTATTTATGCATCTGTAGAATAATTTACTGTTTCTTTTGATATTCCTTGATAATTTAATTTCGTAGTTCCTCTTTGCTTCCCCAATTGTTCTTGTGAAATCTTCCTGACCGTTTCCTATTCTCTGTTGTCATCCTCTTATTTAATATTTATGAATGAGAAATTCCACCAGCTTGTTGTGTCTGTTCAGGTGCTGGTGTTTGGGAAATATTTATTGTCTGTGATTAAAGTACCAGAAACTCAAAACCCAAACTCCACAGAAACACTCCATTTCTCCCTCTGAGTGAACTAAGGCGCTATAATGGTGAGTATAGCTGCCTTCCAAACAGTTAATTCCAACAGGTTTGAATCCCAGTTCGCTTAATTCAGAAACACCAAGACTGGAACCGAATTTGATGATGTTCAGAGGGATCGTGCTTCCAAAACATAAACGGGTGTAATTTATATTAAAAAATACTTTTAAAGCTCATTTATTTCCCCCATAATGTTGAATTTAACTCTGTCCCTTTGTATTATTATTTCCCCTGATCTGTACTGTGGATATTGGACACAATTGTCCGGATTCAGTGAAATTAATTGATTTTCTGAAGTTTTTCCCTCTGCTGATTCCCGTTCCTTATTTAAATTATGTCGGATTAATATTTCTGATCTGTAGAAGGGTCATAGTCCTGACCCGTTAACCCGAGCTTCCCTTCTCCACAGATGCTGCCGGACCTGCTGAGTCTTTCCAGCATTTTTGGTATTTTTTTCTCTCTATTTTATCCCTTTCACCTTTGACGGTCGCCATTAAAACTTCCAGCTTTGTGCTCAGTTTTTATTTCTGTTTCAGTTCGGTTTATTTGTATTAATCTAAATCGTGTCCTGAGAAATCAGACAGAAATATTGCGCAATGTCGAGTGAAATATAATGGGGCAAATTCACAACTATCGAATGAGTGAAACAAAAACTTTATTCTGAATCAATTGTCTTAATATTTCACTGTCAAAATATGAAAAAATACGAGAGTAGAAGTTACAGAGAGAAACTATTTCCTCACATTGCACTTTGTCCTGAATCTGTCACAACGACAGACAATGTGAATTTGTTCCACTCTGTTACAGTTCTCACTTCCGGCCAGTAGATGTCAGACTGTATATTCATTCTTTATCTGTCAGTCTCCAGTACTGTCTCTGAGTTTGAGATTAATTCTCTCTCTTCAGTCTCTGGTACTGTGTGTGAGTGTGAAATTCATAATATATCTGTCAGTCTCCAGTACTGTATGTGAGTGTGGGATTTACTCTGTATCTGTCAGTCTCCGGTACTGTGTGTGATTGTGGGAATAATTCTGAATTTGTCAGTCTCTGGTACTCTGTGTGAATTTAGGATTAACTCTGTATCTGTCAGACTCAGGTACTGTGTGTGAGTGTGAGATTCATAATATATCTGTCAGTCACCAGTACTGTATGTGAGTGTGGGATTTACTCTGTATCTGTCAGTCTCCGGTACTGTATGTGAGTGTGGGATTTACTCTGTATCTGTCAGTCTCTGGTACTGTGTGTGATTGTGGGAATAATTCTGAATTTGTCAGTCTCTGGTACTCTGTGTGAATTTAGGATTAACTCTGTATCTGTCAGACTCAGGTACTGTGTGTGAGTGTGAGATTCATAATATATCTGTCAGTCTCCAGTACTTTATGTGAGTGTGGGATTTACTCTGTATCTGTCAGTCTCTGGTACTTTGTGTGAGTGAGGGATTAATTCTGAATTTGTCAGTCTTTGGTACTGTGTGTGAATGTAGGATTTACTCTGTATCTGTCAGTCTCAGGTACTGTGTGTGAGTGTGGGATTCATTCTGAATCTGTCAGTCTCTGGTGCTGTGTGTGAGTGTGGGATTCATTCTGAATCTGTCAGACTCTGGTGCTGCCTGTGAGTGTGGGATTCATTCTGCGACAGTCAGTCTCTGGTATTATATCTCAGCGTAGGATTCATTCTGTAACTCAATCTCTGGGACAAAGTGCAAGTCTGGATTCGTTCTGTATTTTTATTTCAGTTTGCAGTATGTTGCATGAAACTGTGTCTTGAATGCATGGTCCTTTGTCTAGCGTTAATTTGTAATTATGGATACACTTTTGGATTTTGTTTTAATCAAACAATGTTTGTGAGTTTTGATGTAGGATTATATCTTAATTTCTGTGAATACTATTTTAAATGATAATGTACATTTCAATACCTTACTGTGAAATTATTGGACGGGTATTTATTGTGTAGCTCAGTCTGGGCTAGTGGAATTGATACTTTATCTTTCAAGCTGACACTGTGTGATTTTTGGACTGGTATTTAATGTGTAGTTCAGTCTGCATTAATGGGATTGATACTGTATCTTTCAGTCTGACACTGTGTGCTGTATTTGGACTTGTGTGTAAGGAATAACTCAGTCTGCAATAATGGTATTGATGCCGTACCTTTCAGCATGAGTTGATCTGATTATTGGACTGGTTTGCAATGTGTAGCTTAGTCAACATGAATAGGATTGATACTGTATCTTTCAGTACGATAATGTATTCGAATGTTGGACCATATATAATATGAAGCTCAATCTGCACTAATGGAATTGATACTGTATCTTTCAATCTGACACTGAGATTTTTGGGCTGGTGTCTGTTGTGTAGCTCAGTCTGCACAAATGGAATTCAAACTGCATCTTTCAGCATGACCCTGAATGTGATTTCTGGACTGGTATCTAATGTGCAGCTCAGTCTGCACTAATGGGATTGATACTGTATCTTTCAGTCAGATACTGTGTGAGATTTGTATACTGGTATGTAACGTGTGGGTCAGTCTGTACTAATCAAATCGAAACAGTATCTTTCAATCTGACACAGATTTTTAGACTGGTATGTGATGTGTAGCTCAGTCTGCATTAATGGAATTGATACTGTATCTTTCAATCTGATACTGTATGAGAATTTTGGACTTGTATCTAATGTGCAACACAGTCTCCGGTAAAGGAATTGAAACTGTACATTTCATTCAGACACTATGAGATTTTTGGACATATATGTGATTCAAATATGGGCAACATCTGAACTGATATCGAATTTATATCTTAGTGTCCAATATTGTCATGAATACTGCATCTTTAAGCTCATAATGTGTGAGTTGTGGGCTGGTATTTAATTTGAATCTTGGAGTACACTATTGGAATTCATTCTGTATCTATCGATCAGTACCATGTGTCAGTTCTATCTGGTATTTAATTTGTAGCTAAGGCTGAACTAATGTGAGATTAACACAGTGCCTTTCAATCTGATACTGGGTGTGATTTTGGACTGGGAATTATTTATCTACCAGTCATCGGTACTGAGTTGTTGTGAAATGGAAATTCCGTCTGTCTCTCCTGCTCTGTTTGACTGTTGGATTGGGATCAGTGTAGGATTAAATATTTCTGCTTGTCTGAGAATGTGGGAGTGATGACCTGTCTGTGTCTCTGTGCTCTGTGAGTGATAATGTACATACTGTGTGTGAGAAGGAGCTGGCTGCACTGTTCCTTGTGCCTCGAGTGGAGGCAACATCACACTGATTCTGGGTCCTTCAAGGATTTGCCTCTGGAAGAAAAAGTATCTCTTGTAATTCAAGAACAGGTGAGGTAGAAAATACAAAAGTGATCAATTGAATCTCTGTTAATAATCATTGTAATATCCACAAATGAAAACCAGCGATACAAACAGTGTCAGTGTCTGACTCCACTGCAGTACTGCAGCACTCAGCTTCTGCACACCAGGTGTGTTGGGCTGTTTTACAACAATTTAGTGACATCCAAACACGGCCCACCCCCTGCACTGATCCATCAATGGGACGACCCGATGGGGCGGGGAGCTTTGCACATATCAGATTTCTAATCCCCTCTCCCTTGGGATGAACCATTCAACCGAAACAAAACAGCCGCTGTTTAAAATGTGTCCTTCAAACTTCTCACATGATGCCTGCAATAGATGCTCTTTGTATAACACCCCACATCCTTACTGTCCGGCTCTGTTTACTGTTCAATAACAAACAAGAAATGTTAATGGGCGGGTTAAAAAAAAATCAGATTTGATACCTGCCACAAATCACAAACACGCTCACACTGCACATTGTCCGGTTTCAGCAATTTGTTCCGAACTGTTGCAGTTCTGCTTCCGGCCAGTAGATGTCCCCAAACCCCGGGTCATTGAAGTTTACAGATGAGAGAGGGACAGAAGATAAACTCATTCTTCACATTATATTGCACGGGTGGGGTTTAGAAAAACTGGGAATGGAGACGAGCTGTAAGTACATTTTGTTGGACCAAACACTACTTGTAATGCTGTGTTAAATTCTGTAATTGATTGAGGGGATACTGTCTATACTGAGGAAGACTGGGACAAAATCAGCTTGCAGAACGGCCGTGTAAATGGCCATTGAATTTCAATATAGAAAGGTGTGAGATGGTGCATTTCGCTGGGGGGAATAAGGAGGCCACATGCTGCTTGGAAAATAAGAGTCTAAATGGGGTAGAGGAGCAATGTAAATCATCCTGAGAAATCAGAGACAAACACTGTGCAATATACAGTGAAATATAATGGGGCAAATTCACAACTATCGAATGAGTGAAACAAAAACTTGATTATGAATCAATTGTCTTCATTTTTCACCGTCAAAAAATGCAAAAATACGAGAGTAAAAGTTACAGACAGAAACTTTCCTCACATTGCACATTGTCCTGTTTCTGCAACCATGACAGATCATGTGAATTTGTTCCCTCATTACAGTTGTCGATTACCGCCAGTAGAGGTCAGTCTCTGGTACTGTATATGAGAGTGGGATTTATTCTGTATCTGTCAGTCATTGTTACTGAGTGTGAGCATGGGGTATATTCTGCATCTGTCAGTCTCCAGGTACTATATATAATTGATGCATTCATTCTGTATCTGTCAGTCTCTGGTACTGTATATGAGACTGGGATTTATTCTGTATCTGTCAGTCATTGTTACTGAGTGTGAGCATGGGGTATATTCTGCATCTGTCAGTCTCCAGGTACTATATATAATTGATGCATTCATTCTGTATCTGTCAGTCTCTGGTACTGTCTGTTGTGGGATACATTCTGTATCTGCCATTCTCTGCAACTTTATCTCAGTTTGGGATTCAATCTGTAATTCAGTCTCTGAGACAATGTGCAAGTCTGGATTCATTCTGTATTCTTATTTCAATTTGCAGTATCGTATTTGATACTGTATCTTTAACACTTTAAATTATATACAGTTCTTCATCGAGCATTTAGTTTGTTAATGTGGATACATTTTCGATTTTCCTTAATCAAACGACGTGTGTGAGGTTTGGAGTAGTATTACATCTTAATCTCTGAACTCGATTGTGAATGATAATGTACCTTTCAATCTGTTCACAGTGAAATTACTGGACTGGTATGTAATGTGTATTTCATTCTGCAATAATTCTGTATCTGAGTCTAACACTGTAGGTGATTTTTGGACTGGTATGTAATATGTAGCTCATCCTGCACTAAAGGAATTGATACTGTATCTATCAGTCTGATACTGTGTGAAATTTTTGGACTGATGAGTAACATACAGATCAGTCTGTGTTAATGGAATTGATATTGTATCTTTGAGTCTGATACGGGATGAGATTCTTGGACTGCTATATAATGTGTGGCTCAGTCTGCACTAATTGAATCGATTCTGTATCTTTCAGTCTAAAATTGTATGAGATTGTTGGACTGATATATAATGTTGAGCTCAGGCGGTGCTAATACAATTTAAATTATATCTTCCAGTCTGGTCATTTGTGAATTTTGGACTCGTATGTAATGTATAGCTCAGTCTGTACCAATGGTATTGATAATGTTTATTTCAGTATCACACGAGTATTTACCAATATATCTAATATGTAGCTCAGTCTGCACCAATAGAATTGATACTGTATCTTTCAATTTGCCACAATGAGATCTTTGGACTGGTCTGTAAAGTGTAACTCAGTCTGTAGTAATGTGACTGTGACATTCATACTGTATCTGTAGTCTCCAGTACAGTCTGTGAGTGTGGGATTCATTCTGTGTCTGTCAGTCTCTGTTACTGTGTGTGTGTGGGATTCATTCTGTATCTGTCAGTCTCTGGTACTGTGTGTGAGTGTGGGATTCATTCTGTGTCTGTCAGTCTCTGGTACTGTGTGTGAGTGTGGGATTCATTCTGTATCTGTCAGTCTCTGCTCTGTGTTTGAGTGTGGGATTCATTCTGTATCTGTCAGTCTCTGCTCTGTGTGTGAGTGTGGGATTCATTCTGTATCTGCAGGTATCAGGCACTGTGTGTGAGTGTGGGATTCATTCTGTATCTGTCAGTCTCTGCTCCTGTGTGTGAGTGTGGGAATCAATCCGTATCTGTCAGTCTCAGGTACTGTGAGTGAGTGTGGGATTCATTCCGTATCTGTCAGTCTCTGCTCCTGTGTGTGAGTGTGGGATTCATTATCTGTCAGTCTCTGGTACCGTGTGTGAGTGTGGGATTCATTCTGGATCTGCCATTCTCTGCTACATTATCTGAGTGTGGGATTCATTCTGTAATTCAGTCTCTGAGACAATGTGCAAGTCTGAATTCATTCTGTATTTTTATTTCAGTTTACAGTATCGAATTTGAAACTGTATCTTTAATACTTTAATTTATATACAGTTCTTCATCTCGTGTTTAATTTGTAAATATAGATACACTTTTCGATTTTCTTTAATCAAACATGTGTGAGCTTTGGAGTAGTATTACATTTTTATCATTCACAATAGAGTTAAGAGATTATGTACCTTTCAATCTGTTCACAGTGAAATTATTGGATTGGTATGTAATGTTTAGCTCAGTCTGCAATAATGGGATTAATTCTGTATCTCAATCTGTTATTGTATGAGATTTATGCACTGGTATGTAATATGTAGCTCAGCCTGCACTAAAGGAATTAATACTGTATCTATCAGTCTGACACTGTATGAGATTTTTGGACTGGAATGAGATGTGTAGCTCAGTCTTCAATAATGGATGTGATACTGAATCTTTCGATCTGATATTCTCTGTGATTTTTGGACTGGTGAGTAACATGGAGCTCAGTACGTGCTATGGAATTGATATTGTATCTTTGAGTCTGATAGGGTATGAGATTCTTGGACTGCTATATAATGTGTGGCTCAGTCTGCACTGATGGAATTGATAATGCATCTTTCAGTCTAATATTGTATGGGATTTTCAGTCCGGTATGTAATGTACAGGTCAGGCAGTGCTAACAGAATTGATACGGTATCTTCCAGTCTGATCATTTATGAGGTTTTTGGACTCGTATGTAATGTGTAGCTCAGTCTGAAACAATGGTATTGATAATGTTTATTTCAGTATAATACTCTATGAGTATTTACTAATATATCTAATATGTAGCTCAGTCTGCACTAATGGAATTTATACTATATCTTTCAATCTGACACAATGATATCTTTGAACTGGTATGTAAAATGTAACTCAGTCTGCAGTAGTGTGATTGTGAGATTCATTCTGTGACTGTCAGTTCCTGATTCTCTTTGTGACTGTGGGATTCATTCTGTATCTGTCAGCATCTGGTACTGGTTGTGAGTGAGGGATTCATTCTGTATTGGTGAGTCTCTGGTACTGTATGTGAGTGTTGGATTCTTTCTGCATCTGTCAGTCTCTGGTGTTTTATGAGAGTATGGGATGAACTCATATCTGTCAGTCCTTGGTATTGTATGTGAGTGTGGGATGAACTCAGTATCTGTCAGTCCTTGGTACTGTCAGCCCGATTGGGATTCATTCTGTTTCTGTCATCTCTGGTTCCATACTTGAGTGTGGGATTCACTCTGTGTCTGGCAACCTCTAGTACTGTATGTGTGCTTGGGATTCCTTCTGCATCTGTCAGTCTCTGGTACGGTATGTGAGTGGGAGATTCATTCTGTGTTTGTGTGTCTCTGTACTGTATCTGAGTGTGAGATTCATTCTGTATCTGTCCATAATTATTCTCTCAGATTACATTATGGTATTCAATACTGTAGCTTTAATATCTTAATGTTAAAGTAGTTTTTCTCATTATTTAATTGGTAAATATGGATACACTTTAGGATTTGATGCTGGAGGTTTTAATCAGATAATTTGTATGATTTTGGACTACTATTAAATCTGTATCTCTGTCAGTGTTGTTGTGAATGATAATATATCTTTCAACCTGATATGGTGACATTTTTGAATTGGTATATAATGTGTAGATCAGTCTGCACTGAAGGAATTGATACTGCATCTTTAAGTTTTATTATAAGATTTTTGGACTCGTGTGTAATGTGTGCTCACAGAATTGACACTTTATCTTTAAATCTCATACAATGAGTTTATTATAAACTGGTATCTAATGTGTTTCTCAGGTTACACTGTCACAGCATTTCTCAATCTGATACTGCACATGAGTTTTGGACTTGCAATTTGTATTCGAATGGTACACAATTCGAATGGATACTTCATGTATTAAACTCACGTGTGTGTGTGAGAGAGTTTTGGGCTCGCATACAATTGGAATCTTGGGGTATCTGGGATTTAATTCATGGCGAAAGTTTTCCTTTGTTGAAATTGACAATCTGAAAGCATGACTTTGGACTGGGATTTTTGTATCCACCTGTCAGCGGGACTGAGTGAGGGGGAAATGGAACAGTGTCTGCCTCACCTGCTCTGTTTGACTGTTGGATTGAAAATGTGTCTCTGGAACTTGGGATCAGTGTGGGACTGAATACTTCTGCTGTCTGAGACTGTGGAGCTGATGATCTGTCTGTATCTCTGTGCTCTGTGAGTGATAATGTACTTACTGTGTGTGAGAAGGAGCTGGCTGCACTGTTCCTTTGCCTCGGATGGAGGAAACTTCACATTCATTCTGGCTCCTTCAAGGGTTTGACTGTAAAAAGAAACATATATCTTGTAACTCAAGAACAGGTGAGGTAGAAAATACAGAAGTGATCAGTTTAATGACTCTGTTAATAATTATTTTGAATATCCACAAATGAAAACCAGTGATACAAACGGTGTCAGTGTTTGACTCCACTGCAGTACTGCAGCACTCAGCTTCTGCACACCCGGTGTGTTGGGCGATTTTAAAACAATTTCGTGACATCGAGACAAAACTCAACTCCTGCACTGATCCATGAATGGGACTACCCGATGGGGCAGGGACCTTTGTACAGGTCAGGTTTCTAATCCCCTCTCCCATGGGACTAACCGTTCAACTGAAAGCAAACAGAAGCTGTTTAAAATGTGTCCTTCACACTTCTCACCTGGTGCCTGCAATAGATGCTCTTTGTATAACTCCCCACATCCTTACTGTCCGGCTCTGTTTCCAATCTTCACTGTCCAATAACAATAAACAGGGTGAGACTGGAACGAAACCAGGAACATTCACTGCTGGTTTGGGGAGAGAAAGCAGCAATGATTTTAAATATCAGGTTCTTCCCATTCTGTCTCCCTTACCCTGGACACACCCTGTTCACACACAGCCCGAGAATGGCATCTCCCTTCCCCCGCTCACTCCATGTTCCGGGACCAGTTCCTGATCCACTCCGCCTCTTACAAACAGCCCCCGGACTCCCCCTGACCTTCCCCCGGACTCAATGCCGATCTCTGAGCCCATCTGCGGACACGGTCCCGAAGCGATGAGCTGCTGTAACGAGGCTGCTCTTTGCTCCCTTCCCCCGGGGGCCGTGATCTCTCCATTCCCGGCTGTTTTAAACCATCTTCTTCCGCTCACTGAGGGAATGGCGCCCACAGGCCGAGCTGGGGGAGGGGAGCGCGCATGCGCTCTTCTGCTCACCAACAATCAGCGCTGGGGGCGGGGCTGAGTCACGCATGCGCAGATATCTGGTTTAATTCCCAATACAAAAATCGATGGAAACTTTCCCCAATTGGAATTTTTCCGAGTCTGAGCAAAGGAAGTGGGTCTGGGGGAAAGGTCAGAGGGAATGGGGTCCACAGGCAGAGCAGGAACAGGCACCAGAATGAGAAACAGATGGGATTCCACTAGTGCCTAACGCTGGAATCCAGACTGACTTTACAATCTCTAACTATTAAACTAGATGTTTCCATCCCTGCTGTTTCTCTCGGAATCTTCTGATGGTGAAGAGTCTTTCAGAGATAAAGTGGGCGGCTCTGAAATGAGCCAATGGGCTCTGTTCATTCTTGGCCCCTTTACTGATAAAACTGATGCGAGGATTTCTCAGACCAATCCTGGAGAAACAGACGAGGTAAGAGTGAGTCGGTGTGTTTGTTGGGACCGGAAAGTATTCATATCTGACAGCAAAAGTCACAGATTAACTTAACCGGAGTGAAACTCTCGGTCAATGAGAGTTATACCAAACGGCCCTGAGCTGCATAACTGCAGATGGTAGAACAGGCAAAAGAGGGTTAAATGTCGCCCATTGTTTTTGTCACTCTCTGCACTGTCCCTGAGTGTGGGATTAATAGCGTGTCTGTCTCTGGTACAATGACAGTGAGAGATGAGACCAGATCTTTTGTCTCTCCAACGGGATCTTTCTGGATAAAACGCAACTTTACAGATCAGTCTGGAACAAATACTGGAAATGTCTGTCGTTCTCTCTCTCTCTGGTGCTGTATACGTATGTTGGATACTGTTGGCAAGCGTAATATAGACACACTGATTGGAAGTGTAAGACTGACAGTGTGTGTTTGTCTCTCTCTAGTGCTGAACATGAAGGTGGGAGAACGTCTGATATAAAACAGAGAGAATGAGATGTCCGGGACGGGCCTCACAGTAACTGAGGATGTGTTCGGCTCCAGTCCCAGTTCATGGTCATTTTTTTTAACAGATTCAGGGCGAGAGTCTCTGTGAGACGGTAACACTGGCGGAGAAATTCTGCGCCACAACTCAAACACCAACACACGAGATTCTCCAAATCAGCTGGAATAAGGTGTTTGTAAACTGCTGAACCCTTCTGCGAGGGGATGTGTAGGGAGATAGAATCGGGTCTGGGACTGCAATGGAAGGAGGCGGGTTGACTTGTTATCGAAGGGACTGTATTTAGGCAGGAATATTACTGACTGTTAATTGTAACGGGGTTTATTTAAAAGCTCCGGGCTTCTGGGAATCCTTGAATATGAAGACCGAGTCTGTAAGGGTTTGTGCGGAGCGCTGTGTTTTGGTTCTATTATCGAGAAACGGTTTGAAATTGGCGGTTGGAGAAAGCTGGACGTGGTATTTTCATTCTCACAGTCGTTACCGGGGCGATATGAGAGAGTAAACCAACTCAGTATCAGAGTCACATTGAACATATCCATGTACATTCATTATACCAGACTTCCGTGGAACTAAATTGCTACCTGGTTTGGATGTTCCAGTTTTATTTTTAATCGTCTGTAATGTAATAATGAAAACACTTCACTAAACAAGCCCACGGGAGGGCTGTTTTTGGAAATAGAAAAGCAATGAACGATACAGTAGCTCTTCTGAGATTTGGGTTGAGGCACTTTGTTGTTACATTTCCCTGCGCCTGAATTTTGGGTGCTTGACGCTGACACCGAGTGCCGAAAGTGGGACACAGTCCCTTCCCAGTAATAGAGATCCTGACCATGATGGGAGCAATCGTTCGAACTGAACACAAACGATTTACGCTGTTTTCTGGGTAAATGGTCCATTCTCACCTCTTCATCCTGTGATCACCGTCTAATAGTCAAAGGCGGCCATATTAGATGATTGCAATGTTCCAAACCACATCTTATTTCAGGTTGCACAAAACTCGGTGCTGTTACTTTAATTGTGGGGAACAACTCATTCCCACCCATCCTCCATATCCGCTCTCAGTCTCTCAACCCTTCCGGGTTTGTCCTTCTGTGAGTTGGAGCAAGTGATTCAGTCGCCGTTCCTCACAGCTCTCATGTCTCAAAGTAGCACTTCTTCGAAAATGGATACAACCGGCTTTTTACTGCTGTTTGGTGAGTCGTGAAACAATTTGATACCAATTCCCGGTCTGAGTGGGCAACTGTAAGCGGGAGAGTGCGACTGAACCCGGCGGTGTCCGAACTCCGGTATCTCAGTGGATGAAAGCAACTCATAATTTGGCGTGGAGCCCTCGACATTGGAAAGCATTCAGAGCGGTTGCTTGCTTGTGCTGAATTCTCTGCGGGTAACGGTGAGGGGAGTGTAACGGTGAGGGGACAATCTCTCTTCATATCGGTATTAAAGTATCTCGGATCTAGTTTTTCTTTGACAATTGAATCTATGAGAATCTGTCTGTTAAAACCGACAGCTTTGACCAACTGTTGGTCACCTGACCTAATATCTCCTTTAGCGGCTCGGTGTCACATTTTGTTTGATAACGCTCCCATGAGGCGCCTTGAGACGGGGTGAAAAGGGGAGATATTGGTCTCCCGATTGCCCAGTTACTGTCCACAGTGTAGGAGTAAGATGTATATAAAAGGAAAATTCAACGATCAACATCCACTGAGTTTGCTGATCTCCATCAAGGGGCGGGGAGGGGGGAGGGGTGGGGGTGGGGCGATAGCGGCGATACCAGTGGGCTCAGTGCCCCAAAGCCATTGAATGAAATATCGGCCAAGTGTCGCCTTATTGCATCTCGGACGAGCCCTGCTATTTCTGGCGGGGCAGTGGGACTAGCTGGATTGCTCATGCATCGAGCCGGCACGGACTCGATGGGCCGAATGACCTCCTGCCATGCAGTAACCTTCTCTGATTCTCTGATTCCATGATACTATATGGTCCATGCTTGGAAGTGATCATGCGCGTTAGGAGGGTGCAGTTTTCCAGGGGTCACCACGGCTGACCTCAGGTCAATCAACCCCCTGCACTCAGACATGAGCAGATAATGCGGTGGGGTATTGGAGGGCGGCCCTGAACAACTCCCTTCGTGAATACACGTCTTTGGGGTAGATAGAGAGAAAAAAGGGGAGAAGAAACATTTTAACACATTCAGTGGATGAACGAGTAAATATATTTTTAGCTACTCAGTTGGTGTTGAGACATTGTTCCTTCTGTCAGAGGTTAAGTTCCTCTTTCTTTGAACTAACCCACCGCTGAGTTGAAACCGCTGTCTTCCGCCATGAAGCGAACTGCTCTTACTGTTCTCTTCAGTACTGGCCATTTTCAGTTTGCTTGCTTATTTTTCATTCTCTATTCCATCTTGCATCTCGATTTTAGGGATTTTGTGATATTTATGTGGGTGTGTGTACTGTCTGTACAACTAAATGTTTCTGGTGAATAATTCTGACGGCATTCAGCTCTAGGAATTTATTTTAACTCCACTTCCTCCTTCAGTGTGCTAGAATTGACCATGTCACTAAGATACAGATCTACACAGTGGGTGGAGATTAATGTTCCTCAATAAACACAGTGCTGCAGCTGCAAGTTGGGCTCAGCATTAACCCCTTATCTCCAACTTTTCATGCTGTTTTTTGTAATTAGACCCAAGTGCACCTATTGATAATTACCATGGATTAATGGAATTAGTTACAAATTTACACCTCTCGATAGACCTTATTAAGTTATGGTGGTGAAATGGAGAACAAGGGGGCACAATCTAATATATCCCCTTATTGCTAGCTTAGGAGATATTAGGTGTGATATTAAACATCTCTATCAATTTCAAGTGAATTCAATTCAATTTCATTAATAAATGAATGCCTGATAATCAGTGTGCTCCTGCACCACTATTAGGGGTGGATTTCAAAGAATTAATTAATTACTCGGTTAAAAGCCTATCAGAGAGATTGCCACAATGTATTTTCATTCAATATATTTCAACACATTCTTGGTTCTGCTGCAATGTTCTTACTGTCAGGGGTTCCCATTCTGTTTGAGTGCTGTCCCTAAATAGATTCCCTTAATGAAAGCTTCGGAGATGTTAGTTGCAATGTTAAATATTTTTATTCATTTTAAGTTTCTTGAATTATATTTTATTAATAAATGAATGCCTGAGAATATATCCGTTACTGCACCTCTAATAGTGGTTGCTTTCAAAGAATTAAAGAATATAACCATCGGTTGGAAGAAAATCAGAAAGATTGGCACAATGAATTTTCATTCAGTGTGTTTAAACACATTCTTGTTCTGCTGACTGTCCTTACTGTCAGCGGTTAAACTTCCTCTTTGTCCGAGGTGAAGCGCTTCTGAGCTGAAACCATTGGCTTCCGTTCTAAGTGTTTGATATCACTGTTAAATTCTGCCTGCAATATTTTCAGATTCTTTACTTATTCATGTTCAATTTACTTCCTCCTTCCATACCGTTCACCCGAATTGTGACATTTGTAACAATGAGTAAACTGTTTGTAAAAGTATCGGTTCCCAGTGAGTTCAAACACCATTCTGTTCTCAATATTTAGACTCCACCTCCTCGTCAGTATGCTGCAATCGACCACATCACTGAGATATAGATCTGCACAGTGGGTGGAGACTAATGTCCTTAAATAAACGCAGTGCTACTGCTGACCGTTGCTCAGAAAAAAATAATGAAAGGTTTTAATCGAGAAGTTGGGCAGAGACTGTTTCCACTGGCAGGAGGGTCGGCATTTACCGTTTATTCTCCAACTATCACCTTCAAAGATGTGTGTGTGTGTATCCCAGGTCTCTCTGTTAATGCTCCCGCTGTGCAATTTGGTCATTTAGGTAATATTGCCTCTTCTCACTCTTCTTTCCAAAATACATCACTTCACACTTCTCTACATTCAATGTCATCTGCCATGTGTTTCCCCATTTCACCAATCTACCAATGTCCTCCTGAGCTCTGCCAATATCCTTCTCATTGCTTACTAAAATTTCAAGTTGACAAGAATCACAGAATCATAGAATCTTACAACGTGGAAGGAGGCCTTTCGGCCCGTCGAGTCTATGCTGGCTCCTTGAACGAGCTATCCAAATTAGTAACACACCCCAATTATTTTCTCCATAACCCTGCAAATTAGTCCCCTTCAAGTACATGTCCAATTGCCCTTTGAAAGTTCCTATGGAATCTGCTTCCATCACCCTTTCAGGTAGTGTGTTCCAGATCTTCGCAAACCTCTTTATGTAAACATTTCTCCTAATTTCCCTCTAGTTCTTTTGCCAACTCTTTGAAATCTGTGACCTCTGGTTACAGACCACTTGCCAGCGGAAACAATTTCACTCTACTTGCTCTGTCAAAGCCACTCATTATTTTGAATACCTCTATTAGGTCTGCCTTTACACTTACCTGGTCTAAGGAGAACAACCCCAGCTTCTCCAATCTCTCCACATAACTGAAGTCCCTCATCCCTGGTATCATCCGGGTAAATCTCCTCTTTACCCTCTCCAAGACCTTGACATCCTTCCTAAAGTGTGGTGCCCAGAGTTGTACACTGCCAAGGCCTCGGTCACTACCTTGCAACCATCATAACCCACATCTCCTTACTTACTTCAAATCAAATTACTTCTGCGTTCTAACTTTGGAATAAACACTTTCACACTCCCTGTTGCCTAGACTTTGACCCGCCATTTGTCATCATACTTCTGCGGCTGTGTAACTTCTCAACCACTCCCGTTCTTCAACCGATGATGCCTTTGCCCCGAGTAAAACGTTTACTCTCTTCTATCCTGATCGTTCCTGCTGGTTTAATTCCAAGGGGTGCAGACTTGAGCATATCTGGATCACCACTGGTTCAGCCATCCATCACCAGATATGGCTGACCCAGAATTAGAACAAGCACGATGTCCTCTCTGAAAACCGCCTGCTGCTCCAGAATGACCCTGGGGACCAAAGATAACCTCCAGCTTCTTTTGCCCACAACACACAATCTCCATAAATCTCTTTCCCAGCCCCCTCCACACTCTCCTCCAACAACAAATACGAGGACCTACTGAACTTCATGAAGTCTTACAGCACAGAGGAAGGCCATTCGGCTCGTCATGCATGTGCCAGCTTTTAAATGAGCTATCCAATTAATCCCACTCCCCTGATCTTTCACCATCTCTCAGCAGTTTTTCCCTTTTCAACTTTCTATCCAATCCACTTTTGGAAGTTACTATTGAATCTGCTTCCACCACCATTCCAGATCAGAACAACTTGCGGTGTAACAACATTTATCCTCATTTCCTTCTGGTTCTTTTGCCAATTAACATATATCTGTATCCTCTGATTCCCGACCCTCCTGCCAGTGGAAACAGTTTCTCACTACACACTCGAACAAAACCCCTCATAATTTTGAACACCCCTATTAAATCTCCACTTAACCTTCTCTGCTCTAAGGAGAACAATCCCAGTTTTTCCAGTCTCTCTACATAACCGAAGTCACTAAGATTAAGACCATCCATTCAGATGCCTATTCTGCATCCCACAATTCCCAATATCACCAAGCCCAACCTCTCATAAGGCTCCCCCATCACCCAGCCCTGATCCTGAGCCTTTTTCTAGTTTCCCTCCGATCTCCATGCATGTACTTTCCGAGCTGAGCTTGCCCATTAGTCCCACCTCCTGCTCCCTTGACCTTATTCGGAGTAAACAGCTGACTACCCAACATCCATTCCGGGCCCCAAACCAGGTGAAATTGTGAATGGTCAGTTTCCTCAGGTACTGTCCTCCTCTTGCAAAACTGCCGCGAGACTGTTTGTTTCCTCTGCTTTCTCCCATTCTGATTGAATGCTTGATCTAAATACATCTCCTTATTTATGGCTTAGGAGATATTAGTTGCAATATTAAATATGTCTACGTATTTTAAGTGAATTGAATTGAATTTATTAATATATCAATGACCATGAATAAGTCTGTTACTACACCTCGAATATTGGTGGTTTTCAAATAATTAAATAATTATTTGAAATTAACTTTCGGTTGAAAGCATATCAGAAAGATTAACACAGTGAATTTACGTTTAATATGTTTCACCACAGTTTTCCGTTTGAAGTATTTGCTCTCACTGCTAATTTCAGTCTGATGTTACCTTGAATTAAATCGAATTTACAGCATGGAAACAGGCCATTCGGCGTAACTGGTCTGTGCCGGTGTTTATGCTCCACGCGAGTCTCGCCCCATCCGACATCAGCTAACCCGATCAGCATTTCCTTCTACACCTTTATCTCTCATGTACCTATCTAGCCTCCCCTTAAAGGCATCTACACTATTCGCCCCAACTACTCCATGTGGTAACAAGTTTCACATTCTCACCACTCTCTGTGTAAAGAAGTTTCTCCTGAATTCCCTATTGGATTTATTGTGACTATTCTATATTTAGGGCTCCTGGATTTGGACTGTCTCACAAGTGGAAATATCTTCTCTACGATTACCCTATCGAACCACTTTATAATGTTTAAAACCTCTATCATGTCACCCCTCAGCCTTTTCTTTCCTCGAGAAAAGATCCCCAGCATGTTCAATCTTTCCTGATGGGCGTAACCACTCAGTTCTGGTTTCATTCTTGTAAATCTTTTTTGCACCTTCTCCACTGCCTCTGCATCCTTTTTTTTAATATGGGACCAGAAGTGTGCACAGTATTCTAAGTGTGGTCTAACCAAGGTTCTATATAAGTTTAACATAACTCATCTGCTTTTCAATTCTATTGCTCTAGAAATGAACCCCAGTGCTTTGTTTGCAATT
Source organism: Heptranchias perlo (assembly GCF_035084215.1). Lineage (NCBI taxonomy): Eukaryota > Metazoa > Chordata > Chondrichthyes > Hexanchiformes > Hexanchidae > Heptranchias > Heptranchias perlo. The sequence continues at coordinate 2,756,068 of NW_027139623.1, read as the reverse complement.
TATGGCCTTGTTAACTTTATTTGCTGCTGTTAATGATTTGTGAATCTGTACCCCGACATTGCTTCGCTCCTGTGTCCAATTTAGACGCTTATTTTCCAGGGAGTACGTGGCCTCCTTAATCCTTCTACCAAAATGTACCATATAATATTTTCAAATTCTTTACTTATTTGTCTTGTATTTTTAGTCCGCCCTCCAAAGCGATGACACTCATATTATGATGTTCGTGACAGTGAGTAAAGTGTCTCTCAAAGTACCGGTTTCCAGTGGATTCTAACACCATTCGGTTCTCATTATTTAGACTCCACTTCCTCTTTCAGTATGCTCGAGCTGACCATATCACTGAGATATAGATCTGCACAGTGGGTGGAGACTAATGTCCTTCAATAAACTCAGTGCTGCAGTTGCCCGTTGGGATCAGCATGAAGCTTTTAATCCCCAATGTTTCCATATCAATTCCCACCGTTAATGCATGCATCCATCCATCCCATAATAGAGCTCCGACACTTCTAATGCAATTCTGTTTCATGGTGTGGAGATGTGGGAATCTGTAAAAATGCACAATGTTTGGACACACACCGAACCCAGCTGCTTTCCTTTATCTTTCAGTGACGGTTTCACTCTGTCCCAAACCGGGGCTTTTGTGCATTTTGAAGAACTTTTCACGCTGTTTTGTGTCAATAGGCTCAAGGCCACCTTTTGAAAGTGACCATGGATTATTGGAATTATTTGCAAACGGACATCTTGATAGGCCTCACTGTGTACACAAATTCTCCTCATCTCGCCTCTGGTTCTTTTGCCAATAATTTTCAATCTGACCTTCTGGCCACCGACTCTTCTGCCAGTGGCAAAATGTTCTCCTTATTTACTCTATCAAAACCCTTCATGATTTTGAACACCTCTATTAAATGGCCCTTTAACATTCTCTGCTCGAAGGAGAACAATTCCAGAGTCTCCAGTCTCTCCAATTAATTGACGTTCCCTATCCTTGATATAATTCCAATAAATTTCCTCTGTACCTTCTGTAAGGTCTTGACATCCTTCCTAAAATGTGGTGCCCAGAATTGGACGCAACACTTCAGCTGCGGTCAAAACAATGATTTATAAAGGTTTAGCATAACCTCTTTGCTTCTTTTCCCTATACCTCTATTTTTAAAGCCAATGATCCTATAAGTTTTATTTAACAGATTTATTGACTTGTACTGCCACCTTTCATGATTTGCGCACATACACCCCCAGGTCTGTCTGTTCCTGCAACACCTTTAAAATTGCACTATTTAGTTTATATTGCCTCGCCTCATTCTTCCTCCCAAAATGCATCTCTTCACACGTCTCTGTATTAAATGTCATCTGCCATGTGTCTGCCCATTTTATTACCAGTCTGTCTGAAGTCTGCTACTATCCTCCTCACTGCTTACTACAATTTCAAGTTGACTACATTTTCAACCGAGCTACAAGGTGACGACTTTTTAAGTAAATATTTTTAAATATTATCCTCCCCTTCTTTGAAGCACGTCTCTGTTATTGCCACGAGATCATAGTCCCATGTGGCGACTTGAGCCTGCAGCTCACGAACTTTATTTACAACGCTACGTGTGTTTTTTTTATTCCTTCATGGGATGTGGGCATCGCTGGCGAGGCCGGCATTTCTTGCCCATCCCTAATTGCCCTTGAGATGGTGGTGGTGAACCGCCGTCTTGAAACGCTGCAGTCCGTGTGGTGAAGGTTCACCCACGATGCTGTTAGGACGGGAGTTCCAGGATTTCGACCCAGCGACGATGAAGTAACGGTGATATATTTCCAAGTCGGGATAGTGTGTGACTTGGAAGGGGAACGTGCAGGTGGTGTTGTTCCTATATATCTGCTGCTCTTGTCCTTCTAGGTGGTAGAGGTCGCGGGTTTGGGAGGTGCTGTCGAAGAAGCCTTGGCGAGTTGCTGCAGTGCATCCTGTGGATTGTACACAGCGCAGCAACTGTGCGCCGGTGGTTAAGGGAGTGAATGTTTAGGGTGATGGATGGGGTGCCAATCAAGCGGGCTGCTTTGTCCTGGGTGGTGACGACCTTCTTGAGTGTTGTTGGAGCTGCACTCATCCAGGCAAGTGGAGAGTATTCCATCACACTCCTGACTTGTGCCTCGTCGATGGTGCAAAGGCTTTGGGGAGTCAGGAGGTGGGTCACCCGCTGCAGAATTCCCAGTCTCTGACCTGCTTTTGTCGCCACAGTATTTACGTGGCTGGACCATTTAAGTTTCTGGTCAATGGTGACCCCCAGGATGTTGATGGTGGGGGATTTGGCGATGGTAATGCCGTTGAATGTCAAGGGGAGGTGGTTAGACTCTCTCTTGTTGGAGATGGTCATTGCCTGGCAATTGTCTGGCGCGAATCTTCCTTGCCACTTATGAGTCCAAGCCTGGATGTTGTCCAGGTCTTGCTGCAAACGGGCTCGGATTGCTTCATTATTTGATGGGATGCGAATGGAACTGAACACTGAGGAATCATCAGTGAACATCCACATTTCTGACCTTATGATGGAGGGAAGGTCATTGATGAAGCAACTGAAGATGCTTGGGACTAAGACACTTCCCTTAGGAACTCCTGCAGCAATGCCCTGGGGCTGAGATGATTGGCCTCCAACAACAACTACCATCTTCCTTTGAGCTCGGTATGACTCCAGCCACTTGAGAGTTTCCCCCCTGATTCCCATTGACTTCAATTTTACGACGGCTCCTTGGTGCCACACTCGGTCAAATGCTGCCTTGATGTCAAGTGCAGTCACTCTCACCTCACCTCAGGAATTCAGCTCATTTGTCCATGTTTGGACCAAGGCTGTAATGAGGTCTGGAGTCGAGTGGTCCTGGCGGAACCCAAACTGAGCATCGGTGAGCAGGTTATTGGTGAGTAAGTGCCGCTTGATAGCACTGTCGACGATACCTTCCATCACTTTGTTTATGATTGAGAGTGGACTGATAGGGCGGTAATTGACCGGATTGGATTTGTCTTGCTTTTTGTGGACAGGACACAACTGTGCAATTTTCCACATTGTGGGGTTGATGCCAGTGTTGCAGCTGTACTTGAGCAGCTTGGCGAGAGGCGCAGCTAGTTCTGCAACACCAGACTTCAGCACGACAGTCGGGATGTTGTCGGGGCCCATAGCCTTTGCTGCAGCCACTGCTCTCAGCCGTTTCTTGATATCACTTGGAGTGAATCGAATTGGCTGAAGACTGGCTTATGTGATGGTGGAGATATCAGGAGGAGGCCGAGATGGATCATCTATTCGGCACTTCTGGCTGAAGATGGTTGCAAACGCTTCAGCCTTGTCTTTTGCACTCATGTGCTGGACTCCACCATCATTGAGGATGAGGATGTTCACAGAGCCTCCTCCTCCCGTTAGTTGTTTAATTGTCCACCACCATTCACGACTGGATGTGGCAGGACTGCAGAGCTTTGATCTGAGCCGTTGGTTGTGAACTCGCTTAGCTCTGTCTGTAGCATGTTGCTTCCGCTGTTTAGCATGCATGTCGTCCTGAGTTGGAGCTTCACCAGGTTGGCACCTCATTTTTAGGTACGCCTGGTGCTGCCCCTGGCATGCTCTTCTACACCCTTCATTGAACTAGGATTGATCCCCTGGCTTGTTGGTAATGGTGGAGTGAGGAATATGCTGGGCCATGAGGTTACAGATTGCGCTGAAATATAATTCTGCTGCTGCCGCTGGCTCACATTGCCTCACGGATGCCCAGTTTTGAGCTGCTAGATCAAGAAGATAGATGAGGGCTGTGCAGTAGACGTGGTCTACATGGACTTTAGCAAAGCCTTTGACAAGGTACCACATAGTAGGTTGTTAGATAAGGTTAGACCTCACGGGATCCAAGGTGAGGTAGCCAATTGGATACAAATTGGATTGACGGCAGAAGACAGAGGGTGGTTGTAGAGGGTTGTTATTCAAACTGGAGGCCTGTGACCAGCGGTGTGCCTCAGGGATCGGTGTTGGGTCCGCTGTTATTTGTTATTTATATTAATGATTTGGATGATAATTTAGGAGGGATGGTTAGTAAGTTTCCAGATGACACCAAAATTGTGGCATTGTGGACAGTGAAGAAGGTTATCTAGGATTGCAACGGGATCTTGATAAATTGGGCCAGTGGGCCGATGAATGGCAGATGGAGTTTAATTTAGATAAATGTGAGGTGATGCATTTTGGTAGATCGAATCGGGCCAGGACCTCCTCCGTTAATGTTAGGGCGTTGGGGAGAGTTAAAGAACAAAGAGATCTAGGAGTACAGGTTCATAGCTCCTTGAAAGTGGAGTCACAGGTGGATAGGGTGGTGAAGAAGGCATTCAGCATGCTTGGTTTCATTGGTCGGAACATTGAATACAGGAGTTGGGATGTCTTGTTGAAGTTGTACAAGACATTAGTTAGGCCACACTTGGAATACTGTGTACAGTTCTGGTCACCCTATTATAGAAAGGATATTGTTAAACTAGAAAGAGTGCAGACAAGATTTACTAGGATGCTACCGGGACTTGATGGTTTGAATTATAGGGAGAGGTTGGATAGACGGAGACTTTTTTCCCTGGAGAGTAGGAGGTTTAGGGGTGATCTTATAGAAGTCTATAAAATAATGAGGGGCATCAATAAGGTCGATAGTCAAAATCTTTTCCCAAAGGTAGGGGAGTCTATAACGAGGGGGCATAGATTTAAGGTGAGAGGGGAGAGATACAAAAGGGTCCAGAGGGGCAATTTTTTTCACTCAAAGGGTGGTGAGTGTCTGGAACGAGCTGCCAGAGGCAGTAGTGGAGGCGGGTACAATTTTGTCTTTTAAAAAGCATTTGGACAGTTACATGGGTAAGATGGGTATAGAGGGATATGGGCCAAGTGCAGACAATTGGGACTAGCTTAGTGGTATAAACTGGGCGACATGGACATGTTGGGCAGACGGGGCTGTTTCCATGTTGTAAACTTCTATGATTCTATGATTCTATGTTCTGAATCTATCCCATTTAGCACGTTGGTAGTGCCACACAACACGTTGGATGGTGTCCTCAGTGCGAACACGGGACTTCATCTCCACGAGGACGATGCGGTGGTCCCTCCGACCAATACTGTAATTGACAGATGCATTTGCGACAGGTAGATTGGTGAGGACGAGGTCAAGCAGGTTTTTCCTCATGTTGGTTCGCTCACTACCTGCCGCAGGCCCAGTCTGCCAGCTATATCCTTCAGGACTCGGCCAGCTCGGTCAGTCGTGGCGCTACCGAGCCACTCTTGGTGATGGACATTGAATTCGCCCATCCAGAGTACATTTTGTGCCCTTGCTACCCTTAGTGCTTCCTCCAAGTGGTGCTCAACATGGAGGAGGACTGATTCATCAGCTGAGGGAGGACGGTAGGTGGTAATCAGCAGGAGGTTTCCTTGCCCATGTTTGACCTGATGCCATGAGATTTCATGGGTACCAGAGTCAATGTTGAGGACTCCCAGGGCCATTCCCTGCTTGGATTCCAGTTGAAGGAACTGTCCACGACCGACTGTTACCGAATGGCACACTCCAAGGTCCAGGAGTATGTTCTGAGGGACGCACTGAAGTGAGGTGCTGCCGACGTAAAGGTTCTTTGAGGAAAGGCGACCATGTAAGGACATGTCACTTTGTATGGTACAGAATGTATTAGAAGATCTGTACTGTGTTTTGAATTGTAATAATGAGATCTTAGTGTGCACGATCTGTATTGTATTGTTTTGAACGGTAATTGTGACATTTTCATTGAAATGTGTGTATCATTAAATTTTATGAAATAAAGCATATTTTGAAATTTTAATAAAATCTTGTGGCACAAACAGACCAATCACTAAAAGTAGCGACGCAGGTTTACAAAAAGTCGAGTCAAGCACTGAGGTTCAATTCTAGAGGGATAGAATTGATAAACAAAGAAGTTATGTTAAACTTGTGTGGAGCCTTGGTTCGGCCACACTTGGATTATTGTGCACAGTCTGGTCTCCATTTTATAGAAAGGGTATACAGGGATTGGAGAGGGTGCAGAAAAGATTCACAGGGATGATACCAGAACTGAGGGGATATCATAATCAGGAAAGGCTGAACAGGCTGGGACACTTTTCTTTTGAAAAGAGAAGGCTGAGGGGTGACCTGATAGAGGTCTTTAAGATAATGATAGAATTTGTTCGGGTAGATGTAGAGAAAATGCTTCCACTTGGGAGGGAGTATAAAATTAGAGTTCATAAATATAAGACTGTCACTAATAAATCCAATATGGAATTCAGGTAAAACTTCTTTACCGAATGAGTGGTAAGAATGTGCAATGCGCTACCACAAGGAGCAGTTGAGGGAAATAACGTAGATGTATTTAAGGGGAAGGTAGATAAGCACAAGAGGCATAATGGAATATCGCGTCCTGATAGGGTTAGATGGAGTAGGGAGGGAGGAGGCTCGTATGGGGCATACATGCTGGCATAAACAAGTTGGGCCGAATGGCCAGTTTCTGTGCTGTGGTTTTGAAGTAACTCGATGGAACTCAATGTACTATTTTGAGGGTGGTGGAAGAGCAGAGGGACCTGGGGGCGCACATTCACAAATCTTTGAAGGTGGCAGGGCAAGTTGATAAGGTGGTTAAGCAAGCGGATGGGATACATGGGTTTGTAAAGAGGGGCATTGAATGATCTCCACATCATTTGTAAAGAGGGGCATTGAATACACAAATAGGGAAGTCATGTTAAACCTTGACAAAAGGCTGGTTAGGCCTCAGCTGTAATATAGTGTACAGCACTGGGCACCACACTTTAAGAAGGATGTAAAGGCCTTGGAGAGGGCACCGACGAGATTTACCACTGTGATACCAGGGATGAGGGACTTCAGTTATGTGGAGAGACTGGAGAAGCTGGGCTTGTTCTCCTTAGAGCAGAAAAGGTTAAGGGGAGATCAAAAAGAGGTAATCATAATAATGAGGCGTTTTTATAGAGCAAATAGGGGTAATTAAATAATTGGATTGATAACCAGAGGTCATCGGTTTACAATAATTGGCAAAACAACTAGAGGGGAAATAAGGAGAACATTTTTCACACGGAGTGTTGTTGAGCACTGCCTGAAAAGATGGTGTCTCTTTTAGAGGCTGTCTTCGTGTCAACATTCATATTTTCACTGGGAAACTGCAGGAACAGAGTGAAACGGGTCTGCTTGTGTCCCTGGATTCAATGTATAATGTGGAGAAATCTATAAAATTTATAATTGAATCGGTAAAAGTGAACATGGTCAATACAATTATATGAAAACTGTAAATGAAGCCGCTCATTGTTGGACCAGTCCTTTCTGAGCACAGCTTTTCACTTTATTCCGGAGAGAGGTCTCATTAAGACAAGGTTCTGAACTTTGAGAAGTTTGTGATATATCCACGTCATCATTTACATCGGAGTCAAAGCTGCTGATGTGGCCTGTTTGTTCAAATGACTGTAACTAATAGCAATGATCAGGGGTATAACCGTGTCAGTGGAGATTTACCCCCTGTATAAATCAGGGATCGCTGCAATGAATCCACACAGAGTGCCTGCCGGAGCTGCGGTTTCCAGGCCAACAGAAATCATTGCTTCTCACGGAAATGGGATATTCAGTAATGTATCTGATAGAATGTATTTATTATCCAGTTCTCGCAGCCGTTGGAATCACAGGTAAGCCATTATCTCAGCTGTTCAAGGTGTAAATCGTTATTAAATCTGCTGCTGTACTTGATACTTTTTTTTCCTCCCATCTTGTATTACACAGTGGACTGTTCTGTCCTCAGTCTCTGCTCTTTTGGTCTTCGAGCAGCTGCATTATATGTTTACGATTTTGTTTATCCAATTCTGGCATTGTTACTGGATTATTCTCTGTGCTGATTGTATTGGAATCAGGTGTCTGGGCTAAGAGCTGGTCTCAGACCATCAGGAGTTCTTCACAGTTTCATGTTGTGGAACTAACCTGTCCTGGAATATTTTTTTCATTGACATGTTTTTAGTGATTGATAATGAGACAGCTCACGGTCTCAGTGTTACAAGGAGGCAGCGCAATGCCTTCCCTCCACAATAACATGGTTCAGTTTAACTGGGATTTCAATGTATTTATTGGTTATCACTATTCTGAAAGTTTATTTAATTGTGTGTGCATCTGACGCCGCTTCAGATGTCTGCCTATTGAACTGAGTTTGCTGCTGATACTTTTACACCTCATTCTCTGCTTCACTGTCGATGAATTCACTGTAAAATGCAATGTTTTGATGTTATGTTTTATCAGTTTGCACTTTATCTGATGGAATCATGAGCCCTTCCATTTATCTGTGGATTTTTTGCAGCAGCGGTGATGTTGGCGTTTTGTTAATTGAACAATGCCGCCATCTAACGCTGTACTTTGTAATTACAGGAGAAGGAATTTCAATTGTTGTGAGGTGTGTCTGGGAGAGGGATTCGATTCTGTTCACTCCATGCATTGTCGATGAAGTGAACAGTGTCGGTGAACAGGTGGAGAACGGGATGATCTGTAGAAACATTAAACTGTTCACAGAGGGTTCACCATTTAACAAACTTACACTAAGAATAGGATCGTTGGAACGCTGGGCTGGTGAGGAGAAAGCAGGCGCGGGATGTTAGGATTTACTCGGATATGAAAAGGGTCATTGAGAAAGAGTAGAGAGAGTGCGGAGAGATAGAGAGGTGCGAAAGAGAACGTGACCGAGAAGGAAAACGAAAGAGAGGGGGAGAAGGAACGTGAGAATGGGAGAGAGAGAGAGAGGCATACAGAGAATGAGAGAGAGCTAGAGAGCAGCAGCGTTGTGAATAATTCATCGGAATAAACTGCTGAAACTTCCAGTGCAATTATGTAAAGGAAATGTCACTTGAAGGTGTTATTAGGATGTTGTCAGATTGTGAGAGTTTTATTGTGCTCCCTCCGGATGTGCTTATCGCTATCAGGTCCTCAGTCTGTTTACGTGAATGTTCAATTTACTTGAATTTAATTGAAATGTATTCAAAGAATAAAATCAGTGATTTCTTGATCGCATTGAATTATTAGGATACTCTATTCTAGAAGCTATGTGTCAGCTTAATTCAATAAAGAACGAAGCTAATTCAATTAATGCATTTTGATTTAGTTTTAATCGAATGTGCAAAGTCAATTTATTGAAACATTATGTAATGAACGAAATATTCCCTGACAACAATAACCACAGAAATCAATGGTTGAATTTATTGTTTGGATTGTGTGAGTGGGACCTATAAAATAGATTTCCTCTCACACTCTGCTGCAGTCTCTCCCTGTGAATCCCACCCTCTCCACCCACTGCATTGAATCCTCTGTCTCCTCATCCGTTACTTCTGTTTATCCCCTTTCCCAAACCATCTGCTCCTCACTCCCCTCCACCTCGTCCATGTCCTTTTCCTCGTATCCCTCCCTCTCTCTCACTGGCTCGGCCTCCAGCTGCCTCTTCCAATCCGATTCAAAGCCTCAAAAACACCGCCGCGGATCTCGGTCTTTCCCGTTTTGTGCCAGCCCCTGTCGGCTCTCTTCAACCACAGCAACAAACCCAACAGCAGCTCTTCCTGTCCCCTCACCTTTCCGGCCCTCGCTCACTTTCCCGTCCCTCTGGAGCCAAATCCGAATTTTGCCCGTTGGATTCCCGCACATTTCAGCCCCTTCTCCCTTCCCCACTGGCACTGCCCCCTCACTCGGCCCTTCCAGTCGATCCGGTGATCATTTTATTCACGTTCTGTATCAATTTCCCAATGCATGATTGAAAATTGTGTCTAAAAACTTTTTTTTGCCCAAAAGCGCTGCCCAGGTCAGTGAATCAGTTTCCACCGTTTGATGCAGCAAAAAAGCTGGAAATTTCACCCCAGATCCTCTCAAACTGCTGCTTTGGCTCCAGGTCTGATCAGTAATTTCTCTCCTTCCGTTTCTCTTTCTTACAGTTAACTTGGTGGCGATTGTGATCCTGTCCCGAGGAAAGTGCGGACTCTCCAAATGTATCACTCGCTACCTGGTGGGAATGGCGGCGGCCGATCTCCTGGTCGTTATCACTGATGTCATAATGTGGCGCATTGTTGAGATTTATTTCCCAGTTTCATTCTTGACCATTACCCCCGTGTGTCGTCTCATTCTCACCCTGAGTTTTGCGGCCATATCGACCTCTGTCTGGTTCACAGTCGCTTTCACCTTTGATCGATTTGTGGCCATTTGTTGTCAGAAGCTGAAAACAAAATATTGCACCGAGAAAACGGCGGCTGTTGTTATCGGGGTGGTGAGTGCGCTGAGCTGTTTGCTAAACATTCCCTTCTACTTTGCATTTGACCCTGAATATATAATGGACAATGTACCCCGGGGTTGTGCCTGGAAATCGACCCTTTTCACTTCACCCGCATGGGCAGCGTTTGACTTGTTTAATCTTGTGTTTATGCCTTGTCTTCCATTCATTCTGATTTTACTGTTCAATGTTCTCACCGCCAGGCACATTTTAGCGGCCAGTAGAGTCCGCAGGGGACTCCGGGGCCGCAGCAATGGAGAGAATCACAAGGATCCAGAGATGGAGAACCGAAGGAAATCCATCATTTTACTCTTCAGTATATCAGGCAGTTTTATATTGTTATGGAGCACACTCGTTTTTTATTTTATCTCTCCGCATATAACAAACGCCCAGTACTATACGGTCAGTGACATTGAGTCAACCGGATTCATGCTTCAACTTCTCAGTTCCTGCACCAACACGTGTATTTATGCTGTGACCCAGACTAAATTCAGAGAGGAGCTGAAGAACGGGATGAAATACCCACTGAATCTAATTGTTACATTAGTTAAATCATAGAAACGTCTGAAGACTTTCCATCCGAAATTAAATAAAAAGTCAATTAGAGTCAATTAGAGTTTCACGTTTGGCGGTGGCCTAAGACGGGCGGTAGCGGATCGGGCGCCCGTTATTCACCGCGCCTGATTTTACTATCTATTGACATCAATGAGTTCACTAAAGTAACTGATATCAATCGAATACTTTAAATAAATTTGGAAAAAAGCAGACAGGAATTATATTTTACCCGACAAATGTGGTGTTGTGAAATGATACAAGATGTGATTCTGACAAGAAATTATTTGCTGTTATCAGTCTGGAAATAATATGATTTCAATATTAAATGTTTAATCCTGAAATGAATAAAATCAAATCCTCCTTTTCGGTTGATGATTATTTCCCATCACACACACTGCCCGGTGGGATGGACTGAAGGTGAGCTGTCAGGGTCAGACAGCGTCCTGTTCATTGGGACATTTGTTTTGACCAGAACAGAATAATAATGGACCAACACCCGGACCGTTACTAACTGGTAAAATATTAATGTAATTTCAAACTCCAGTGGGGAGTTCCGGAGATCGTTTCCTCTCTGAGCTGCTGTGCAGCAATGTTTACTCACTGCAGGGAGTTTAATGGGACATGAGTCTGGGCCTGGTTACACAGATCAATAAGGAAACCTCCTGATACATTTCTGAGATGATCAGGGGCCGGGAGATTTCTCACGGCCTCAGCAGGCCAAGGGAAAGCTCTCCTGCTCATCCTTACTCCAAAAAATAAAAGTTAAAAATAAACTTCTCAGTGTTCTGGATCACTCAATGCCCATCGATAGGGCGGGTCCTCCACCCATTCGTCACCAAATTTAAATACTGTCCCAGATACGTCATAATACCCTGATTTACATATTACACGTGGCCTGACCCGGAAACAGGTGGGTGTTGCTCCGGCCGCTCTTCTCAGGACCCGACCCACGGTGGTGGAGGCAGGAACTCCAACCTTAAAGGGGCGGTAAGTGACCTGACACCATTTACTCGCCTCTACCACCCCATTTCCGCCAGGCGGGGATAGTTAAAATCGGCCACACTTTTCCTGACCTCCGCCCTAATATCAATCTTCGAAGCCCACAAGTTGGTCCATTGTCTCAAACTGCACCGGTTCACAACACGTGGAGGGAAATTTTCACCATCGCTGGGGGCTGAACTGGTCGAGCGGATCACCCGCCCCTTATAGAACCGGCCCGATTTTAATTTCTGCTCCGTCAGTTTACCGCCCAAGCAGTGAAGGTGAAATTACCCCCTACGCCTCTGACCCCAAGGTTCGACAGGTGTGTGAAAGACATCAGACAGTGTTCGCCAAACACTAACATGAATGTGGGCGAAAATATCGGTGTATTCAGGTAAAAGGTGATAACCCCCCTCCACGGAGACTGCTCTCGGACCTGACGGTATCCACCCCATCGTATTAAAGGAAACAGTTGGGGAAATCAGAGATGCATTAGTTATAATTTCCCAAAGCTCTCTGGACTCAGGAATTGTGCCTTTGGATATACATGTTGAAAATGTCACTCCGTTATTTAAAAAAGGAGGGAGGGAGAAACCAGGACAATACAGACCTGTCATTTTAACGTCGGTTGTGGGGAACTTACTGAAATCTATCATGAGACACAAATTGAGCTGGTCAAAGAGAGTCAACTTGGATTTGTGAAGGGTAGGTCATGTCTGACTAATTTAGCTGGATTTGTTGAGGAAACCAACAAGGTGGACAGGGGAGTGTCTATGGATGTTGTCTATGTGGACTTCCAGAAGGCATTTGATAAGGTTCAGCACAAGAGATTAATAGAATAAATAAAATGCACACAATTGAAAGTGACCTTGTGACATGGGTTGTAATTGATTGGGAGGTCGGAGAAGAGAGTAGGGATAAAGGGAAAGTTCTTTGATTGGTGGGATATGACAAGTGGTGTTCCCAGGGATCTGCACTGGGGCCTCAGCTTTTCACCATATTTATCAATAAATTGGATGAAGGAATAGAGAGTTGTAGATCCAAGTTTCCAGATGACACAAAGTTATGAGGCACAGTAAGTGATGTAGATGGGAGCAGGAAGTTACAAAGGGACAGTTTAAGTGAATGGACAAACTGTGGCAGATGGAGTTCAATGTGGGGAAGAGTGAGATCATTCACTTTGGATGCAAAAAGGAAACATTGGAGTATTTTCTTAAAGTGAGAGATTGGGAACGGTGGAGGAGCAAAGAGATTTGGGTGTCCATGTACACAAATCACTAAAGGCTAGTGCACAGATACAAAAAGCAATCACAGATTAATGGCCTTTATCTCCAGGGCTGGAATACAAAGGGAAGGAAGTGATGCTTCAGTTCGACAGAGTCTTGGTCAGAGCCCTTCTGGAGTACTGATCCTCACCAAGGATATATTGGCCTTGGAGGGGGGACAGTGCAGATTCACCAGAATGATACTCGGGCTGGATAAACTTGGTTTGCATTCACTTGAGTTTAGAAGGTTGAGGGGTGATCTGATCCAGGGATTTAAAATTATAAAGGGGCTCGATAGGGTAGAAATAGAAACTATTTTCTCCAGTGGGGGAATCCAGAACAAGAGGACATAACCTTAAATTTAGAGCTAGGGCGTCTAGGATTGAAATTAGGAAGCTCTTTTTCACACAAGTGTATTGGAAACCTGCTCAGGCTGATTGAAGTGGACCCTGTGATATAATACAATTTTCTGTCCTGTCAGACTTGGACATCTTGTAGATCTATCTTTTGAAAAGGTGAAGGAACTCAGGATTCCACACACTTCATCATAAGTCCTCAAATTAGAAAGAGTGCAGAAAAGATTTACTAGGATGCTACCGGGACTTGATGGTTTGACTTATAGGGAGAGGTTGGATAGACTGAGACGGTTTTCCCTGGAGAGTAGGAGGTTTAGGGGTGATCTTACAGAAGTCTATAAAATAATGAGGGGCATAGATAAGGTAGATAGTCAAAATCTATTCCCAAAGGTAGGGGAGTCTATAACGAGGGCGCATAGATTTAAGGTGAGAGGGGAGAGATACAAAAGGGTCCAGAGGGGCAATTTTTTCACTCAAAGGGTGGTGAGTGTCTGGAACGAGCTGCCAGAGGCAGTAGTAGAGGCGGGTACAAATTTGTCTTTTAAAAAGCATTTGGACAGTTACATGGGTAAGATGGGTATCGAGGGATATGGGCCAAGTGCAGGCAACTGGGACTAGCTTAGTGGTATAAACTGGGCGACATGGACATGTTGGGCCGAAGGGCCTGTTTCCATGTTGCAAACTTCTATGATTCTTATCATCAAGATATGAAGGACTAGAAACACTTTGTTTGAAAGAAAGCTGATTCATTTGACACTTGTACAGAATACTAAACTCCAGCCCAGTTAAAGGGATTATTAACATCAAAAACAAACCCCAACTGTCAGAATGAACACGGTTCAGTCCTGGATGTGATTAACAGCAGCAATAACAGCAGAATCCAACTCCTGGAATCACATGTGATCCCGCTGGTGACTCAGCAGGAGGGATGATCGAGTGAATCCCTTCCCACACACGGAGCAGGTGAACGGCCTTTCCCCAGTGTGAATACGTTGGTGTGTCAGCAGATCACTTTTACTTTTAAAGCTTTTCTCACAGACAGAACATTTAAAAAGACACTTATCAGTGTGAACAAGTTAATGTTCAATGAGGTGGGAAGATTGAGTGAATCACTTCCCACACACGGAGCAGGTGAACGGCCTCTCCCCAGTGTGAGTGCGTTGGTGTGTCAGCAGATCACTTTTTCTTTTAAAGCTCTTCTCACAGACAGAACATTTAAAAAGTCTCTTATCAGTGTAAACAAGTTGATGTTCAATGAGGTGGGATGGCTGAGTGAATCACTTCCCACACACGGAGCAGGTGAACGGCCTCTCTCCAGTGTGTCTGCGTCGATGTGTTTCCAGCCGGGATGAGTAACTGAATCCCCTCCCACAGTCCCCACATTTCCACGGTTTCTCCATGGTGCGGGTGTCCTTCTCTCTCTCCACGTTGGAGATCAGTAGAAGTCTCGTCTGCACAGAGAACACGTGTCTCGTTTCTCCCCACTGTGAATGGTGTGATGTTTTTTTTCAGGCTGTGTAACTGGTGAAAGCTCTTCCCACAGTCAGTGCACTGGAACACTCTCAATCGGGTGTGTGTGTCTCGCTGCTATTCCAGTCACAGTGATGTTTGAAATCTTTTCCCACAGATAGAACAGATCAACATTTGTCCGACATTTTAAGGCCGATAATCTTCAGGTGCTGGTGAATGGAGTCAGATCTTGACGTGATGTTTGGTTTGAGTTTCTCGTCTGCAAATCCGCCCCTTCTAATACCCTGTAAAAGGAGATAACAAAAGTCCTCACTGTGAATACAGGATAGAAATTCAGAACAGGCAATTCTAGTTTCAATAGAACATTCTTCCCGCTCATTCCCCCAAACTGTAAATCCCCGTCCCACACACTCACCCTCCTCCCTCTGCTGAAACCCAAACCCATCGCACCACCTCCAACATTTTTCCTTCTATTTAAGTTTTCTCTCTCTCCTGAAGATCCCGACTGTGACTGGGTTCAGTTCTACACTCAGTGGTTCCCCTCCCTCTCCTCCCCTGAAGGTGCTGACTCTGACTGGGTTCAGTTCTACACTCACTGGTTCCCCTCCCTCTCCTCCCCTGAAGTTGCTGACTCTGGTTGGATTCAGTTCTACACTCACTGATTCCCCTCTCCTCTCCTGAATATGTTGACTCTGACTGTGTGCATATGCTCTGCCCCTCATTTCCACACAATGTCCCTCCCTATAGCTGCCTGTATGCCGTCCATCTGTGATATCTCCCAATTTTGGCGACAGACTCTCCCTGACCAGTCACCATTTCTCCTTCATTTAAAGATTTTCCTTGACCTATCACAATTTCTCCTTCATTTTCAGACACTCCCTGATCAAACACAATTTCTCCTACATTTATAGACGCTCCCTGACACTTCAGCATTTCTCCTTCATTTGCAAACTCTCCCTGACCCGTCAGCATGTCCCTTCATTAATAGACACTCCCTGAGCCATCACTTTTTGTCCTTCAGATATCGACACGACCTGACCTGTCAACAATTCTCCTGCATTTACAGACACTCCCTGACCAATCACCGTTCCTCCTTCATTTGCAGACTCCCCCTGACAGTCACCATTTCGCCTTCATTTACAGACACTCCCGGACCAATCACCGTTCCTCCTTCATTTACAGACACCCCCTGACCAATCACCATTCCTCCTTCATTTACAGACACCCCCTGACCAATCACCATTTCGCCTTCATTTACAGACACCCCCTGACCAATCACCATTTCTCCTTCAGTTACAGACACCCCCTGACCAATCACCATTCCTCCTTCATTTACAGACACCCCCTGACCAATCACCATTCCTGCTTCATTTACAGACACTCCCGGACCAATCACCATTCCTGCTTCATTTACAGGCACTCCCCGACCAATCACCATTCCTTCTTCATTTACAGACACCCCCTGACCAATCACCATTCCTCCTTCATTTACAGACACCCCCTGACCAGTCACCATTTCTCCTTCATTTACAGACACCCCCTGACCAGTCACCATTTCTCCTTCATTTACAGACACCCCCTGACCAGTCACCATTTCGCCTTCATTTACAGACGCTCCCGGACCAATCACCATTCCTCCTTCATTTACAGACTCTCCCTGACCAATCACCATTCCTCCTTCATTTACAGACACCCCCTGACCAGTCACCATTTCTCCTTCATTTGCAGACACCCCCTGACCAGTCACCATTTCGCCTTCATTTACAGACACTCCCGGACCAATCACCATTACTCCTTCATTTACAGACTCTCCCTGACCAGTCACCATTTCGCCTTCATTTACAGACACTCCCTGACCAATCACCATTCCTCCTTCATTTACAGACTCTCCCTGACCAGTCACCATTTCGCCTTCATTTACAGACACTCCCTGACCAATCACCATTCCTCCTTCATTTACAGACACCCCCTGACCAGTCACCATTTCGCCTTCATTTTCAGACATTCTCTGATCAAACACAATTTCTCCTACATTTATAGACGCTCTCTGACCCTTCAGCATTTCTCCTTCATTTACAAACTCTCCCTGACCCGTCAGCATTTCCCTTCATTAATAGACGCTCCCTGACCCATCACTGTTTCTCCTTCAGATATGGACACGACCTGACCTGTCAACAATTCTCCTTCATTTACAGACACTCCCGGACCAGTCAACATTCCTCCTCCATTTACAGACACCCCCTGACCAGTCACGATTTCTCCATCATTTACTGACTCTGCCTCCTGTCACCATTTCTCCCTCCTTTATGGACACTCCGTAACCCGTCACCATTTCGCATTCATTTTTAGACACTCCCTGACCTGTCACCATGTCTTCTCCCATTTATAATATTCCCTTACCAGAAACCATTTCACCTTCATTCATGGACAATCCCTGACCTGTCACCATTTCTCTTTCATTTATAGATATTCCCTGACCCTTCACCGTTTTTCCTTCATGTATAGACACTCCCTTACCAGACACCATGTTTCCTTCATTTACAGACACTCACGAACCAAACAATTTTACCTGGCACTTTACATGATTGTGGGGTTTCTTCTGTATCTGTCAGTCTCTGATACTGTACAAAAGTTTGGTGTTTATTCTGTATTTTTCAGTCTCTGGTACTGTGTGTGAGTATAAGATTCATTCTGTATAAGTCAGTCTCTGATACTGTACATGAGTGTGAGGTTTATTCTGTATCTGTCAGTCTCTGGAACTGTGTGTCAGTGTGGGGTTTATTCTGTAATTGTGTGTCTCTGATACTGTAGATGTGTTTGGGGTTTATTCTGTATCTGTCTGTCTCCGATACTGTGAATCCCAAATTCACACATTCCGTATCTGTCAGTCTCTGGTACTGTATATGAGTGTGGGGTATATTCTGTATCTGTCAGTCTCTGGTACTGTGTGTGAGTGTAGGTTTTATTCTGTATCTGTCTGTCTCTGGTACTGTGTGTGAGTGCAGCTTTCATTCTGTATCTGTCTGTCTCTGGTACTGTGTGTGAGTGTGGGGTTTATTCTGTCTATGTCTGTCTCTGGTACTGTGTGTCAGTGTGGGATTTATTCTGCATCCATCTATCTCCGATACTGTCGATGTGTTTGTTGTTTATTTTGTATTTATCTGTCTCTGGTACAGTATATGAGGTTGGGCTTTATTCTGTATCTGTCAGTCTCTGGTACTGTGTGTGAGTATAAGATTCATTCTGTATAAGTCAGTCTCTGATACTGTACATGAGTGTGAGGTTTATTCTGTATCTGTCAGTCTCTGGAACTGTGTGTCAGTGTGGGGTTTATTCTGTAATTGTGTGTCTCTGATACTGTAGATGTGTTTGGGGTTTATTCTGTATCTGTCTGTCTCCGATACTGTGAATCCCAAATTCACACATTCCGTATCTGTCAGTCTCTGGTACTGTATATGAGTGTGGGGTTTATTCTGTATCTGTCAGTCTCTGGTACTGTGTGTGAGTGTAGGTTTTATTCTGTATCTGTCTGTCTCTGGTACTGTGTGTGAGTGCAGCTTTCATTCTGTATCTGTCTGTCTCTGGTACTGTGTGTGAGTGTGGGGTTTATTCTGTATTTATCAGTCTCTGGTACTGTATATGAGTGTGGAGTTTATTCTGTCTATGTCTGTCTCTGGTACTGTGTGTCAGTGTTGGATTTATTATGCATCCATCTATCTCCGATACTGTCGATGTGTTTGTTGTTTATTTTGTATTTATCTGTCTCTGGTACAGTATATGAGGTTGGGCTTTATTCTGTATCTGTCAGTCTCTGGTACTGTGTGTGAGTATAAGATTCATTCTGTATAAGTCAGTCTCTGATACTGTACATGAGTGTGAGGTTTATTCTGTACCTGTCAGTCTCTGGAACTGTGTGTCAGTGTGGGGTTTATTCTGTAATTGTGTGTCTCTGATACTGTGGATGTGTTTGGGGTTTATTCTGTATCTGTCTGTCTCCGATACTGTGAATCCCAAATTCACACATTCCGTATCTGTCAGTCTCTGGTACTGTATATGAGTGTGGGGTTTATTCTCCATCTGTCAGTCTCTGGTGCTGCATATGAGTGTGGGGTTTATTCTGTATCTGTCAGTCTCTGGTACTGTGTGTGAGTGTAGGATTCATTCTGTGCCTATCAGTCTCTGGTGCTGTGTGTGAGTGTGGGGTTTATTCTGTTTCTGTCAGTCTCAGATACTGTACATGAGTGTGGGGTTTATTCTGCATCTGTCAGTCTCTGGTACTGTGTGAGTGTGGGATTCATTCTGTGCCTGTCAGTCTGTGGTACTGTACGTGTGTGGGGTTTATTCTGTATCAGTCTGTAACGGGTACTGTATGCGAATGTCAGGTTTATTCTGCTTCTGTCTGTCTCTGGTGCTGTATATAAGTGTGGGGTTTATTCTTTACCTGTCTGTATCTGGTACTGTACATGAGTATGGGGTTTATTCTGTATCTGTCTGTCTCTGGTACTGTATGTGAGTGTGGGATTCATTCTGTTTCTGTCTGTCTCTGGTGCTGCATGCAAATGTGGGGTTCATTCTGTATCTGTCAGTCTCTGCTACTGTATATGAGTTTAGGATACATTCTGTATCTGTCAGTCTCAGCTAATTTATCTCAGTCTGGGTTTCATTCTATAATTCAGTCTATGAGACAATGTGCAAGTCTGGATTCATTCTGTATTCTTATTTCAGTTTATATTATTGTATATGAAACTATATCTTTAATACTTTAAAGGCTATGCAGTTTTTTATCAAGTGTTTAATTTGTAAATATTGATACACTTTTGGATTTTCTTTAATCAAACAATGTGTGTGAGTTTTGGAGTAGTATTACATCTTCATCTCTGTATCTCAGTCTGACACTGTGAGATTTTTGGACTGGAATGTAATATATAGCTCAGCCTGCACTAATAGAATTGATAATGTATCTATCAGTCTGTTACTGTATGAGATTTTTGGACTGGTGTGTAACATGTGGCTCAGTACATGCTAATGGAATTGATGTTGTATCTTTGAGTCTGATAAGGTCTGACAGTGTTGGACTGCTATATAATGTTTGGCTCAGTCTGCACTAATGAAATTGATACATTATCTTTCAATCTGACACTAAGATTTTTGGACTGGCATGTTATGTGTAACTCAGTCTGCAGTGATTTGACTTAGTGATTCATTCTGATTCTGTCAGCCTGTGGTACTTTGTGTGAGTGTGGGATTCATTCTATATATGTCAGTCCCTTGTACTGTATCTGAATGAGGTTCATTCTGTTCCTGTCAGTCTCTGGCACCGTGTGTGAATTTGGGATTAATTCCATATCTGTCAGTGTCTGGTGCTGTATGTGAGTGAGACATTCATTCCATTTCCATCAATCTCTGATACTGTATATGAGTGATATATATACTGTATCTGTCAGTCTGTGCTACAGTGTGTGAGTGTGGGATTCGTTCTGTATCTGTCAGTCAGTGGTACATTGTGTGAGTGAGGGATTCATTCTGTATGTCAGTCTCTGGCACTGGATCTGAGTATGAGATTCATTCTTTATCTGTATCTAATTTGTATCTCAGTTTACAGCATGGCGTTCAAACCTGTATCTTTAATACATAAATGTATAACTAATTTTTCCCAGTGTTTAAGTGGTAGATAATTATATACTTTAAAATGTGATGCTGTAGGTTATAATCAGAGAATCACTGCACTTTTTGGCTACGATTAAATCTGCATCAATGTGAACACAATTGTGATTTAGTGTATCTTCCAAACTGATATGGTGACATTTTTGAACTTATATACAATGTGCAGCTCAGTCTGCATCAATGGAATACTGTATATTTCAGTCTGAATCTGTATTGGTCTTTTGTATTGGTGTTTAATATGTAGCTCAGTCTGCACTAATGGAATTGGTACTGTATCGTTCAATCTGACACTGAGATTTGTGGACTGGTCCCTAATTTGTAACTCAGCCTGCACTAATGTAGGTGACTGAGAGATTCATTTTGTATCTCTCAGTCCGTGATACTGTTTGGGATTCATTGTGTATCTTGTCAGTAGTGTGTTTGAGTTTGCGATTCATTCGATATATGCAGTCTCTGATGCTGTGTGAGTGTGGGATTCATACTTTATCTGCCAGTTTCTGGTACATTATGAGAGTGGGGGATTCATTCTCTGTCAACTGTGGTACCATACATGAGTGCGAGATTTATTCTGTATCTGTCTGTAATTATTTTCTCACATTACATTACGGTGTTCAATACTGTAGCTTTAATATCTTCATGTTTAAATAGTTTTTCTCATTTTATTGATAAATATGGATAAACTTTAGGATTTCGTGCTGGAGGTTTTTAATCAGATAATTTGTGTGCTTTTTGGACTACTATTAAATCAATTTTTTTGTGTACTATTGTGAATGATAACATATATTACAAACTGATATAGTGATTTTTGAATTGGTGTATAATATGTAGCTCAGTCTGTTCTATTGTAATTGATACTGTGTCTTTCAGTCTAATATTGAGAGAGATTTTTGGACTGGTATGTAATGTGTATCTCAGTGTGCACTAATAGAATTGATACTGTATCTTTACATCTCATACTATGAGTGTATTATAAACTGGTTTCTAATTTGTTTCTCAGGTTACACTGTCACAGCATTTCTCAGTCTGATACTCTACATGAGTTTTGGACTTGTCTGCAGTTTGTACCTCATGATACATTAATCGAATGGATGCTGCATGTATTACACTCACATGTGTGAGTTGTGGGGTGGTATTCAATTCGAATCTCAGGGTACATTATTGGGATTCATTCTGTGCCTTTCAATCGGGTACCATGTGTGATTTCTATCTGGTATTTAATGTTGCCCTATTGTGAGATTGACACAGTGCCTTTTAATCTGAGAGTGTGATTTTGACTGGGATTTTTGTATTTCCCTGTCAGCGGGACTGAGTTTGGGAGAAATGGAACAGTATCTACTTCACCTGCTCTGTTGGATTGAAAATGTGTCTCTGGAATTTAAGATCAGTGTGGGACTGACTACTTCTGCTGTCTGAGACTGTGGAACTGATGACCTGTCTGTGTCTCTGTGCTCTGTGAGTGATAATGTACTTACTGTGTGTGAGAAGGAGCTGGCTGCACTGTTCCTTGTGCCTCGCGTGGAGGAAACATCACATTTATTCTGGATCCTTCAAGGATTTGCCTGTAGAAAGAAAATTATCTCTTGTTACTCAGGAACAGGTGAGGTAGAAAATACAAAAGTGATCAGTTTGATATCTCTGTTAATGATCATTTTGAATATCCACAAATGAAAACCAGTGATAGAAACAGTGTCAATGTCTGACTCCACTGCAGTACTGCAGCACTCAGCTTCTGCACACCAGGTGTGCTGGACGATTTTAAAACAATTTAGTGACATCCAGACACAACCCAACCCCTGCACTGATCAGTGAATGGGACTACCCGATGGGGCAGGGACCTTTCTACAGGTCAGGTTTCTCAACTCCTCTCCCATGGGACTAACCGTTAACCCGAAACCAAACAACCGCTGTTGAAAATGTGTCCTTCACACTTCTCACTTGATGCCTGCAATAGATACTGCTTGTATAACTCCCCACATCCTGACTGTTCACTGTCCAGTAACAGGGTGAGACTGGAACTAAACCAGGAACATTCACTACTGGTTTGGGGAGAGAAAGCAGCAATGATTTTAAATATCAGGTTCTTCCCATTCTCTCTCCCTTACCCTGGACACACCCTGGACACACACAGCCCGAGAATGACCTCTCCCTTCCCCCGCTCACTCCGTGTTCCGGGACGAGTTCCTGATCCACTCCGCCTCTTACAAACAGCCCCCGGACTCCCCCTGACCTTCCCCCGGACTCAATGCCGATCTCTGAGCCCATCTGCGGACACGGTCCCGAAGCGATGAGCTGCTGTAACGAGGCTGCTCTTTGCTCCCTTCCCCCGGGGGCCGTGATCTCTCCATTCCCGGCTGTTTTAAACCATCTTCTTCCGCTCACTGAGGGAATGGCGCCCACAGGCCGAGCTGGGGGAGGGGAGCGCGCATGCGCTCTTCTGCTCACCAACACCCAGCGCTGGGGGCGGGGCTGAGTCACGCATGCGCAGATATCTGGTTTAATTCCCAATACAAAAATCGATGGAAACTTTCCCCAATTGGAATTTTTCCGAGTCTGAGCAAAGGAAGTGGGTCTGGGGGAAAGGTCAGAGGGAATGGGGTCCACAGGCAGTGCAGGAACAGGCACCAGAATGGGAAACAGATGGGATTCCACCAGTGCCTAACGCTGGAATCCAGACTGACTTTACAATCTCTAACTATTAAACTAGATGTTTCCATCCCTGCTGTTTCTCTCGGTATCTTTTGATGGAACAGAGTCTTCCAGAGATAAAGTGGGCGGCTCTGAAATGAGCCAATTGGTTCTGTTCATTCTTGGTCCCTTTACTGATAAAGAAAATTGTGACTCCGGAACGGGAGGCCGGATTCCTCGAACCAATCCTGGAGAAACATGGGAGGAAAGTGGGAGTCGGTGTATTTGCTGGGACCGTGTAGAATTAATATCTGACGGCTACAGTCCCAGTTTATTTCAATCGGAGTGAAACTCTCGGTCACTGAGAGAAATACAGAAGGGCCCTGAGCTGCAAAATTTCAGAGGGTACAACATGCAAGAGAGGGTTAAATGCGTGACACTGTCCCTGAGAGTGGGATTAATAATGTGTCTGTCTCTGAAATAATATCAGTGAGAGATGAGACTGCATCTTCTGTCACTCCAGCTTGGAATGGCAATTGGAATGGAGAATTTTCCAATTTGTTGCTGGGTGAAAACGGGACATTGCAGGTCAGTTTCTCTCTCTCTTTTGTACAACATATGAAGGTGGAATACTGCTGCTGAGCGTGATACAGAGACACTGATGGGAAGCGTATGGCTGATACTCTGCCTGTCTGTATCTCTCTGGCGCTGTACACGAAGGTGGGATACTGTTTGCTGAGTGTGAAACGGACACACTGAGAGGAAGTGTGAGAATGATACTTTGTCTGTGTGCCTGTCTCTGTCTGTCTCTTTATCTGTCCGTCTGTATTTCTCTATCTCTAGCGCTGTACATGAAAGCGGGATAGTGTTATTGAACGTAATATGAACACCCTGTTGGAAGGTAAAGATTGATTCTGTGTCTGTGAACAGACCTCCGGTGCTGTTGGTGAGACGGTCACTGTCCCTTCTATTCTGTATGAGCCGGTCTGACGGTGCATTTATCAGTCTCCAGTAGAGTAAGGAAAGGTGGAGAGAAACAGCCTGTAACTGTCTGACACTGGACTGCCGATGAATGTTGAATTTATTCAGTAACTGGCCGTCTCTGGGTGTTTAGAATGGGACGGATGGGACACCAGTTACTATTGTCTGTCAGTCAGTTTTGGAGGAGGGAGAGAAAGACAGAGAGACTGGAGGAGCCCAGAGCGGATTATTTGTATTATCGCCTCAACCAAACATATTTCTGTGTGCAGACAATGTAATAATGTAAAACCAGATATGGATAATCACAACCACAGCTGTGATTGACTCCTGTCCCTGAAACTGGGGACCAGACACTGTGAGGAGCGCCGGCCTCAGAGTGTTTAACAGTTACTGAGCTGGGAAACTACAACTAACCCCCGAGAATCTGCAGCACAGGCCGAGCGGGGAGGAAAGCCTGTCCCGGGAATTGTCAATCTGGCGAACAGTTTGTCCTGTGAATGTGAAGATGTGAACATTGTGTCAGAGAGAGTGTGTTAAAGGGGCGGGCGGGTTAGATTAATGTCACTGTGTTTGTGTGGCCGGTCTCATCGCCGGATTTCCAAGTCTATTTTGAGTAAAATTTTGAAAAAATCCCTGTCAAAGGATCGCCCTCCTCCCCTGCCGAGCTCCGAAGTGGAAATTTAAGGTAAAGTTTCAGATCAATTCAAGATTTAAGCCGAAAAACGGAGATCATGTCAGCGATCGGGTGAGAGAGCGCGATCAGTGCAGCAATGAAACGGGTTTAAATCGAAACTGATGCTTTTAATTCCGGTGAAAGTTTATCGACAGCAAACATACCGGTGTTAGAGATGGGAAGGGGCTAGTCTGGGGCTCTGGAGTGCCCGATTTGAATTGGAATCGGGGAGTTTAAGAGGAGAGAGAAACACAGAGAGGCTGGAGGGGCCGGGAGCTGACAGCAGGATGTCTCCGCCCCGTCCGCTCTGTGCCTTTAAGTTGCTCTGTGCCGCCGCCTCGCGTTTCATTTCTGACCCAGCTCTGACTGTCAGAGAGATTTTCGACAGAGTCCCGGACATGACAGACACTGCAGCCGCAGAAGCGGCTCCTCCTGCCGCCGCCGCTCCACCCAAGGTTCCCAAGAAGAAGAAGGCGGTTCCCCGACCCAAGACCACCGGTCCCCCGTTGGGAGAACAGATCCTCAAGATTGTGGGGGATTGCAAGCATCGCAAGGGGATATCCCTGGCCGCGATAAAGAAGGTTCTGGCTACCAAAGGCCTGGATGTGGAGAAGCTCCGGTCCCAGATCAAATTAAATATCAAGAGAAATGTGGAAAAAGGCTCCCTGGTGCAGATCAAGGGCACGGGCGCCTCGGGCTCCTTCAGAGTCGCTAAGAAGGAAACCCAGGCAAAAGTGGTAAAGAAGGTGAAGAAACAAGTGACCAAGAAATCTCCCGGAAAGAAACCAGCGGCCAAAAAAACAGCGGTCAAGAAATTAACGGCCAAGAAACCAGCGGTCAAGAAATCGACCACGAAAAAGGCGGCGAAATCACCAATTAAGAAGAAAGCGGCGGCGAAGAAGCCCAAGACCCCCAAGACAGTGAAGGCGAAGAAGGTGGAAAAACCGAGGGCCAAGCCCAAGCCGAAGTCAGCAAAGCCTAAGAAAGCAGCGGGCAAAAAGAAGTAAAAAAATCAAGTGCAACTTGTGACCATCTGAACCCAACGGCTCTTCTCAGAGCCACCCACGTCTCTCAGAAAAGAGCTGATCCCGGAATCAGATGATTCCTGTCCCGGGGCCGGGCTCAGATTTCAGATATAAATCATTTCAAATAAACCCAGGGTCCTGGTGACTCGCTGACATTCGCTATCCCCCGCCCCACCCCCACTGTCTGAAATAAAATAGAGAGAATGGGATGTCCGGGCCGGGCCTCACTGGAACTGGCGTGTGTTCGGCTCCAGTCCCAGTTCATTTTTTCTCACAGATTCAGGGCGCGAGTCTGTGACAGGGTAAAACTGGCGGAGATCCGCCGCTATCACAATTTAAACCCCAACACATGAGATTCTCCAAATCAGCTGGAATGAAGTGTTTGTAAACTGCTGAACCCGTCTGGGAGGGGATGTGTGGGGAGATCGAATCGGGTCTGGGACTGAAATGGAAGGAGGCGGGTTGACTTGTTAGAGAAGGGACTGTATTTCGGCAGGAATATTACTGACTGTTAATTGTAACGGGGCTTATTTAAAAGCTCCGGGTTTCTGGGAATCCTTGAATATGAAGCCCGAGTCTGTAAGGGTTTGTGCGGAGCGCTGTGTTTCGGTTCTATTATCGAGAAACGGTTTGAAATTGGCGGGTGGAGAAAGCTGGAGGTGGAGCTGGAAGATCAGAGGCCGCTCTCCGCTCTGTCCGTCACTCTGACTCTCTCCTCCCCTCCCTGTTTAATATCTCACTCTGTCTCCTCCCTTCCCTGTTTAATATCTCACTCTGTCTCCTCCCCTCTCTGTTTAATATCTCACTCTGTCTCCTCCCCTCTCTGTTTAATATCTCACTCTGTCTCCTCCCCTCTCTGTTTAATATCTCACTCTGTCTCCTCCCCTCCCTGTGTCTGTTTCAGTCAGGATGTGGAGATGCCGGTGATGGACTGGGGTTGACAATTGTAAACAATTTTACAACACCAAGGGTCAGTCAGGTCGGGGCAGGCTGCATAAAAGCGGAAGCAGCAGAAGTTCGTTTTTCATTCAGCAGCGATTTGAGTGAAGAATCATCATGTCTGGCAGAGGTAAAGGAGGCAAAGGACTGGGCAAAGGCGGAGCAAAGCGACACCGGAAAGTGCTTCGTGATAACATCCAGGGGATCACCAAACCAGCCATCCGCCGCCTGGCTCGCCGTGGCGGTGTCAAGCGGATCTCGGGTCTAATCTACGAGGAAACCCGCGGGGTGCTGAAGGTTTTCCTGGAGAATGTGATCAGGGACGCGGTCACCTACACTGAACACGCCAAGCGCAAGACGGTCACTGCCATGGATGTGGTGTACGCTCTGAAACGGCAGGGCCGCACTCTCTATGGATTCGGCGGCTGAACAACTCGACCCTTTCAAACCGGACACAAAACAAAGGCTCTTCTAAGAGCCACCCACCGCCTCACAGAGAGAGCACTGACCTGGGAACGGGAAGAGGAAAGATCTCGGGGTGGGGAATCAGTTTCCGATATTTAATTAGTATGGGGAGATTCCCCAACACTCGGTACAGGGAGATCAGAAACAACGGCCGGGGTTCTCGGCCATCCCGAGAGAAGGAGCGGAATTCCCGCTTTCACGGTATAAATGAACAGGCGGTGATACAGACTCTTTCCCCAGACATTACATTCTCCGCTCAGAGTAAAATCCCGCCTCACTCCCTCTCCCGCTGTGTCCTCTCTGCTCGGTCTTTATTTCCTGCCCTCATTCAATTATCAGTTCGATATGAAGTTTCTGTTTGAGGAGCGGTTCACCGGGCCGGAACTGGCGGGATTTTTGAAATTGAAGCTGGACTTTGTCCCGTTACGGAAAGCAATGACTGGGGCTTTATTCCCGCCCGTTTACAGACAGATCAGAGAATGAACCGGAATGTGAAACAGCCTGAGATTTGAGATGAGTAGGAAATAATGGAGATTATAAAGAGAGGGATTCTTAAACTGATGGAGGGAAATGAGATTTTCTTGAAACTGTTATTTGATGTTCTGAAATTGGCGGGCTTTTTGAAATTGATGATTAATTTCAGCTCAGCCAATTGGGGCCCAATATCTCCCGCCGTTTCGGTCTGACTGTCAGAGCTCGGTACAAACCTGCGAATCACAGTCCCGGGACGGTCACTCCCTGATAGGGTGTTGGACGTCAGCAAATCACAGGCCAGGGGCGGATCCCCTTAGACACTTTATAAGGCGGCCCCAGAGCGCACTCCGTATTAACAGTCTTTGTGTCTCAGGTTGTGTTGAGATCTGTTCAGAAAATGGCCAGGACCAAGCAGACAGCGCGTAAATCGACCGGCGGGAAAGCTCCTCGCAAACAGTTGGCTACCAAAGCGGCCAGGAAGAGCGCTCCAGCCACGGGCGGAGTCAAGAAGCCTCATCGCTACAGACCCGGCACTGTGGCTCTGAGGGAGATCCGCCGCTATCAGAAATCCACCGAGCTGCTGATCCGCAAACTGCCCTTCCAGCGCCTGGTGCGAGAGATCGCTCAGGACTTCAAGACAGACCTGCGCTTCCAGAGCTCGGCCGTCATGGCCCTGCAGGAGGCCAGCGAGGCTTACCTGGTGGGGCTGTTTGAGGACACCAACCTGTGCGCCATCCACGCCAAGCGAGTCACCATCATGCCCAAAGACATCCAGCTGGCCCGCCGCATCCGCGGGGAGCGCGCCTAAACCCGACCCGGCTTCAGCACCAAGTGCAACAAAGGCTCTTTTCAGAGCCACCAAATCGGCGATGGAAAGAGCTGTGATCTCCTGGGTTGAAATGGTGCGATAGTGCAGGTAAAAATATACTAAAACGGGAAATTCATGAAGGGAGGGAGCGGATGTCAGGCGGGCACGACTCGTATTTGTAAACTGTTCATATCGCCCGTTATAACACCAGAGAGAGTTCGGAGTAGAGCTGATCTGTGAAGTTTCGGGCAGGTAAAGTAGCAGTGTTCAATTTACACAAACAGACAAGGGTGACAATTCCAGACTAACCAACAGCAGGAATTTGAAACGGACACAGTTTAATTTTCACACATCACACCCAGGATTGGAGGGAGGTGAATTCCACTCATACAGCGCAGACTGAGTCCCATCATCACTTCCAGTGCCACATTTGAACAGGGAAAGTGCTGGCAAACAGGTACAGAAAGATCTGATTTCGATCCTACTCTTTCACATCAGGTATCCACATCCCCAGTGTCAATTTAACTGGGACATATGCACAGGGAGAGGCTCGGGCACTCGTGCAAAGTATAATAAATGCAAGTTCTCATTTCCGATATAGTATCAGCTTGGCTCTGTTGGAAATATTTTAACCTCTAAAGAACCAGACTCGGATCAAATGAAGTTTGTCTATTATCCCTCTCCAGCTGTCGAATCAGTGTAAAACTTAGTGTCACATTCACTGCGGTACTCGTCACTGACACAGGAACAGACTGCCAGGGACAGAATAAATCCCTCTCACAGCCAATAACGGATACATTTCATTCACTGATTCAGCAATCGCTGACACAATAATCAACACATCCGTCACCTTCTGGCGGACAAGTCTGGGAAATGGAAGTCAGACCGAGTAAGTGTTGTGGGAGGATGAGACTGTAAATCACACTTACAATAATGGCCGGAACACAATAGAGTGCCTCTTGTTGCCGATGATCAAACTGACCTGGTATTTCTGTATCCCACCCGCCCAGTTTAATGAACTGATTATTTTGTGTCTCATTTCCGATACAATCTGCAAATTTCAAACTATTGGAGGTTGGCGACATCTACTGTCCGGAAGCGAGTACTGCAACAGATCATTTGTATTTAAGAAGATATCGTTAGTTTCTAACTAATGGAAGGCAGTTAGATCTAGAATCGGAATCAAGGAACGTAAAATCACCAGAACTGAAACAGATTGTTTATTTTTAAATTAATTTCCAACTCCGTTCATAGAGTAACCAGCCCTTTCATCGATACAGTGGGTGGCTCTGAAAAGAGCCTTTGGGTTATCAGATTAAATCTTGGCCGCTTTATTTGCTCTTGGAGCTCACAGTGCTGGTTTTCTTCGGCAGCAGCACGGCCTGGATATTAGGCAGCACCCCGCCCTGAGCGATGGTCACACGTCCCAGCAGCTTGTTGAGCTCCTCGTCGTTGCGGATGGCCAGCTGCAGGTGTCTGGGGATGATGCGGGTCTTCTTGTTGTCCCGGGCCGCGTTGCCGGCCAGCTCGAGGATTTCAGCCGTCAGATACTCGAGCACAGCAGCCAGATAGACCGGGGCTCCGGCACCCACACGTTCAGCGTAGTTCC
Organism: Heptranchias perlo; assembly: GCF_035084215.1. Lineage (NCBI taxonomy): Eukaryota > Metazoa > Chordata > Chondrichthyes > Hexanchiformes > Hexanchidae > Heptranchias > Heptranchias perlo. The sequence continues at coordinate 2,725,911 of NW_027139623.1, read as the reverse complement.
CCTTTCGCAGGAGCCTGTGAACACGGCCCACAGGGAACTGCAGTCCGGCCCGGGATGAGCGAGACTTGGCCTTGGCCCGAGCTTTACCGCCGGTTTTTCCTCTTCCAGACATTTCCACAATCTCACAAACACTTCACAAAGAATGAAGAAATCCTCCCGCACTCGCCCTTCTTATACCCTCTGGAGGAGTGCAGTGGGGGCACTTGTGATTGGTTCATCTGTTCTCAAACTCATTGGTTCAATGAACAGCCCAATCACCAATCAATAGCCGGCAATGAGAAAAGGGCGGAAAAAACCGAACTGAACCGTTTTTTCAAATTTGAAAAGCCCGCCAATATATTTGTAACACAAGAAGCGGATTTAGTTAATAATGTCGCGTAAAGACAAAGATTTAAAAATCTCTCTCCTTTTACTCTTTATTCCACATTTCCCGTCACAACATCCAGAATCTTTTACAATCCGGTTAAAATCCCGCTTCATTCACCGTTCGCTTTTAATCGGGCGGGAATAAAGTCCCATTTTGTAACGGGACAGATTCCAGCTCAATCTTTGTAAAAGTAACAAACCACAGATTGTGGATTGATCCCTGTTCACAGGAGCTGCAGCGCGATCGAAACCGGAGCCGAGACTCCTGGTGTAAGAAGTCGAACAGTGACAGAGCCTTTAGACTATTCTGGACTCGGTGTGAAGTCCCTTTCAGTGTTGCTGCTTTACAAAGGATTGCGGTTCTGAAAGTGATATTCCCGAAAAATGAACAAAGAAACGTAAAAAGGAGAAAGAAATGACTGAAATCTAATCCACCGCCTTAAAACGGCTCTGAAGGGACAGATGCGGGGAAGGGGCGGAATATGAACGGGAATGAGAGGATCAGGGACACGTTTTTGTTTATTGGGACTAAATAAAAAAGCGCCACACAGATTATACCGGGCAGTGATTATGAGAGTCTTCCAGATTTCAAGAGAAATTAGAAAAGCACATGAGTTATAGAGACAGTTAGTATCAAACTATCTACAGTAAAATGATTCCATACAGAGGTGTCGGTACAGCGTCTTCAGAGAGACTGTGGGTGGCTCTTAAAAGAGCCTTTGTGTTTAGGTTTTTTTTCAGTACATTGTTGAGTTTTACTTGGAGCTGGTGTACTTGGTCACCGCCTTTGTCCCTTCCGACACGGCGTGCTTGGCCAGTTCTCCGGGCAGCAGCAGGCGCACGGCGGTCTGGATCTCCCGGGAACTGATGGTCGCCCGCTTGTTGTAATGAGCCAGGCGGGAAGCCTCACCGGCGATGCGCTCGAAAATATCGTTCACAAAGGAGTTCATGATGCTCATGGCCTTGGAGGAGATGCCGGTGTCGGGGTGAACCTGCTTCATCACTTTGTAGACGTAGATGGAGTAACTCTCCTTCCTCGACTTTCTCCGCTTCTTGCCGCCCTTGGCTGGTGCTTTACTCAAGGTTTTCTTGGCGCCCTTCTTGGGAGCTGCTTTCTTGTCCTCAGGCATTTTCAAACTCAATTTCAGACCCAGAAATGACCCAAATCCGCTCCGAGCTCGGATTAAATAGGCAGCCCCACAGCCCTATGGTAATGAGGGATGGGGGAAGGCAATGATTGTGATTGGACGATTGGGCGTGAGGACACAAAACATTTACTTTCACTCTCTGATTGGTTTCATCAGATATCCAATCAGATTTGATACCTGCCACCAATCACAAACACGCTCACACTGCACATTGTCCGGTTTCAGCAATTTGTTCCGAACTGTTGCAGTTCTGCTTCCGGCCAGTAGATGTCCCCAAACCCCGGGTCATTGAAGTTTACAGATGAGAGAGGGACAGAAGATAAACTCATTCCTCACATTATATTGCACGGGTGGGATTTATAAAAACTCGGAATGGAGGCGAGTTGCATTTTGTTAGATCAAACGTCAGTTGTAATGCTGTGTTAAATTCTTGTGATTAATTTAGGGGTCCTTGTCTATACCGCTGAAGACTGCGACAAAAAAGAAGTCTTTAATAAGCTTGCTGAAAGGCCGTGTAAATGGTCATTGAATTTCCATATAGAAAGGTGTGAGGTGGTGCATTTTGCTCGGGGGAATAAGGAGGCCAAATACTGCTTGGAAAATAAGAGTCAAAATAGGGTAGAAGAGCAAAGGGATTTAGGGGTACAGATTGACAAATCATTAAAAGTAGCAACACAGGTTGATGAGGCCACAGAAAGCAAACACAGCACTGGCGTTTATTTCTAGAGGAATAGAATTGAAAAGCAGATAAGTTATGTTGAACTGTAATTTAAACTGTCAAACCTTCTGCCAAACTGTTAAACCTTCCCTTTCTGAAATCCGTGCTGACTTTTCTTTATTATATTTTCGGTTTCGAGATGTTTTTCTATTGCATCATTGAGTAAAATATTCCATGATCACTCCTACCACCGACCTTTAGTTCCCTGGACTTGTTCTATCTCCTGTTTTAAAATATAAGAATCACATTAACTGTCATCCAGTCCTCTGGCACTATTCCTTTTTGTGATGATTTTTTCTATATATGTAACAGTGCCTCTGCTATCTCTTCCCTAGCTTCTTATAATATGCACGGATGCAACCTATCTGGACCAGTTTCACCACCCTTTCTAACTTAAATGTCTTGATATCTTTATTGACCCCTTCCTCTAATATCATATTCACCCTGTTAATCTCTCGGGTAAATACTGAGGCAAAATAATAATTCAATGTTTCTGCCGTTGCTGACCTTATCTGTGAGTTTATCTTGTGAATCCCTAAGTGGCACTCAGATATTCTGATTTTCCTTCTGTTATTTTTGTGTCTGTGGAATAATTTAATATTTCATTTTATATTCCTTGATAATTTGATTTCCTGGTTCCTGTTTGCTTCCCTAATTGTTTTTGTGACTTCTTCCTAACCTCTTCCTTTTCGCTTTTGCCATCCTCTTATTTAATATCTATGAATGAGAAATTCCACCAGCTTGTTGTGTCTGTTCAGGGGCTGATGTTTGGGAAATATTTATTGTCTATGATTAAAGTGCGAGAAAGACAAAAGGGAGCAATTCAGTCCGAAACTCCACAGAAACAATCCCTATGAGTGAAATAAGGCGCTATAATGTTGAGTAGAGCTGCCTTTCAAGCAGTTAATTCCAACAGGTTTGAATCCCAGCACGCTGAATTCAGAAACACCAAGACTGGAACCGAATTGGATGATGTTCAGAGGGATAGTGTTTCCAAAACACAAACGGGTCTAATTTATATACAAATACATTTATAATTCATTTATTTCCCACATAACGTTGAATTTAACTGTTCCTTTGTATTATTATTTCCCCTGATCTGTACAGTGGATACGGGACACAATTGCCCGGATTCAGTGAAATGAATTGATTTTATGAAGTCTTTCCCTCTGCTGATTCCCGTTCCTTATTTAAATTATGTCGGATTAACCTTTCTCATCGATTGAAGGGTCATTGTCCTGAACCGTTAACCCGAGCTTCCCTTCTCCAAAGATGCTGCCGGACCTGCTGAGTCCAGCATTTTCGGTTTTAATTTTTTCTATACTTTATCCCTTTCACTTTTGACGGTCGCCACTGAAACTTCCAGATTTGCGCTCAGTTTTTATTTGTGTTTCAGTTCGGTTTATTTGAATTAATATAAATCCTGTCCTGAGAAATCAGACAGAAATATTGCGCTATGCAGAGTGAAATATAATGGGGCAACTTTCGAATAAGAACATAAGAACATAAGAAATTGGAGCAGGAGTAGGCCAATCGGCCCCTCGAGCCTGCTCCGCCATTCAATAAGATCATGGCTGATCTGATCCCAACCACAAATCTAAAGAACACAAGAAGTCGGAGCAGGACCCGGCCACACAGCCCCTGGGCCCTCTCCTCCACCCACAGGGCATTGACCGATCCGAACTCAGCTTCATGTCCAATTTCCTGCCCGCTCCCCATAACCCCTAATTCCCTTTACTTCTAGGAAACTGTCTATTTCTGTTTTAAATTTATCTAATGATGTACCTTCCACAGCTTCCTGGGGCAGCAAATTCCACAGACCTACCACCCTCTGAGTGAAGAAGTTTCTCCTCATCTCAGTTTTGAAAGAGCAGCCCCTTATTCTAAGATTATGCCCCCTAGTTCTAGTTTCACCCATCTTTGGGAACATCCTTACTGCATCCACCCGATCAAGCCCCTTCACAATCTTATATGTTTCAATAAGATCGCCTCTCATTCTTCTGAACTCCAATGAGTAGAGTCCCAATCTACTCAACCTCTCCTCATATGTCCGCCCCCTCATCCCCGGGATTAACCGAGTGAACCTTCTTTGTACTGCCTCGAGAGCAAGTATGTCTTTTCTTAAGTATGGAGACCAAAACTGTATGCAGTATTCCAGGTGCGGTCTCACCAATACCTTATATAACTGCAGCAATACCTCCTTGTTTTTATATTCTATCCCCCTAGCAATAAAAGCCAACATTCCGTTGGCTTTCTTGATCACCTGCTGCACCTGCATACCAACTTTTTGATTTTCTTGCACTAGGACCCCCAGATCCCTTTGTACTGCAGTACTTTCCAGTCTCTCGCCATTAAGAAAATAACTTGCTCTCTGATTTTTCCTGCCAAAGTGCATAACCTCACATTTTCCAATATTATATTGCATCTGCCAAATCTCCGCCCACTCACCCAGCCTGTCTATATCCCCTTGCAGGTTTTTTATGTCCTCCTCACTCTCTACTTTCCCTCCCATCTTTGTATCATCTGCAAATTTTGATATGTTGCACTCGGTCCCCTCCTCCAAATCGTTAATATAGATTGTAAAGAGTTGGGGACCCAGCACCGACCCCTGTGGAACACCACTGGTTACTGGTTGCCAGTCCGAAAATGAACCATTTATCCCAACTCTCTGCTTCCTGTTCGATAACCAATCCTCCACCCATGCCAGAATATTACCCCCAATCCCGTGATTTTTTATCTTAAGTAATAATCTTTTATGTGGCACCTTGTCGAATGCCTTCTGGAAGTCTAAATACACTATGTCCACTGGTTCCCCTTTATCCACCCTATACGTTATATCCTCGAAGAACTCAAGCAAATTTGTCAGACATGACTTCCCCTTCATAAAGCCATGCTGACTTTGTCCTATTAAATTATGCTTATCTAAATGTTCCGTTACTGTCTCCTTAATAATAGACTCCAAAATTTTACCCACCACAGATGTTAAGCTAACTGGCCTATAATTTCCAGCCTTCTGCCTACTACCCTTTTTAAATAACGGTGTTACATTAGCAGTTTTCCAATCTGCCGGGACCTCTCCTGAGTCCAGGGAATTTTGGAAAACTATCACCAAAGCATCCACAATCCCTACTGCCACTTCCCTCAAGACCCTAGGATGGAAGCCATCAGGTCCAGGGGATTTATCCGCCTTGAGTCCCATTATTTTACTGAGTACCATCTCCTGAGTGATTTTAATCGTATTTAGCTCCTCCCCCCCGAGAGTCCCCTGTTTGTCCAGTGTTGGGATATTCTTAGTGTCCTCTACTGTAAAGACTGAAACAAAATATTTGTTCAGCATTTTTGCCATCTCCATGTTTCCCACCATTAATTTCCCGGTCTCATCCTCTAAGGGACCTATGTTTGCCTTAGCCACCCTTTTTCTTTTTATATAACTATAGAAACTCTTGCTATCTGTTTTTATATTTTTTGCTAATTTCTTTTCATAATCTAACTTCCCTTTCTTAATCAATCCTTTAGTTACTTTTTGCTGTCTTTTGAAGAATTCCCAATCTTCTATCCTCCCACTAAGTTTGGCTACCTTATATGTCCTTGTTTTTAGTCGGATACTATCCTTGATTTCTTTACTTAGCCACGGATGGCTGTCATTTCTTTTACACCCTTTTTTCCTCAGTGGAATATATTTATTTTGAAAGTTGTAAAATAACTCCCTAAATGAACACCACTGCTCATGTACCGTCTTACCCTTTAATCTATTTTCCCAGTCCACTTTAATCAATTCCGCTCTCATACCATCATAGTCTCCTTTATTCAAGCTCAGTACGCTTGTTTGAGAATCAACCTTCTCACCCTCTAATTGGATATGGAATTCAACCATGTTGTGGTCGCTCGTTCCAAGGGGATCCTTAACTAGGACATTATTAATTAATCCTGACTCATTACACAGGACCAGGTCCAAGGTTGCCTGCCCCCTTGTAGGATCAGTTACGTACTGCTCAAGAAATCCATCCCTGATGCACTCGATGAACTCGTCCTCAAGGCTGCTCTGCCCAATTTGATTTGTCCAGTTAATATGATAATTAAAATCCCCCATAATTATGGCTGTTCCCTTATTACATGCCCCGACTATTTCCTGATTAATACTTCTTCCAGCAGAGTTGCAACTATTAGGAGGCCTATATACTACGCCCACTAATGTTTTTTTCCCCTTATTATTCCTTATCTCCACCCAAACTGTTTCATTATCTTGATGCTTTGTCCCAATATCATTTCTCTGTATTACAGTGATTCCTTCCTTTATTAACATAGCCACCTCGCCTCCCCTTCCTTCCTGCCTGTCCTTCCTGATTGTTAAATACCCTGGCATATTTAATTCCCAGTCGTTGTCACCCTGCAGCCATGTTTCTGTAATGGCCACAAGATCATACCCATACGTAGTTATTTGTGCCGTTAACTCGTCCATTTTATTACGAATGCTACGTGCATTCAGATAAAGAACTTTCAAATCTGTTTTGTGACGCTTAGTTCCTGCTTTTTCCTTTTTTAACACTTTACCTATTACTCCATACCTTCTGTCCCTTCCTGTTACGCTTTCCTCTCTCTCCCTGCTCAGGTTCCCAACCCCCTGCCACTTTAGTTTAAACCCTCCCCAACAGCACTAGCAAACACTCCTCCTAGGACAGCGGTCCCGGCCCTGCCCAGGTGCAGACCATCCGGTTTGTACTGGTCCCACCTCCCCCAGAACCGTTTCCAGTGTCCCAGGAATTTGAATCCCTCCCCCTTGCACCATTCCTCTAGCCACGTATTCATTTGAAATATCCTCCTATTTCTACTCTGACTAGCACGTGGCACTGGCAGCAATCCTGAGATTACTACCTTTGAGGTCCTATTTTTTAATTTACCTCCTAACTCCCTATATTCTGCTTTTAGGACCTCATCCCCTTTTTTACCTATATCGTTGGTGCCTATGTGCACCACGACAGCTGGCTGTTCGCCCTCCCCCTCCAAAATGTTCTGTAGCCGCTCCGAGACATCCTTGATCCTTGCACCAGGGAGGCAACACACCATCCTGGAGTCTCGGTTGTGGCCGCAGAAACGCCTGTCTATTCCCCTTACAATTGAGTCCCCTATCACTATAGCTCTGCCACTCTTTTTCCTCCCAGCCTGTGCAGCAGAGCTACCCGTGGTGCCAGGAAGTTGGCTGCTGCTGCCTTCCCCTGATAAGTCATCCCCCCCAACAGCATCCAAAGTGGCATATCTGTTTGAGAGGGGGATGGCCACAGGGGACCCCTGCACTACCTGCCTGCACCTCTTACTCTTCCTGGTGGTCACCCATTCACTTCCTGCCTGTATACCCTTTACCTGCGGTGTGACCAACTCGCTAAACGTGCTATCCACGAGTTTCTCTGCATCGCGGATGCTCCACAGTGAGTCCACCCGCAGCTCCAGCTCCGAGATACGATCGGTCAGTAGCTGCAGGTGGACACACTTCCCGCACACATGGTCGGCAGGGACACTGGTAGTGTCCATGACTTCCCACATCTTGCAGGAGGAGCATATCACGGGTGCGAGGTCTGCTGCCATGACTTGCCTTAGCTTAGTTACCCCTTTTAAATTACGTTGAATCAATTGTCTAATTTTTCACTGACAAAATATGAAAAAATAAGAGTGTTGAAGTTACAGAGAGAAACTATTTCCGCACATTGCACATTGTCCTGAATCTGCAACAACGACAGATAATGTGAATTTGTTCCACTCTGTTACAGTTCTCACTTATGGCCAGTAGATGTCAGTCAGTATGTGAGTGTGATATTCATTCTGTATCTGTCAGTCTCCAGTCCAATCTGTGAGTGTGGGATTCATTCTGTATCTGTCAATCTCTGGTACTGTCTGTGAGTGTGGGATTCATTCTCTATTTGACAGTCTGAGGTACTGTGTGTGAGTGTGGGATTCATTCTGTCTCTGTCAGTCACTGGTACTGCGTGTGAGTGTGGGATTCATTCTGTATCTGTCAGTCTCTGGTGCCATCTGCGAGTGTGGGATTCATTCTGTATCTATCACTCTCTGGTACTGTGTGTGAGTGTGGGATTCATTCTCAATCTGTCAGTCTCTGGTACTGTATGTGAGTGTGAAATTCATTCTATATCTGTCAGTCTCTGGTACTGTATGTGATTGTGGGATTCATTCTGTATTTGTCAGTCTCTGGTACTGTGTGTGAGTTTGGGATTCATTCTCTATCTGTCAGTCTCTGGTACTGTATGTGAGTGTGAGATTCATTCTGTATCTGTCAGTCTCTGGTCCTGTGTGTGAGTGTGGGATTCATTCTGTATCAGTCAGTCCCTGGTACTGTGTGTGAGTGTGGGATTCATTCTGCATCTCTCAGTCTCTGGTACTGTGTGTGAGTGTGGGATTCATTCTATATCTGTCAGTCTCTGTTACTGTGTGTGAGTGTGGGATTCATTCTGTATCTGTCAGTCTCTGGTACTGTGTGTGAGTGTGAGATTCATTCTGTATTTGTCAATCTCTGGTTCTATCTGTGTGTGTGGGATTCATTCTGTGACAGTCAGTCTCTGGTATTTTATCTCAGTGGGGGATTAATTCTGTAACTCAGTCTCTGGGCAAAGTGCAAGTCTGGATTCGTTCTGTATTCTTATTTCAGGTTACAGTATGATGCTTGAAACTGTATCTTTAATTCATTAATATATGCAAATCTTTTGTCTAGCATTAATTTGTAAATATGGATACACTTTTGAATTTGTTTTAACCAAACAACGTGTGTGAGTTTTGTTGTAGGATTCCATCTTAATCTCTGTGAAGATAATGTACATTTCAATCTTTTGCTGTGAAATTATTGGACTGGTATTTGTTGTGTACCTCAGTCTGCACTAATGTGATTGATACTGTATCATTCAGTACGATACCTAATGCGAATTTTGGACTGTATACAATGTGTGGCTCAAACTGCACGAATGGAATTGATCCTGTATCTTTCAAACTGAGACTGAGATTTTTGGACTGGTATCTAATGTGTACCTCAGTCTGCAGTAAAGGAATTGAAACTGTACATTTCATTCTGAGTCCATGAGGTTTCTGGACAAATATGTGAGTCAAATTTGGGAAACATCTGAACTGGTATCTAATTTGTATCTCGGTACAATATTGGCATGAATACTGCATCTTTAAACTCACAATGATAGTATCATTTTTGAACTTGTATATAATGTGGAGCTCAGTCTGCATGAATAGAATACTATATATTTCAGTCTGAATCTGTATCAGTTTTGTTGTAGTGGTTTATAATGTGCAGCTCAGTCTACACTAACGGAATTGATACCGTATCTTTCAATCTGACACTGAGATTTTTGGACTGGTACGTAATGTGTACCTCAGCCTGCACTAATGTAGGTGACTGTGAGATTCACTTTGCATCTCTCAGTTTCTGGTACTGCATGTGAGTTTGGGATTCATGCTGTATCTGTCACTCTCTGGTACTCTATTTCTCTGTGGGATTCATTCTGTATATACATTCTCCAGTACTGTGTGTGGGTGTTGAATTATTTCCATATCAGCAGTTTCTCATAATGTATGTTAGTGTGGGATTGATTCTGTATCTGTCAGTCTCTGGTACTGTGTGTGAGTGTGGGATTCATTCTGTATCTGTCAGTCTCTGGTACTGTGTGTGAGTGTGGGATTCATTCTGTATCTGTCAGTCTCTGGTACTGTGTTTGAGTGTGGGATTCATTCTGTATCTGTCAGTCTCTGGTACTGTGTTTGAGTGTGGGATTCATTCTGTATCTGTCAGTCTCTGGTACTGTGTTTGAGTGTGGGATTCATTCTGTATCTGTCAGACTCTGGTACTGTGTGTGAGTGTGGGATTCATTCTGTATCTGTCAGTCTCTGGTACTGTGTGTGAGTGTGGGATTAATTCTGTACCTGTGAATCTCTGGTACTGTGTGTGAGTGTGGGATTCATTCTGTATCTGTCAATCTCTTGGTACTGTGTGTGAGTGTGGGATTCATTCTGTTTCTGTCATTCTCTGGTGCTGTGTGTGAGTGTGGGATTAATTCTGTATCTGTCAATCTCTTGGTATTGTGTGTGAGTTTGGGATTCATTCTGTATCTGTCATTCTCTGGTGCTGTGTGTGAGTGTGGGATTCATTCTGTATCTGTCATCCTCTGGTGCTGTGTGTGAGTGTGGGATTCATTCTGTATCTGTCATCTCTTGTACCATACTTGAGTGTGGGATTGAATTTATGTCTGGCAACCTCTAGTACTGTATGTGAGTTTGGGATTCCTTCTGCATCTGTCAGTCTCTGGTACAGTATGGTGAGTGTGGGATTCATTCTGTGTCTGTGTCTCTGTACTGTATCTGAGTGTGAGATTCATTCTGTATCTGTATGCAATTATTCTCTCAGATTACATTATGGCGTTCAATACAGTAGCTTTAATGTCTTAATGTTTAAATAGATTTTCACATTATTTAATTGGTCAAAATGGATACACTTTAGGATTTGATGCTGGAGGTTTTAATCAGATAATTTGTGTGCTTTTTGGACTAGTATTAAATGTGTATTTCTGTGATTACTGTTGTGAATGATAATGAATCTTTCAAAATGATATGGTGAATTGGTATATAATGTGTAGATCAGTCTGCACTAAAGGAATTGATACTGTAACTTTAAATTATATTTTATAAGATTTTTGGACTCATGTGTAATGTGTATCTCAGTCTGGACGAACAGAATTGATACTGTATCTTTAAATCTCATACCAAGAGTGTTACAAACTAGTATCTAATTTGTTTCTCAGGTTACACTGTCACAGCATTTCTCAATCTGATACTGTACGTGAGTTTTGCACCAGCAAATTGTATTTGAATGGTACACTATTTGAATGGATACTGTATGTATTAAACTCACATGTGTGTGAGAGTTCTGGGCTCAAATTCAAAAGGAATCTCGAGGAACATTATTGGGATTCATTCTGTACCTTTCAATCGGGTACCATGTGTGATTTCTATCTGGTATTTAATTCATGGCTAAAGTTGCCCCTTTGTGATATAGACAATCTGAGAGTGTGATTTTGGACTTGGATTTTTGTATCTCCCTGTCAGTGGGTCTGAGTTCGGGGGAAATGGAACAGTGTCTGCCTCACCTGCTCTGTTTGACTGTGGATTGAAAATGTGTCTCTGGAACTTGGGATCATTGTGGGACTGAGTAATTCTGCTGTCTGAGACTGTGGAACTGATGACCTGTCTGTGACTCTGTGCTCTGTGTGTGTGATAATGTACTTACTGTGTGTGAGAAGGAGCTGGCTGCACTGTTCCTTGTGCCTCAGGTGGAGCAAACATCACATTTATTCTGGCTCCTTCAAGGGCTTGCCTGTCGAAAGAAACGTATATCTGCTAACTCAAGGACAGGTGAGGTAGAAAATACAGAAGTGATCAGTTTAATATCTGTTAATAATTATTTTGAATGTTCATAAATGTAAATCAGCGATACAAACAGTGTCAGTGTCTGACTCCACTGCAGTACTGCAGCACTCAGCTTCTGCACACCAGGTATGTTGGACTGTTTTACAACAATTTAGTGACATCCAGACACAACTCCACTGGTCCAAGAATGGGACTACCCGATGGGGCGGGGACCTTTGTCGAGGTCAGGTTTCTAACTCCCTCTACCAGGGGAATAACCGTTCAATCGAAAGAAAACAGCCGTTGTTTAAAATGTGTCCTTCACACTTCTCACCTGATGCCTGCAATAGATGCTCTTTGTATAACTCCCCACATCCTTACTGTCCGGCTCTGTTTCCACTCTTCACTGTCCAATACCAATAAACAGGGTGAGACTGGAACTAAACCAGGAACATTCACCACTGATTTGGGGAGAGAAAGCAGCAATGATTTTAAATAGCAGGTTCTTCCCATTCTGTCCCCCTTACCCTGGACACACCCTGGACACACACAGCCCGAGAATGACCTCTCCCTTCCCCCGCTCACTCCATGTTCCGGGACCAGTTCCTGATCCACTCCGCCTCTTACAAACAGCCCCGGGACTCCCCCTGACCTTCCCCCGGACTCAATGCCGATCTCTGAGCCCATCTGCGGACACGGTCCCGAAGCGATGAGCTGCTGTAACGAGGCTGCTCTTTGCTCCCTTCCCCCGGGGGCCGTGATCTCTCCATTCCCGGCTGTTTTAAACCATCTTCTTCCGCTCACTGAGGGAATGGCGCCCACAGGCCGAGCTGGGGGAGGGCAGCGCGCATGCGCTCTTCTGCTCACCAACAACCAGCGCTGGGGGCGGGGCTGAGTCACGCATGCGCAGATATCTGGTTGAATTCCCAATACAAAAATCGATGGAAACTTTCCCCAATTGGAATTTTTCCGAGTCTGAGCAAAGGAAGTGGGTCTGGGGGAAAGGTCAGAGGGAATGGGGTCCACAGGCAGTGCAGGAACAGGCACCAGAATGGAAAACAGATGGGATTCCACCAGTGCCTAACGCTGGAATCCAGACTGACTTTACAATCTCTAACTATTAAACTAGATGTTTCCATCCCTGCTGTTTCTCTCGGTATCTTTTGATGGTAAAGAGCCTTTCATTATTAAAGTGGGCGGCTGTGGAATGAGCTAATGGATTCTGTTCATTCTTGTACTCTTTACTGATAATATAACGTGTGACTCCGAAACAGGAGGGAGGATTCCTCAAACCAATCCTGGAGAAACATGGGAGGAAAGTGGGAGTCGGTGTATTTGCTGGGACCGAGTAGGATTAATATCTGACAGCTACAGACCCAGTTTATTTCAATCGGAGTGAAACTCGGTTGCTGAGAGTAATACTGAGCTGCAAGATTACAGAGGGTACAACATGCAAGAGAGGGTTTAATGTGTGACACTGTCCCTGAGAGTGGGATTAATAATGTGTCTGTCTCTGAAATAATATCATTGAGAGATGAGACTGCATCTTCTGTCACTCCACTGTGGTTAGCAATTTGAATGGAATATCTCCCTATTTGTTATTGGATGTAAACAGGCGGGGAGCGCGCCTAAACCCGACCCGGCTTCAGCACCAAGTGCAACAAAGGCTCTTTTCAGAGCCACCCAATCGGCGATGGAAAGAGCTGTGATCTCCTGGGTTGAAATGGCAGGGCCGTGAGAAATTTGCTGAAATGTGAAATGTGTCAATGGGTGGGAGCTGATTTCAGACGGACATGGACAGAATAAATACCTCACTCACATCCAAACACAAATTTCACTCACATTCTTAATTCAGCAATCGCTGATACAATAAACAGCACATTAGTCAGCATCTCTTGTACAAATCTGGGTAAAATAACAGACTGAGCCTGTGTTATCCGAGGACGGAACTGTGATAATAAGCGACTCTGGTATTTCTCTATCCCACCCGCCCAGTTAACAATTCTGACGGTTCTGGTATTTTGTCTCATTCACCAGACAAACTGCAAATTTCAATCTATTGGAGGTTGGCGACATCTGCGGTCCGGAAGCGAGTCGTGCAACAGACCGATATGGATCATTTGTGTTTAACAAGTTATTGTTAGTTTCTGGAATCAGAATCAAGTCCTTTTGAAGTTAATTCCTGAGCCCATAGACAGTGACCAGCCCTTTCATAGATACAGTGGGTGGCTCTGAAAAGAGCCTTTGGGTTATCAGATTAAATCTTGGTCGCTTTATTTGCTCTTGGAGCTCACAGTGCTGGTTTTCTTCGGCAGCAGCACGGCCTGGATATTAGGCAGCACCCCGCCCTGAGCGATGGTCACCCGTCCCAGCAGCTTGTTGAGCTCCTCGTCGTTGCGGATGGCCAGTTGCAGGTGTCTGGGGATGATGCGGGTCTTCTTGTTGTCCCGGGCCGCGTTGCCGGCCAGCTCGAGGATTTCAGCCGTCAGATACTCGAGCACAGCAGCCAGATAGACCGGGGCTCCGGCACCCACACGTTCAGCGTAGTTCCCCTTTCGCAGGTGCCTGTGAACACGGCCCACAGGGAACTGCAGTCCCGCCCGGGATGAGCGAGACTTGGCCTTGGCCCGAGCTTTACCGCCGGTTTTTCCTCTTCCAGACATTTCCACAATCTCACAAACACTTTCACAAAGAATGAAGAAATCCTCCCGCACTCGCCCTTCTTATACCTTCTGGAGGAGTACAGTGGGGGAAATTGTGATTGGTCTATCTCTTCTCAATCTCATTGGTTGAACGAACAGACCAATCAGAGAGCTGTTTTATTCACCAATCAACAGCCGGCAATGAGAAAAGGCGGAAAATCCCGAAGTGAACCGTTTTTTTGAAATTTGAAAAGCCCGCCAATATATTTGTAACACAAGAAGCGGATTCAGTAAATAATGTCGCCTTAAGACAAAAGTTGAATAATTTCTCTCGTTTTACTCTGTTTTTCCACATTTCCCGTCACAACTTCCAGAATCTTTTACAATCCGGTTAAAATCCGCCTTCTTTCACCGTTCGCTTTCAATCGGGCGGGAATAAAGTCCCATTTTGTAACGGGACAGATTCCAGCTCAATCTTTGTAAAAGTAACAAACCACAGATTGTGGATTGATCCCTGTTCACAGGAGCTGCAGCGCGATCGAAACCGGAGCTGAGACTCCTGGTGTAAGAAGTCGAACTTTGACAGAGCCTTTAGATTATTCTGTACTCGGTGTGAAGTCCCTTTCAGGGTTGCTGCTTTAAAAGGATTGCGGTTCTGAAAGTGATATTCGCGAATAATGAACAAACAAGCGAGAAAAGGAGAAAGAAATGACTGAAGTCGAAACCACCGCCTTAAAACGACTCTGAAGGGGCAGATGCGGGATATGAACGGGAATAAGAGGATCCGGGACATGTTTTTGTTTATTGGGACTAAATAAAAAAGCGACACACAGATTAAACCGGGCTGTGATTATGAGAATCTTCCAGATTTCAAGAGAAATTACAAAAGCACAAGAGTTATAGAGAGACAGTTAGTATCAAACTATCTACAGTAAAATGATTCCATACAGAGGTGTCGATACAGCGTCTTCAGAGAGACTGTGGGTGGCTCTTAAAAGAGCCTTTGTGTTTATTTTTTTTCAGTACATTGTGGAGTTTTACTTGGAGCTGGTGTACTTGGTCACCGCCTTTGTCCCTTCCGACACGGCGTGCTTGGCCAGTTCCCCGGGCAGCAGCAGGCGCACGGCGGTCTGGATCTCCCGGGAGCTGATGGTCGCCCGTTTATTATAATGGGCCAGGCGGGAAGCCTCACTCGCGATGCGCTCGAAAATATCGTTCACAAAGGAGTTCATGA
This sequence comes from Heptranchias perlo, assembly GCF_035084215.1. NCBI lineage: Eukaryota > Metazoa > Chordata > Chondrichthyes > Hexanchiformes > Hexanchidae > Heptranchias > Heptranchias perlo. The sequence goes on along the minus strand of NW_027139623.1, from coordinate 2,710,395 downwards.
TGCTCATGGCCTTGGAGGAGATGCCGGTGTCGGGGTGAACCTGCTTCATCACTTTGTAGACGTAGATGGAGTAACTCTCCTTCCTCGACTTTCTCCGCTTCTTGCCGCCCTTGGCTGGTGCTTTACTCAAGGTTTTCTTGGCGCCCTTCTTGGGAGCTGCTTTCTTGTCCTCAGGCATTTTCAAACTCAATTTCAGACCCAGAAATGACCCAAATCCGCTCCGAGCTCGGATTAAATAGGCAGCCCCACAGCCCTATGGTAATGAGGGATGGGAGAAGGCAATGATTGTGATTGGACGATTGGGCGTGAGGACACAAAACATTTACTTTCACTCTCTGATTGGTTTCTTCAGATATCCAATCAGATTTAGTATCTGCCACCAATCACAAACACGCTCACACTGCACATTGTCCGGTTTCAGCAATTTGTTCCGAACTCTTGCAGTTCTGCTTCCGGCCAGTAGATGTCCCCAAACCCCGGGTCATTGAAGTTTACAGATGAGAGAGGGACAGAAGATAAACTCATTCTTCACATTATATTGCACGGGTGGGATTTGGAGAAACTGGGAATGGAGAACATTTTGTTGGACCAAACATGAGTTGGAATGCTGTATTAAATGCTTGTAATTAATTTTGGGGGTATAGCCTAAACTGAGGAAGAATGCAACAAAATACAAGAAGATTTAATAAGCTTGCTGAAAGGCGGAGGAAATGGACATTTAGTTACCAAATAGAAAGTTGTGAGGTGGTGCATTTTGCTCGGGGGAATAAGGAGGCCAAACACTGCTTGGAAAATAAGAGTCTAAATGGTGTAGAAGAGCAAAGTGATTTAGGGGTACAGATTGACAAATCATTAAAAGTAGCAACACAGGTTGATGAGGCCACAGAAAGCAAACACAGCACTGGGGTTTATTTCGAGAGGAATAGAATTGATAAGCAGATAAGTTATGGTGAACTGTAATTTAAACTGTCAAACCTTCTGCCAAACTGTTAAACCTTCCCTTTCTGAAATCCATGCTGACTATTCTTTATTATATTTTCGGTTTCTAGATGTTTTTCTATTGCTTCATTGAGTAAAAGATTCCATGATCATTCCTACCACCGACCTTTAGTTAACTGGTCTATAGTTCCCTGGAATTGTTCGATCTCCTGTTTTAAATTATAAGAATCACATTAACTGCCATCCAGTCCTCTGGCACTATTCCTTTTTGTGATGATTTTTTCTATATATGTAACAGTGCCTCTGCTATCTTTTCCCTTGCTTCATTTAATATGTGCAGATGCAATCCATCTGGACCAGGAGTTTAACCACCCTTTCTAACTTAAATGTCTTGATATATTTATTGACCTCTTCCTCTAATATCATGTTCACCCTGTTAATCTCCCGGGTAAATACTGAGGAAAAGTAATCATTCAATATTTCTGGCATTTCACTGACGTTACCACTGAGTTTATTTTGTGCATCCCTTTGTGGCACTGAAGCTATTCTGATTTTCCTTGTTTTATTTATGCATCTGTAGAATAATTTACTGTTTCTTTTGATATTCCTTGATAATTTAATTTCGTAGTTCCTCTTTGCTTCCCCAATTGTTCTTGTGAAATCTTCCTGACCGTTTCCTATTCTCTGTTGTCATCCTCTCATTTAATATTTATGAATGAGAAATTCCACCAGCTTGTTGTGTCTGTTCAGGGGCTGGTGTTTGGGAAATATTTATTGTCTGTGATTAAAGTACCAGAAACTCAAAACCCAAACTCCACAGAAACACTCCATTTCTCCCTCTGAGTGAACTAAGGCGCTATAATGGTGAGTATAGCTGCCTTCCAAACAGTTAATTCCAACAGGTTTGAATCCCAGTTCGCTTAATTCAGAAACACCAAGACTGGAACCGAATTTGATGATGTTCAGAGGGATCGTGCTTCCAAAACATAAACGGGTGTAATTTATATTAAAAAATACTTTTAAAGCTCATTTATTTCCCCCATAATGTTGAATTTAACTCTGTCCCTTTGTATTATTATTTCCCCTGATCTGTACTGTGGATATTGGACACAATTGTCCGGATTCAGTGAAATTAATTGATTTTCTGAAGTTTTTCCCTCTGCTGATTCCCGTTCCTTATTTAAATTATGTCGGATTAATCTTTCTGATCTGTAGAAGGGTCATAGTCCTGACCCGTTAACCCGAGCTTCCCTTCTCCACAGATGCTGCCGGACCTGCTGAGTCTTTCCAGCATTTTTGGTATTTTTTTCTCTCTATTTTATCCCTTTCACCTTTGACGGTCGCCATTAAAACTTCCAGCTTTGTGCTCAGTTTTTATTTCTGTTTCAGTTCGGTTTATTTGTATTAATCTAAATCGTGTCCTGAGAAATCAGACAGAAATATTGCGCAATGTCGAGTGAAATATAATGGGGCAAATTCACAACTATCGCTTGAGTGAAACAAAAACTTTATTCTGAATCAATTGTCTTAATATTTCACTGTCAAAATATGAAAAAATACGAGAGTAGAAGTTACAGAGAGAAACTATTTCCTCACATTGCACTTTGTCCTGAATCTGTCACAACGACAGACAATGTGAATTTGTTCCACTCTGTTACAGTTCTCACTTCCGGCCAGTAGATGTCAGACTGTATATTCATTCTTTATCTGTCAGTCTCCAGTACTGTCTCTGAGTTTGAGATTAATTCTCTCTCTTCAGTCTCTGGTACTGTGTGTGAGTGTGAAATTCATAATATATCTGTCAGTCTCCAGTACTGTATGTGAGTGTGGGATTTACTCTGTATCTGTCAGTCTCCGGTACTGTGTGTGATTGTGGGAATAATTCTGAATTTGTCAGTCTCTGGTACTGTGTGTGATTGTGGGAATAATTCTGAATTTGTCAGTCTCTGGTACTCTGTGTGAATTTAGGATTAACTCTGTATCTGTCAGACTCAGGTACTGTGTGTGAGTGTGAGATTCATAATATATCTGTCAGTCTCCGGTACTTTATGTGAGTGTGGGATTTACTCTGTATCTGTCAGTCTCTGGTACTGTGTGTGAGTGAGGGATTAATTCTGAATTTGTCAGTCTTTGGTACTGTGTGTGAATGTAGGATTTACTCTGTATCTGTCAGTCTCAGGTACTGTGTGTGAGTGTGGGATTCATTCTGAATCTGTCAGTCTCTGGTGCTGTGTGTGAGTGTGGGATTCATTCTGAATCTGTCAGACTCTGGTGCTGCCTGTGAGTGTGGGATTCATTCTGCGACAGTCAGTCTCTGGTATTATATCTCAGCGTAGGATTCATTCTGTAACTCAATCTCTGGGACAAAGTGCAAGTCTGGATTCGTTCTGTATTTTTATTTCAGTTTGCAGTATGTTGCATGAAACTGTGTCTTTAATGCATGGTCCTTTGTCTAGCGTTAATTTGTAATTATGGATACACTTTTGGATTTTGTTTTAATCAAACAATGTTTGTGAGTTTTGATGTAGGATTATATCTTAATTTCTGTGAATACTATTTTAAATGATAATGTACATTTCAATACCTTACTGTGAAATTATTGGACGGGTATTTATTGTGTAGCTCAGTCTGGGCTAGTGGAATTGATACTTTATCTTTCAAGCTGACACTGTGTGATTTTTGGACTGGTATTTAATGTGTAGTTCAGTCTGCATTAATGGGATTGATACTGTATCTTTCAGTCTGACACTGTGTACTGTATTTGGACTTGTGTGTAAGGAATAACTCAGTCTGCAATAATGGTATTGATGCCGTACCTTTCAGCATGAGTTGATCTGATTATTGGACTGGTTTGCAATGTGTAGCTTAGTCAACATGAATAGGATTGATACTGTATCTTTCAGTACGATAATGTATTCGAATGTTGGACCATATATAATATGAAGCTCAATCTGCACTAATGGAATTGATACTGTATCTTTCAATCTGACACTGAGATTTTTGGGCTGGTGTCTGTTGTGTAGCTCAGTCTGCACAAATGGAATTCAAACTGCATCTTTCAGCATGACCCTGAATGTGATTTCTGGACTGGTATCTAATGTGCAGCTCAGTCTGCACTAATGGGATTGATACTGTATCTTTCAGTCAGATACTGTGTGAGATTTGTATGCTGGTATGTAACGTGTGGGTCAGTCTGTACTAATCAAATCGAAACTGTATCTTTCAATCTGACACAGAGATTTTTAGACTGGTATGTGATGTGTAGCTCAGTCTGCATTAATGGAATTGATACTGTATCTTTCAATCTGATACTGTATGAGAATTTTGGACTTGTATCTAATGTGCAACACAGTCTCCGGTAAAGGAATTGAAACTGTACATTTCATTCAGACACTATGAGATTTTTGGACATATATGTGATGCAAATATGGGCAACATCTGAACTGGTATCTAATTTATATCTTAGTGTCCAATATTGTCATGAATACTGCATCTTTAAGCTCATAATGTGTGTGAGTTGTGGGCTGGTATTTAATTTGAATCTCGGGGTACACTATTGTGATTGATTCTGTATCTATCAATCGGTACCATGTGTCAGTTCTATCTGGTATTTAATTTGTAGCTAAGGCTGAACTAATATGAGATTGACACAGTGCCTTTCAATCTGATACTGGGTGTGATTTTGGACTGGGAATTATTTATCTGCCCGTCAGTGGTACTGAGTTGTTGTGAAATGGAAATTCCATCTGTCTCTCCTGCTCTGTTTGACTGTTGGATTGGGATCAGTGTAGGATTAAATATTTCTGCTTGTCTGAGACTGTGGGAGTGATGACCTGTCTGTGTCTCTGTGCTCTGTGAGTGATAATATACATACTGTGTGTGAGAAGGAGCTGGCTGCACTGTTCCTTGTGCCTCGAGTGGAGGAAACATCACACTGATTCTGGGTCCTTCAAGGATTTGCCTCTGGAAGAAAAAGTATCTCTTGTAATTCAAGAACAGGTGAGGTAGAAAATACAAAAGTGATCAATTGAATCTCTCTGTTAATAATCATTGTAAAATCCACAAATGAAAACCAGCGATACAAACAGTGTCAGTGTCTGACTCCACTGCAGTACTGCAGCACTCAGCTTCTGCACACCAGGTGTGTTGGGCTGTTTTACAACAATTTAGTGACATCCAAACACGGCCCACCCCCTGCACTGATCCATCAATGGGACTACCCGATGGGGCGGGGAGCTTTGCACATATCAGATTTCTAATCCCCTCTCCCTTGGGATGAACCATTCAACCGAAACAAAACAGCCGCTGTTTAAAATGTGTCCTTCAAACTTCTCACATGATGCCTGCAATAGATGCTCTTTGTATAACACCCCACATCCTTACTGTCCGGCTCTGTTTACTGTTCAATAACAAACAAGAAATGTTAATGGGCGGGTTTAAAAAAAAATCAGATTTAATACCTGCCACAAATCACAAACACGCTCACACTGCACATTGTCCGGTTTCAGCAATTTGTTCCGAACTGTTGCAGTTCTGCTTCCGGCCAGTAGATGTCCCCAAACCCCGGGTCATTGAAGTTTACAGATGAGAGAGGGACAGAAGATAAACTCATTCTTCACATTATATTGCACGGGTGGGATTTGGAGAAACTGAGAATGGAGACGAGCTGTAAGTACATTTTGTTGGACCAAACACTACTTGTAATGCTGTGTTAAATTCTGTAATTGATTGAGGGGATACTGTCTATACTGAGGAATTGTAAACAATTTTACAACACCAAGTTATAGTCCAGCAATTTTATTTTAAATTCACAAGCTTTCGGAGACTTCCTCCTTCCTCAGGTAAATGTTTCAGGAGCTCCTTGAAGCCTACGCATTTATACATATAGAACAATACATGGTGTTTACAGACTGCCCCTGCAACTGCCCGTTGCCAAGGCAATCACCGTGTTCAGACAGAGAGGTGTCACCTGCAGAACCCCCGAATACACATTCAACAAAAAAACAAACAGGGAAAAAAAAACAGAGAAAAAAAACAGAGAGAGGCAGAAACATCCGGAAGGCAGAGAGAGCCAGCAAATGACCCATTATATTAAAAACAGATAACATTTGTTCGCTGGTGGGGTAACGTGTAGCGTGACATGAACCCAAGATCCCGGTTGAGGCCGTCCTCATGGGTGCGGAACTTGGCTATCAATTTCTGCTCGACGATTTTGCGTTGTCGTGTGTCTCGAAGGCCGCCTTGGAGTACGCTTACCCGAAGGTCGGTGGATGAATGTCCATGACTGCTGAAGTGTTCCCCGACTGGGAGGGAACCCTCCTGTTTGGCGATTGTTGCGCGGTGTCCGTTCATCCGTTGTCGCAGTGTCTGCATGGTCTCGCCAATGCACCATGCTCTGGGGCATCCTTTCCTGCAACGTATGAGGTAGACAACGTTGGCTGAGTCACAGGAGTATGAACCATGCACCTGGTGGGTGGTGTCGTCTCGTGTGATGGTGGTATCTGTGTCGATGATCTGGCATGTCTTGCAGAGGTTACCGTGGCAGGGTTGTGTGGCGTCGTGGACGCTGTTCTCTTGAAAGCTGGGTAATTTGCTGCGAACGATGGTCTGTTTGAGGTTGGGTGGCTGTTTAAAGGCGAGTAGTGGAGGTGTGGGGATGGCCATAGCGAGGTGTTTGTCCTCATTGATGACATGTTGAAGGCTGCGGAGAACATGGCGTAGTTTCTCCGCTCCGGGGAAGTACTGGACGACAAAGGGTACTCTGTTGGTTGCGTCCCGTGTTAGTCTCCTGAGGAGGTCTATGCGATTTTTTGCTGTGGCCCGTCGGAACTGTCGATCGATGAGTCGAGCGTCATATCCCGTTCTTACTAGGGCGTCTTTCAGCGTCTGTAGGTGTCCATCGCGTTCCTCCTCGTCTGAGCAGACCCTGTGTATTCGCAGGGCCTGTCCATAGGGGATGGCCTCTTTGACGTGGTTTGGGTGGAAGCTGGAAAAGTGGAGCATCGTGAGGTTGTCCGTGGGCTTGCGGTAGAGTGAGGTGCTGAGGTGCCCGTCTTTGATGGAGATTCGTGTGTCCAAGAAAGAAACTGATTCTGAGGAGTAGTCCATGGTGAGCTTGATGGTGGGATGGAACTTGTTGATGTTATCGTGTAGTCTCTTTAGTGATTCCTTGCCGTGGGTCCATAGAAAGAAAATGTCGTCGATGTATCTGGTGTATAGTGTTGGTTGGAGGTCTTGTGCAGTGAAGAAATCCTGCTCGAACTTGTGCATGAAAATGTTGGCGTATTAGGGTGCGAATTTGGTCCCCATGGCTGTTCCGTGTGTTTGGGTAAAGAACTGGTTATCGAAGGTGAAGACATTGTGATCCAGGATGAAGCGGATGAGTTGTAGGATGGCTTCCGGAGATTGGCTGTTGTTGGTGTCGAGTATTGATGCTGTCGCAGCGATGCCGTCATCGTGGGGGATACTGGTGTAAAGTGCCGAGACGTCCATCGTGGTGGATATCCTTTCCACTGTGAGCCGACAAAAAAACAAACAGGGAAAAAAAAACAGAGAAAAAAAACAGAGAGAGGCAGAAACATCCGGAAGGCAGAGAGAGCCAGCAAATTACCCATTTTTTTTTTCCCTGTTTGTTTTTTTGTTGAATGTGTATTCGGGGGTTCTGCAGGTGACACCTCTCTGTCTGAACACGGTGATTGCCTTGGCAACGGGCAGTTGCAGGGGCAGTCTGTAAACACCATGTATTGTTCTATATGTATAAATGCGTAGGCTTCACGGAGCTCCTGAAACATTTACCTGAGGAAGGAGGAAGTCTCCGAAAGCTTGTGAATTTAAAATAAAATTGCTGGACTATAACTTGGTGTTGTAAAATTGTTTACAATTGTCAACCCCAGTCCATCACCGGCATCTCCACATCATATACTGAGGAAGACTGGGACAAAATCAGCTTGCAGAACGGCCGTGTAAATGGCCATTGAATTTCAATATAGAAAGGTGTGAGGTGGTGCATTTCGCTGGGGGGAATAAGGAGGCCACATACTGCATGGAAAATAAGAGTCTAAATGGGGTAGAGGAGCAATGTAAATCATCCTGAGAAATCAGAGAGAAATACTGCGCAATATACAGTGAAATATAATGGGGCAAATTCACAACTATCGAATGAGTGAAACAAAAACTTTATTATGAATCAATTGTCTTCATTTTTGACCGTCAAAAAGTGCAAAAATACGAGAGTAAAAGTTACAGACAGAAACTTCCCTCACATTGCACATTGTCCTGTTTCTGCAACCATGACAGATCATGTGAATTTGTTCCCTCATTACAGTTGTCGCTTACCGCCAGTAGAGGTCAGTCTCTGATACTGTATACGAGAGTGGGATTTATTCTGTATCTGTCAGTCATTGTTACTGAGTGTGAGCATGGGGTATATTCTGCAACTGTCAGTCTCCAGGTACTATATATAATTGATGCATTCATTCTGTATCTGTCAGTCTCTGGTACTGTATATGAGACTGGGATTTATTCTGTATCTGTCAGTCATTGTTACTGAGTGTGAGCATGGGGTATATTCTGCATCTGTCAGTCTCCAGGTACTTTTTATAATTGATGCATTCATTCTGTATCTGTCAGTCTCTGGTACTGTCTGTTGTGGGATACATTCTGTATCTGCCATTCTCTGCTACTTTATCTCAGTTTGGGATTCATTCTGTAATTCAGTCTCTGAGACAATGTGCAAGTCTGGATGCAGTCTGTATTCTTATTTCAATTCGCAGTATCGTATTTGATACTGTATCTTTAACACTTTAAATTATATACAGTTCTTCATCGAGCATTTAGTTTGTTAATGTGGATACATTTTCGATTTTCCTTAATCAAACGACGTGTGTGAGTTTTGGAGTAGTATTACATCTTAATCTCTGAACTCGATTGTGAATGATAATGTACCTTTCAATCTGTTCACAGTGAAATTACTGGACTGGTATGTAATGTGTATTTCATTCTGCAATAATTCTGTATCTGAGTCTAACACTGTAGGTGATTTTTGGACTGGTATGTAATATGTAGCTCATCCTGCACTAAAGGAATTGATACTGTATCTATCAGTCTGATACTGTATGAAATTTTTGGACTGATGAGTAACATACAGATCAGTCTGTGTTAATGGAATTGATATTGTATCTTTGAGTCTGATACGGGATGAGATTCTTGGACTGCAAGATAATGTGTGGCTCAGTCTGCACTAATTGAATCGATTCTGTATCTTTCAGTCTAAAATTGTATGAGATTGTTGGATTGATATATAATGTTGAGCTCAGGCGGTGCTAATAGAATTTAAATTATATCTTCCAGTCTGGTCATTTGTGAATTTTGGACTCGTATGTAATGTATAGCTCAGTCTGTACCAATGGTATTGATAATGTTTATTTCAGTATCACACGAGTATTTACCAATATATCTAATATGTAGCTCAGTCTGCACCAATAGAATTGATACTGTATCTTTCAATCTGCCACAATGAGATCTTTGGACTGGTCTGTAAAGTGTAACTCAGTCTGTAGTAATGTGACTGTGACATTCATACTGTATCTGTAGTCTCCAGTACAGTCTGTGAGTGTGGGATTCATTCTGTATCTGTCAGTCTCTGTTACTGTGTGTGTGTGGGATTCATTCTGTATCTGTCAGTCTCTGGTACTGTGTGTGAGTGTGGGATTCATTCTGTGTCTGTCAGTCTCTGGTACTGTGTGTGAGTGTGGGATTCATTCTGTATCTGTCAGTCTCTGCTCAGTGTTTGAGTGTGGGATTCATTCTGTATCTGTCAGTCTCTGCTCTGTGTGTGAGTGTGGGATTCATTCTGTATCTGCAGATATCAGGCACTGTGTGTGAGTGTGGGATTCATTCTGTAACTGTCAGTCTCTGCTCCTGTGTGTGAATGTGGGAATCAATCCGTATCTGTCAGTCTCAGGTACTGTGAGTGAATGTGGGATTCATTCCGTATCTGTCAGTCTCTGCTCCTGTGTGTGAGTGTGGGATTCATTATCTGTCAGTCTCTGGTACCGTGTGTGAGTGTGGGATTCATTCTGTAATTCAGTCTCTGAGACAATGTGCAAGTCTGAATTCATTCTGTATTCTTATTTCAGTTTACAGTATCGAATTTGAAACTGTATCTTTAATACTTTAATTTATATACAGTTCTTCATCTCGTGTTTAATTTGTAAATATAGATACACTTTTCGATTTTCTTTAATCAAACATGTGTGAGCTTTGGAGTAGTATTACATTTTTATCATTCACAATAGAGTTAAGAGATTATGTACCTTTCAATCTGTTCACAGTGAAATTATTGGATTGGTATGTAATGTTTAGCTCAGTCTGCAATAATGGGATTAATTCTGTATCTCAATCTGTTATTGTATGAGATTTATGCACTGGTATGTAATATGTAGCTCAGCCTGCACTAAAGGAATTAATACTGTATCTATCAGTCTGACACTGTATGAGATTTTTGGACTGGAATGAGATGTGTAGCTCAGACTTCAATAATGGAAGTGATACTGAATCTTTCGATCTGATATTCTCTGTGATTTTTGGACTGGTGAGTAACATGGAGCTCAGTACGTGCTATGGAATTGATATTGTATCTTTGAGTCTGATAGGGTATGAGATTCTTGGACTGCTATATTATGTGTGGCTCAGTCTGCACTGATGGAATTGATAATGTATCTTTCAGTCTAATATTGTATGGGATTTTCAGTCTGGTATGTAATGTACAGGTCAGGCAGTGCTAATAGAATTGATACGGTATCTTCCAGTCTGATCATTTATGAGGTTTTTGGACTCGTATGTAATGTGTAGCTCAGTCTGAAACAATGGTATTGATAATGTTTATTTCAGTATAATACTCTATGAGTATTTACTAATATATCTAATATGTAGCTCAGTCTGCACTAATGGAATTTATACTATATCTTTCAATCTGACACGATGATATCTTTGAACTGGTATGTAAAATGTAACTCAGTCTGCAGTAGTGTGATTGTGAGATTCATTCTGTGACTGTCAGTTCCTGATTCTCTTTGTGACTGTGGGATTCATTCTGTATCTGTCAGCATCTAGTACTGGTTGTGAGTGAGGGATTCATTCTGTATTGGTCAGTCTCTGGTACTGTATGTGAGTGTTGGATTCTTTCTGCATCTGTCAGTCTCTGGTGCTTTATGAGAGTATGGGATGAACTCATATCTGTCAGTCCTTGGTATTGTATGTGAGTGTGGGATGAACTCAGTATCTGTCAGTCCTTGGTACTGTCAGCCCGTTTGGGATTCATTCTGTTTCTGTCATCTCTGGTTCCATAATTGAGTGTGGGATTCACTCTGTGTCTGGCAACCTCTCGTACTGTATGTGTGCTTGGGATTCCATCTGCACCTGTCAGTCTCTGGTACGGTATGTGAGTGTGAGATTCATTCTGTGTTTGTGTGTCTCTGTACTGTATCTGAGTGTGAGATTCATTCTGTATCTGTCCATAATTATTCTCTCAGATTACATTATGGTATTCAATACTGTAGCTTTAATATCTTAATGTTAAAGTCGTTTTTCTCATTATTTAATTGGTAAATATGGATACACGTTAGGATTTGATGCTGGAGGTTTTAATCAGATAATTTGTATGATTTTGGACTACTATTAAATCTGTATCTCTGTCAGTATTGTTGTGAATGATAATATATCTTTCAACCTGATATGGTGACATTTTTGAATTGGTATATAATGTGTAGATCTGACTGCACTGAAGGAATTGATACTGCATCTTTAAGTTTTATTATAAGATTTTTGGACTCGTGTGTAATGTGTGCTCACAGAATTGACACTTTATCTTTAAATCTCATACTATGAGTTTATTATAAACTGGTATCTAATGTGTTTCTCAGGTTACACTGTCACAGCATTTCTCAATCTGATACTGTACATGAGTTTTGGACTTGCAATTTGTATTCGAATGGTACACAATTCGAATGGATACTTCATGTATTAAACTCACGTGTGTGTTTGAGAGAGTTTTGGGCTCGCATACAATTGGAATCTTGGGGTATCTGGGATTTAATTCATGGCTAAAGTTTTCCTTTGTTGAAATTGACAATCTGAAAGCATGACTTTGGACTGGGATTTTTGTATCCACTTGTCAGCGGGACTGAGTGAGGGGGAAATGGAACAGTGTCTGCCTCACCTGCACTGTTTGACTGTTGGATTGAAAATGTGTCTCTGGAACTTGGGATCAGTGTGGGACTGAATACTTCTGCTGTCTGAGACTGTGGAACTGATGACCTGTCTGTGTCTCTGTGCTCTGTGAGTGATAATGTACTTACTGTGTGTGAGAAGGAGCTGGCTGCACTGTTCCTTTGCCTCGGATGGAGGAAACTTCACATTCATTCTGGCTCCTTCAAGGGTTTGACTGTAAAAAGAAACATATATCTTGTAACTCAAGAACAGGTGAGGTAGAAAATACAGAAGTGATCAGTTTAATGTCTCTGTTAATAATTATTTTGAATATCCACAAATGAAAACCAGTGATACAAACGGTGTCAGTGTTTGACTCCACTGCAGTACTGCAGCACTCAGCTGCTGCACACCCGGTGTGTTGGGCGATTTTAAAACAATTTCGTGACATCGAGACAAAACTCAACTCCTGCACTGATCCATGAATGGGACTACCCGATGGGGCAGGGACCTTTGTACAGGTCAGGTTTCTAATCCCCTCTCCCATGGGACTAACCGTTCAACTGAAAGCAAACAGAAGCTGTTTAAAATATGTCCTTCACACTTCTCACCTGGTGCCTGCAATAGATGCTCTTTGTATAACTCCCCACATCCTTACTGTCCGGCTCTGTTTCCAATCTTCACTGTCCAATAACAATAAACAGGGTGAGACTGGAACGAAACCAGGAACATTCACTACTGGTTTGGGGAGAGAAAGCAGCAATGATTTTAAATAGCAGGTTCTTCCCATTCTGTCTCCCTCACCCTGGACACACACAGCCCGAGAATGACCTCTCCCTTCCCCCTCTCACTCCATGTTCCGGGACCAGTTCCTGATCCACTCCGCCTCTTACAAACAGCCCCCGGACTCCCCCTGACCTTCCCCCGGACTCAATGCCGATCTCTGAGCCCATCTGCGGACACGGTCCCGAAGCGATGAGCTGCTGTAACGAGGCTGCTCTTTGCTCCCTTCCCCCGGGGGCCGTGATCTCTCCATTCCCGGCTGTTTTAAACCATCTTCTTCCGCTCACTGAGGGAATGGCGCCCACAGGCCGAGCTGGGGGAGGGCAGCGCGCATGCGCTCTTCTGCTCACCAACAATCAGCGCTGGGGGCGGGGCTGAGTCACGCATGCGCAGATATCTGGTTTAATTCCCAATACAAAAATCGATGGAAACTTTCCCCAATTGGAATTTTTCAGAGTCTGAGCAAAGGAAGTGGGTCTGGGGGAAAGGTCAGAGGGAATGGGGTCCACAGGCAGTGCAGGAACAGGCACCAGAATGGAAAACAGATGGGATTCCACCAGTGCCTCACGCTGGAATCCAGACTGACTTTACAATCTCTAACTATTAAACTAGATGTTTCCATCCCTGCTGTTTCTCTCGGTATCTTTTGATGGTAAAGAGACTTCCAGAGATAAAGTGGGCGGCTGTGGAATGAGCCAAAGTATCCTGCTCATTCTTGGCCCCTTTGCTGATAACTAAATGTGTGACTCCGAAACTGGAGGGAGGATTTCTCAAACCAATCCTGGAGAAACAGTGGAGGAAAGTAGGAGTCGGTGTATCTGACAGCAACAGACCCAGATTAATTTAATTGGAGTGAAACTCTCGGTCACTGAGAGTAATATCGAACAGCCCTGAGCTGCAAAACTCCAGATGATACAACAGGAAAAGAGGGTTCAATGTGGCCCATTGTTTCTGTCAATGTCTGCACTGTCCCTGAGTGTGTGATTAATAGTGTGTCTGTCCCTTGTACAATATCAGTGAGAGATGAGATTGCATCTTCTGTCTCTCCAACGGGATCTTTCTCGATAAAACGGAACTTTACCGGTCATTCTAAAACTGATACTGTTTACGTCTGCCTGTCAATGCTTCCCTCCGCTCGATCTCTCTCTCGCCGTGTGTTGCCCTCTCTCACTCTCTGGTGTTGTATATGAAGGTGGGATACTGCTATTGAGCGTGATATGGACACACTGATAGGAAGTGTAAGACTGATACTGTCCCTCTCTCTCTCTCTCTCTCCCTGGTGCTGGACATGAAGATGGGATACGTTCTGATATAAAACAGAGAGAATGAGATGTCCGGGCCGGGTCTCACTGTAACTGAGGATGTGGTCGGCTTCGGTCCCTGTTCGTCGTCATTATCTTTTCACAGATTCCGGGCGAGAGTCTCTGAGAGACGGTAACACTGGCGGATAAACTTTTAGTCGGTACTTTCAGTAATTTGTGTATCTGTACCCCTCAATCCCTTTGTTCCTCTATCCTGCTTAGACTCTTATTATCCAGGCAGTGTGTGATCTCCTTATTCTTCATTCTGTAAGTTTATTCATGTCCTCTTGCATTTTGACACATTCTACCTTTGTATTAACTGTACTCCCCAATGTGGTGTCATCGTCAAATTTTGAAATTGTCCTTCCGATTCCCGAATCCAAATCGTAATTTTAAATTGTGAACAACAGTGGTCCCAGCAATGATCCCTGTGTTAAACCACTTCTCAATTTTAGCCACTCTAATTAGCTACCCTTAACTCCTGTTCTCTGTTTTTTTGTTTTGTAGCCAGCTTGCTATCCATTTCGCCGCCTGTCCCCGACTCCACGTGCTCTGAACTTTGCCATGAGTCCACAATCGAAGACCTTCTGAAGATTCAGATGCATTACATCTACTACATTAACTTTGTCTACGCTTTCTATTACTTCTTCAAAGGATTTAATAAGGTTGGTCCTGTCCTTGTCCTGTTATTAGATTAAATCCTGGCCGCTTCACTTGCTCTTGATGTCCCCAGCTCTTTTCTTCGGCAGCAGCACGGCCTGGATATTAGTCGGCTCCCCGCCCTGAGCGATGGTCACCCGTCCCAGCAGCTTGTTGTACTACTCGTCGTTGCGGATGGACAGCTGCAGGTGTCTGGGGATGATGCGGGTCTTCTTGATGTCGCGGACCGTGTTGCCGGCCAGCTGGAGGATTTCAGCCGTCGGATCCTCGAGCACAGTCGCCAGATAGACCGGGGCTCCGGCACCCACACGTTCAGCATAGTTCCCCTTTCGGAGGAGCCTGTGAACACGGCCCACAGGGAACTGCAGTCCGGCCCGGGATGAGCGAGACTTGGCCTTGGCCCGAGGTTTACCGCCGGATTTTCCTCTTCCAGACATTTCCACAATCTCACAAACACTTTCACAAAGAATGAAGAAATCCTCCCGCACTCGCCCTTCTTATACCTTCTGGAAGATTACAGTGGGGGCAATTGTGATGGGTCTCTCTCAGAGTGTTTACACTGCCCGCTCACCCTCGCTGATATTCTATCTTTCAATTGCTGTAATATTGTCCTTTAGTAATATTGCTACTCCCCCTCCTTTCCCTATTTCCCTGTCCTTTCATAAGATCTTACAGACTTGAATATTAAGCTGCCATTCGTACCCAGCTTGTAGTCAGGTCTGTGTAATGATTTAATATAATTATTTAACTTTACTCAATGGCTGATGTGAGCTGCGGCAAAATGTATTTCCATCTGGCCAAGTATTGCAGGTATCGACTGTCTCTTCAGTCCGATATCAGGTGAAGAATTACTGGCTGTTGTGTAATTTCCATTGATTGGGGGTTGGCTTCATCTACTGGGCTGAAACGGGAACTGCAACAGAGCGAGAAAGGATCCGTCAGAAACCAGTTTCAATGAAGGACAAAATCCAACAGCCTGCAGTGACTGTTCAGGGTCTGATTTTTAGGAGCTATTTTATCATGGTTTATTGTCAGCGATGGTGGTATAGTG
This sequence comes from Heptranchias perlo, assembly GCF_035084215.1. NCBI lineage: Eukaryota > Metazoa > Chordata > Chondrichthyes > Hexanchiformes > Hexanchidae > Heptranchias > Heptranchias perlo. Next base: position 2,694,453 of record NW_027139623.1, on the reverse strand, counting down.
GTGAGCATAGCTGCCTTCCCAGCAGTTGACCCGGGTTCGATTCCCGGCCATCGCAGTTAATTTGCTTCCTTCAGAAACTAAAAGTTTGTTTTCGAATTTGATGCAGTCAGCTGGATATTGTTTCCAAAATATAAACCGCTGTAATTATGTTAAAATGTTTTCAACGTTCATTTATTTTCCCTTTCGAAGGAACAGAGGAAAAACATACTGGGAATGGTGAGTTACCAAGGGGCTAATGAGAGTGAGGAAGGTAAATGATATGTTACCCTTTATTGCAAGGGTGTTGGAATATAAGTGTAAGGAGGTCTTGCTGCAATTGAACTATGGGGAAATATTGTGTAAAGTTGGCCTATATTCGCTGGAGTTTAGAAGAATGAGAGATGATCGCATTGAAACGTATAAAATTCTTAGGCGGTTTGACAGGGCAGGTGAGGAGAGGCTGATTCCCCTGCTGGAGAATCAAGAACTAGAGGTCATCGTCTCAAGATAAGGGACCGGCCATTTAGGATCGAAATTAGGAAGAATTTCTTCGTTGAAAGTGTTGTGAATCTTTAGAATTCTCCACCCCAGAGGGCTGTGGATGCTCAGTCGTTGAGTATATTCAAAGCTGAGATCGATAGATTTTTGCATTCTGGAGGAATCAAGGCATATGGGGATCCAAGTGCAGAAATCACTAACAGTGATTGATGAATCACTAAAAGAAAGTTAAAATGGAGATGATCTTTATCTCAAGGGAACGGGAATAAAAAGGACTGGAAGTGATGTCACAGTTATACAGTTGTAAACAATTTTACAACACCAAGTTATAGTCCAGCAATTTTATTTTAAATTTTTCACATCGTTCACCTGACGAAGGAGGAAGCCTCCGAAAGCTTGTGAATTTAAAATAAAATTGCTGGACTATAACTTGGTGTTGTAAAATTGTTTACAATTGTCAACCCCAGTCCATCACCGGCATCTCCACATCACAGTTATACAGAGCTCTGGTTAGTCCTCATTTAGAGCACTGTTTTCAGTTCTGGGCACCGCACTCTCTATAATGGCTTGGAATGAGAAGGGGTTTTTCACTTTGGGATTCGATGCAATGGGAGGGAATAAGAAAGGGTTTGGTCTTTTCAGATTTTTTCCAGTGGGAGTGAATGAGAAGGGATTTGTTCAATTGGGATTCCTTCCACGTGCTCTTGCGTTTACTGGGGAGACCTGTATGTTGCCAAATTGCTTTGTTTTTAACTTTGTGCACCCTCGTTTTACCCAAAATAGAAAAGTATAAATGTAATGAAACATGGAAAGGAAATTCGTCAGATATCAGGTTATCAGCGGAGCTTATAAGGCCGGTAGCTGCTCGCCAGAGAATGCTGAGCCCGATTGGCAATATCAGCTGACTGCCACTAAATGGGTACGGTCACAATACAAACCCAGGAAAATCAAATGAAGCAAAACTGGACATCAAATGAGAAAAGGGCAAACATTTATTTCATAAGGAGATGATATGTCACAGGCAGTTTTGCAGTCAGAACTTGTGATTGCGTGAAATTGATTGGTTGAATGTTGGACTGAAGTTTACATTCACATCTGTAGTAGGTAATTTCGGTTGGGCAAATGGCAGGCAGTCATTTCACAGGTAATTTCCGTTGGGCAGATGGCAGGCAGTCATTTCACAGGTAATTTCCGTTGGGCAGATGGCAGTCAGTCATTTCACAGGTAATTTCCGTTGGGCAGATGGCAGGCAGTCATTTGACAGGTAATTTCCGTTGGGCAGATGGCAGGCAGTCATTTCACAGTTAATTTCCGTTGGGCAGATGGCAGTCAGTCATTTCACAGGTAATTTCCGTTGGGCAGATGGCAGGCAGTCATTTCACAGGTAATTTCCGGTAGGCAGATGGCAGGCAGTCATTTCACAGGTAATTTCCGTTGGGCAGATGGCAGGCAGTCATTTCACAGGTAATTTCCGTT